>NW_027187372.1:4038346-4075229 GCF_028583685.1 Petaurus breviceps papuanus
CTCTCTCTCTCTCTCTCTCTCTCTCTCTCTGTCTCTCTCTCCCCCACACACACTTTTTCCCTTTCCTTCCCTCTCTCTCCACCTCCTTCTCTTTCATTCATTCTCTCTGTCGCTCTTTCTTTGTCTCTCTTCTCTTTGCTAATCTTAATGAAAATTAAAACAGCTTCCAAGACTCCCCAAAGCACCCAAAAATTCTATTAGGAAAGCATCAAACTATGAAAGTTTCTCATTTCCACATCCTTAATTCCATGTATTTGCCTCTATTTCTGATTTTTGAGAAAACATCATAGTTACCATAGGTGGAGAGAAGAAATATGTTAAATAGAAAACAAAGTATGAGCGCTTTTCCTCATTTGATACTACTTAAAACAGAGCCTGGACTAATGCAGAAATATGTTTCGCATGACTTCATATGTATAATGGGTATTGAATTTCTTGCCTTCTTAATGGTTGAAGAAGCAGGGTGGAGGAAGGGAAATTTGAAACTAAAAATAAAATAAGATTTAAAAACAAAGGAAAGAAGAGAATTCAGCTTAGAGCTCTAGGAACACCTGAAGACTTCTTGATTGCTCATGTATATGAGCTAGAGGTCACAATCTGACTTTTAACAAAACCTTTCCTTCCCACTTCCAGTTCCCAAACTGCTAATTGGCTCTCTCCCTCGCCAACTTTGGTTAAAAGAATTCTCAAAGGTTCTTCTCCCTTAATATTAGTACCTTCCTCTAAGACGATCTCCAAGTTATCCTGTATAGATCTATTTTGTTTGTATATAAAGTTGTTTGAATGTTGTCTGTCTCTGTTAGATGGTGAACTTCTTAAGGGGAGAAACTATTTCTACCTTCTTTTGTATTCCCAAAGCTTAACCCAGTACTTGGCACATAGGAGGCATTGAATAGATGCTTATTGACTCAATGTGACCTGATATTAAGTCCTCCATAATGGCATAGAAATAAATGAACCCCAGTGCCAATCACTTATAGACACTCAAAGGTGGTTATTTGTGATACTAAAGAAGGAAAATGTTTGATTTGAGTAGGTCCCTCAATATTATGAATATTGAACGTTGAAAACTAAAAATAAATAAATATTTTTTCAAAAAAGAAATGAAAATGGCCAATGAAAATATTCGCTTTGCTTGTTTAAATGCAGGGTGTTCCAAAAGTCTCTATGCAGCTTTAAGTTATAATATTATATGTAATTACACATTTATATTTGTTGTAAGATATTTAACATAATATATCATATATGTATATTATATATAAATATATATTTATTTTTGTTACAAGATATTTGCTTTCTTTTTTTCCAATGGAATAGAGATAGGAGAGAGAAAGTTTTATTTCTGTTAATTAAAAAAATAAAGTCTAGTTTTAAAAAAAAAGTTGGACAAGGAATTTTGAAATTTGGCCTAATGTAAAGACTAGACAATTATTGCCCCATATTGTTTGATCACTGTTACCATAGTTAAAGAAATTCATCATTTTGTGGCCATCCTTGGAATATTACCAGCAGTTGTTTATACAACCAATGGACAGCAACCAATACCAACCACTGGTATGCATGCCATGTCAAAAATTCTACAGAAAGTATGTTAGGTAGACCTGAGGAAGATTCAGGAGGGATATGGACAAAAATGACACAGGATGGATGAGCAAGGATGGATGAGCAAGGATGGACATGAGTTTGTGTTTTTACAGTGTCCACATCCATGAGATCAGATTCATTGAAGTATTGAAGTCCTGTTGGTCAGCACCTGAACAAGGAAGTCAAGCCCTGGTGAGGTGTGAAAAGTGCCCAGAATGTGAGATAATGCTGGGCTTGGCCTGGATTGGCCAATGAGAAGAATTAGTCCTAAGGATGACAATACTTGAATGCAGACCAAAGAAACAAGTGGACTAGATATTCTAAAAGTCTCAGGTCATCTACTGGGTTCTATCAATGAACTAGAACAAAATGAGTAGAGGTAAAATGGATACTATGTTCAGGATCTGACGAAGAGAGAAATAAGAGAAGGCAGCATCACACAAAGAGTATTTATTGGTCTGGGTATAAGAGGTTTGGGGTTAAAATTGAAGCTTTATTACTTAGTTTCTAATAATAATAACATAGTAAGTAATACTTACATATTAATGACTTATAGTAAATTTCTCTGTATCTTAATTTCTTCATCTGTAAAATTTCTTAATCTCTAACTAAATGACTTCTGGGGTCCTTTTTTGTTTTAAATCTAGTATTCTTTAAGAGTACATTCCAGGTCATTTAGAGTATATTTTTGGTAACAGATGACATTAGTACAGTCACTCTACATTTCCTAAATTATTAAAGGCATCTGTCTTAATAAACTTTTGAATCAAATTAAAAGTTTAAAATGAAGACATGAGAGCTACTACCACCAAGTATTTATGTGGCCTTGTTCAAGTTGCTGCCCCATCTATGAAAGGAAACAGAAAAATCTGCTATATTTATCTGAAAGGATTGTTGTATAGACTAAATAAAATAATATATGTGAAAGTACTTTTATTTAAGAGTATGGTTTGTTACACAACTAGATAGTTTCACTATCATTATTATTATTAGAGCTTAAAGAAGGGAGAGGATATGATTGTGATTCCCCTTCCCCTCCTCAGATGATGTAGTCATAGAAGGCCCAGAATGTAATCGCAAGGTGTTAATGAGAAGTTAAAGTCACTGTAAAATGTGTGACTATTCATTCCATAGACCCTTTATAAGTTGGGAATACCTCTGTGATTGATTCAAGAAGAGAACAATTCAATTGGCTAAACAAACAAATTAGTCACACCTCCGGGATTTTAAATAGCTAAGGCCTGGACAAATTTCAGCAGTTCAAGCCTGAGAGCTTTTGAAAAACTGCTAGCCTGTGGAGATAATTCCTGCAGGGGGTGGGGAATGGGGAGGAAGGAATTTCTGTCTCCTCTCTCCAGCCCTCAGCCTTGTAGTTTTGAAGAAGCGCTAATGGACCAGTAGGAGGGACTGCATCCAATGGAGTGCACTCCAGACAAAGATCTAAGGAAACAATCACTTAAGGAAGGAAACAGCTTCAAGCAGCATGATGGCTGGCAACAGAAAGAGAGTGAAGATAGGGAGAGGATCAGCCTAAGAACCCAGGTCCTGTGTAGGACCATCCTGCACACTCCATCCAGCAAAGAGTCTCCATTCAAGGGCAGCTATGTAAGAACTCTACAAAGGATTGCAGAGGCAGCAGTGCAAGGGGTTGTGAACTGTCTTCACCACATGTGCCTCACCAACACTCTAGTCTAGTTTGAGCTAATTCTTCTTGCACTTGTGGTTTGTGAGAGAAAGATTTTTATAACTACTGTTCTTGCTATACCATTTTGAGTAAATGCCTTTAGTAATAGCAAATTCAATCTAATGACTGATTATTACCAGGAAGTATACTGGTGGGGGCCTCATGAGCTTTAGTGCTAGGAGTGCAAACCCACAGGGTTACCCCTAGAACCGAGAGTAATAATAGCCACCTGTGGGGACTGAACCACTAAATGACGAGAACATCATGAGGGTGGGATTCTACCTAAGTATATTTTTCTCATTATTCCAGTACATCAATATAAGCACTCCCTCCAATGATAGACAGTAAAACTCATCCTGTGTGTCTGCTCATTCTCTGCAAATCTGTCACAAAACAAATCTACCACAAGGGATCCACCTGATGTTCCAATGGTCTTCTTCAATATTGCATACACTAGAGTATATGGGAGGTTCATCGGTTATCCCTCCTCTCTGCCAATCCATGGATGTCGCTTCAAGATTCATCACTTCCATGGAATGTTTCATGAATAACCACATACTTTTCACATCCTTGTTTATTTTCCATAGAATTTATATACAACCTGTATTTTACAATCTATAATTATTTAAATATCCTTTCTGTTTCTTGTATGTCTTACTTCCCCAACTAGATTGTAAATTTCTCCAAGACAGAGCATACACATCTGACTTTTTTTTTATCCCTCATGGTTCTTGACACAGAAATTATACATGCATATGATCCTTAACAAATGCCTATTGAATGAGACACACTTAAAATAGGTTATCCAGAGCAATGCACAGAGGTAGTAGCAGAGTTTAGTGGAAAGTCTGCTGGACTTGGGGCAGCTAGGTGGTGCAGCAGATAGAGTGCTGGGCCTGAGTTCAATTCTGAACTCGATAGATGCTACTGAGTACTATAAGAATTATTATATCTATTTCACACAATGAAAAGCTGAGACTAAACCAGTTGCATAATATAATACTAACATTTATATAACACTTAAAGGTTTATAAAACATTTCATAAACATTTGAGCTCTATGACTCTGAAAAAGATACAATAAAAATTATTATAGCTGTTTCCTATAATAAAAGCTAAACAGGTTATCATCAGCATCATCACAATAACATTTATATTGTGCTTTCTATTTTGATCCTTAAAATGACCCTGTGAGGTAGGTGATATACTTCCCATCTCACAGAATAGAAAACTGAGCCTGAGAGAGGTTTAAGTAATTTGCCCAAGGTCACATAATAAGTATCGGAGGTGGGATTTGAATTCAGGTCTTCCTGACTCCATGTCTATCCACAGTGACATTCAGTTGCCTCTAAGATTAAGTGAGCTGCCCATGATCACATAGCCAATGCATGCTGGGGGCTAACTCCAAGTCCAACATCGTTGTTGTTATTATTTAGTCGTTTCAGTCATGTCTGACTCTTTGTGATCACTTTTGGGGTTTTCTTGACAAAGATACTGGAGTGGTTTGCCATTTCCTTCTCCAGCACATTTTACAGATGAGGAAACTGAGGCAAACAAGGTTAAGTGACTTTCCCAAGGTCACTCAGCTCATAAGTGTCTGAGGCCAGACTTGAACTCAGGAAGATGAGTCTTCCTGATTCCAAGCCCAATGCTCTATGCACTATTGCACCACTTAGCCGCCCAGATTATAAGACTATTAAGGACAAATCATGGAGGAGAAAAGGAATCACAAAATTATGACATGCAGTCCAAGAGTTTTCTTATGGAAGGAGGGGGAAATTCCATTTTCTGTGACACCCAAGCTAACAATCAGCAGCCTGAAAGTCTTTAATTTGCTGCCCCTCAGAGACAATGTGCAGATGCATGAGGCCTCTCAAAAACAAAGAGTCTGGGGCAACTGACCAAATGCACTGTGGCCTCTGAGAAGTTCTGGTGCTATCCTGGCTAAGCCTCTAACTTGCATGGCCTTAAATAAAACTATTTTTTTTGTATTCCTGTCCCCCATCTGGCCCTATCACCTCAACCCCCCCCCCCAGTATTCTGTCATAGCTAGCCAAATGAAATGCCTAAGTAAAATGTGATGTTCTGGACCACTCAGTTCCATTTTCTTGTATAAATAGAAACTCAGTGAAAGCAATAAATAAATGAACCAAGAAATTGTTGTCCCTGTACCAGGAATCATGGCTTGAGAGTTAAAAAAAAAGAAAAAATGTCAATTTTCCCAGTATAGCCCATCTTTTCCCACTGAAAAAACTGGGCTAGGGATATGAACATGGACAGAATGGGCCCAGGCTGAATCCAAGGTTATTTTCCCACAGAATTACGCAGAATAAGAACTTGGCTCTTGGTGAGTGGGGAGGTCTGTCCAGTCCATCACTGTTACCTAATACCGGCTGCCTCAATTCCAGTAACAACAACTCCAGCTGAGGTTTTTGCCTCCGAATTTCCCTGTTTTGGAAAGTTTTGATCTGGCCTTTGGGGTTATCTCCTCACTTATGGTTTCTTTGCATGGAGCCATTGCAGTTTGGCGGGTGATAGGTTCACAGTCATGCATGTGCATGCATGCGCTCTCACACACACACACACACAAGCATGAAAAATATTTCAGTCAAGTCTTCCCTCAGTTAATTCCCTCTTGGTTTTTCTCAGCTGTGGTGTCTGAGAGTCCAGAAGGAAATTCTGACTTTTTTTCCCAACTCTATTATGGAAAAGTACTGCAAGACAGGAGAAATACTGAAACCTCCCTAAATCTTCCAGAATGTGTACAGCATCATAACGTGCCAAGCATGGGGGGAGGAAGGTGCTACACATGCAACCTAGAGTTGTTATCCTGCTACATTTAGCACTCAAAAACATCGAAGAAAAAAAAAGGAAAGAGTCTCTTTCAAGCATGAATTTTATTTTAACATCCAATTTTGGAATGAAAATTAAGACCAAAAACAGACTATTTTTAAAAGGAAAGTGGAACCTGGGGTTTCCCCTGCTTTGAGCAAGGAGAAAAGCTAATGGATTCGTGTATTAAGTATCTATTAAATATCTACTGTGTGAATCATGTTACAGTAGGTCAGAGAGATAATAAAGATAAACAAAGTCCCTAATTAAAGACTTCATGATAATTTTCTGATTTGTCAGAACATTTATTATTGTTAAAATCTCTGTAGACTCAGGTCCTTTTGGTGATTGGTCATTCTCCTGGCTGAAATAGAAGCATTTCATTCCTGTGCTGCAGGACAGGACACTTAGGTTATAAATAAAAGCAGAGAAACCTTGTCAAATACTTTTCAGGCAATTTTGTTCCAGTTTCATAACATATCCTCAGATAGAAATTATAATATATAATTAATAAATGTATATATTTATTAATTATAAATTTATAAATGTGTAAATTAGTAAATGGTCAAGGAGTTAATGTTATTGTATTGTAAACTGTGGTGATAAAAAGAAACCTGTCTGCAAAGAAACACTAAATATGTGGGGCTACTTTAACACCATACACTCAATCAGTAGCATTCACTGAATGCTTACTATGTGCCAGGTACTGTGAAAAGCATGAAGGATAAGAAGGTAGGAAGCAGTAAACATTTGAACAGCTACAGTTAAAATATTAAAGTATTTTAACAAATGGTTAAAATGGCAATAGGTGAATCATTCTTCTTCCCAGTTTTCATTAGGGTGTGTCTTCTGGGCCAAATTAGAAACCCAGCAAAGGAACTTGGCCCTTGTCACAGTCCAGCCAAAGCTCAGCTCCAGCCAATACAGCAAGCACAGCGAGTTCCCCTATGACCCTGGAAGAGGAAATCCAGGGGTGTATGTACCCTAAATCACAGTGGATGAGCTCCTCCAACAGCTGAATTGCTTTGATTGGCAAGTCAAAGAAAGCCAATTCACCTAGCCCACTGTACCTATCTTCCCACCTCTTTTTCTGGAAACCATAACCAAAGTAATATTATGACTGCTTCTGGGAAGGACTTCTCAATTTTCTTATGACTCCATTTACCATCCCTCTGACTTTCTAAATGAAATCAATCATCCCTCTTTATCATTCCTCTTCATGGGCTATCTCCCCCATTACAAAGTAAACTCCTTCCAAGAAAGGGCTGTCTCCCTTTTGTATTGTGTGACACATAATAAGTATTTAATCAGTGATATTTTTATTCATTCATTCTCAAGGAGAGCAATTATCCTTCCTTTTCCAAAACTCAACCAGTCTACTAGAAGGTCAAAGACTTAGAGTCAAAAGGGACATTAGAAGTCATTAATTCCAATCCCTCATTTTCTATGTAAGAGCAGTGACTAGTACTCAAATCTCCTGATTTCTAGCCCAGCGTTTTGTTATTGTTTTCTTTACTAATTACATCTCTGAAATTTGTGAAAATGTACATTCTCATTCCCACAAAGCTGAAGATCAGAAGGGAAATCAGGCATTATCTGAGTCAGGATTCAAACTCTTGGAACTCAAGTAAGTGTCAGAGGAATGGGATGAAAAGAAGACGAACCCTACAATTTTAATGACTATCATAATTTTCAGATTTTAAGTGAGAGACTCCTTCAGTAAAAATTTCCCAGCGGGAGGAGAATTGTAAGGTAAGCCACTGATTTTCTGGTGCACTGTGTCCCTCCCCTTGGAGTTTCCAATCTAATGGCAAAGGATTGTTTCTGTTTTTCAGTGGGTCAGGGTCAATGGTCTCTAGAAACTCCCTTAAAAGTGAAGTGAACCTCTACTTCATGTATGTCCCAAGATTCTTTCTTCACTCGTTCTCATTCAATTTTTCTGTCATTCTGATTCTGATTCCCCCCTTCTTTGTTTTACATTGCTGCTGTTTCTCCTTCATTCTGGAAGAGGACCAATGACATCATGAGGGTGATGTCTTGACTTGAGTGTGAATTGGATTTAAGTGAGGTAGAGCTGTGAAAAGTCGTCAGCCTCATTCTCTCCTCTAGAGTCACCAATGCTTTACATCAATTACTGAAACAACCCCCCCCACACACACAAAGTTGTCTCATTTCATTCTGAGCTTAAAGTGGGGCACAAGCTTGGGCTCTCCTCGATAATATACTTTGCCCTCATACCTAGCCCACAACTGAATTGGCCTCCAGGGGCAAAGGGCAGAAGTGCCCTGTGGGAAAACACACTTTCTTCTCTTATTCTCAACATATATTAGACCTTATTGAGCACCTTTTGAAGAGACAGGCTTGTGCTTTGAAGTTTTTTGGAATGTCCTTCATGGTTTAACAGCATCTGGATACATCTCTCTACCAGAATTCTAGAATAAAACTTCCCAGTACCCCCAAAAGGACGTCTCTCTAGGGCTGTGCTTGGCCATGTATTAAATTATTCTAGTTCATTTCATGATCCTCTCTTACCCCCATTGGGCTGAATCATGCCCTGAAGGTATGCAGTCAATTCCAATTATAGATGAATAAATCCTGACCAGAGAGTGACCCCATCCAAAGGAGAGAGTGGAGCCATTTAACTCATCCCACCAGGTTCCTACATTCTTTAACAACAGTGAATCTGTCATACCCTATTTAGTAGCTATGAATAGTCCCAAAGAAGCCAGAAGGAAGAGGATGCTGTGTTTCTGCTAGGCTTGCAAAGATGAAAGAACCCTCACTAAAATGTTCTTCCAAAAGAACAAAGCTCTGGATACTTTGTGGGAAACTGAGGTTTATGAAATTCCAACACTGTTAATGGCATCTGTACATGAATCCTTTCCTGGTTCCCTCACATATTAGTAACCCCTGATCCCTCTTCTCCACAACTACAAAACCATGTTCTGTATCTTCTGTATTAATTATATGTATATATCATATAAATATATGTTTTCTCAGGCCTCTGAGTTTCTCCCAATTTTATCCTGCATATACATATTTGTACATAGTTGTTTTCCCCATTAGATTGTGAACTCCTAAAGGATTTGGAGCTCAATTCAACAAGCAGATCTTAGTCCCAAGAATCTAGACAGTCACACATTTGATGCATTCCTATGGAAACCCAGAGGTCCCATGTATAATTAAAATCTACTGGGGTCATTGGTTCAGATGAAAGAAGTACTGAAATCACCTAAATCTACATATGACTTGGGCTAGATAGGGCCACACAAACATCAAAGCAATCCATAAATGAGCTCCTAATAGAGCAGTTAAGAAAGGAAACATTTCCTACTGGACATGTGCCTAGGACGTGATGACTAACATTGCTAAAGCAGTTGCAAATAGAGTATTTAACTTGGTTCTTAACCAACTCTTCACCTAATTCCAAAACAACAGACTGATGAAATGGGTATGATGCAGGGGTAACCTGGAGTCCCCTAAAAATACAAAACAAAACCATGTATTTTGACAACAGTATTTCAGTATAATTGGTTTTCTTTGAAATCCTATGTGTTTCTTTTTAAGCATTTTAAAAACATTTCTCTGAGAAGGGGTCCATAGGCATCACAAGGCTGCCAAAGGGATCCATCCATGATACACAAAAAAAGAACCTCCAATCTAATGGCAGACCTATGACAGTCATCATGACTTAATGGGCCACCAATACTCGTAACTCCAAGGGACTTCAGGCAGGAGGGCTTCTGGTTCCTTTAATTACCATATGTTACATCCTGAGGGTTGTGGAAAACCTCATTATGAATACCATAACTGTTATGACTTTAATGGTAATATGAAGAGCTCCAGCCAGCTCTGATGCAATTAACAGAGCCAAATGTGCCAAGTGTGAAAGTTGTTCAAATAATACCACTTCTAGAAGGGAGAACTCTGTTCTCTGTGCATTTTCTTATACAAAGTAAGACTATGTAAACTTTAGCATGGGTGGAGAGAGTCTAGAGAGAATACTGGATCTAAGTCTTGATTTAATTTTCTCTGAGGCAAGCAATAAAAAGGGACATCAACATTTCTGCTGATAGTTGCAGGAACACAACAACTTACAATTTAAAGGAAGGAAACATTTATTAAGCACCTACTACATGCCATGCACTTTACAAATATTATACCATTTGATCCTCACTGGCTGTTGTCCTTTGTTTTCAAAGAGGACTCAAATGGCATGACTGTGTTGGGGTCAAGGTACAGTGTGTCCAACTGTAGCTGATCAGATCAGCATGTGCTTGGAAGGCTCTGTCACTGGTTGGGCACACGTAGTCTATGTGAACATTTGGAGTGGAGATATCTCTAAATTTGATCTTCACTACAGCCTTGGGAGGTAGGTGCTATTATTATCCTCATTTCACAGTTGTGGAAACTGAGGCAGACAGAGACTAAGTGACTTGCCCAGGGTAACACATCTAGCTCGTATTTGAGGTTGGATTTGAACTCAGGTCTTCCTGACTCCAGTATTCTATCCACTATACCACTTCACTGCCTAAGTATGCTAGAATTCAATGAAATGGAGATGCTGTTAAATGAAAGACTGTCTCTCCTTGTGTCTGTGCCTCTCTCTAATTGTTGAGTGTGTGTGTGTGTGTGTGTGTGTGTGTATTTTTATGGTTCTCTTTCTTGTGTGGAGTAGTTTTTCATGGAAGTGTATCTTGGAAGGGGAGTTCTTATCTCCCTCCATGTTTCACAAGAGTCATGAAATTTTAGAGTTGCCCAGCACCTTAGTGCAGGGGTCAGTGAACGACAGCCTGAGAGCCAAATAGAACCACTGCCCGTTTCTGGAGGCTCCGTCCACCATAGTGTGCCAACCCCTGCTCGAGTCCAACTCTCCCATTTTTACAAATGAGGAAAGTTAAGACAAAACAGATAAACCCTTGCTTTTGCTGCACATCTGGGCATCTCTCCTCAAACTTCTCTTTTTGTTTTCCTTTTAATCCATCTCATTTGCTATGTCTTCTACCTCTCCCATGTCTCCTTGATTTCTCTCTCTTTTCTTCTACTTCTGTCTGCAAGAGTCAGTGTGGTATAAAGGTAGTAGACTTGGAGTCAGGAAAATCTAGATTACAACTACCTTCATAATATAGCAATTAGCTAGACCCTGGGTAAAATTACTTAGCCTCTGAAGCTTACAGAGTTTCCTCATCTGTAAAATGGGAACGATCATATCTATAGCATCTACATCTTGTTGTTGTCTGTCCTTTGTTTTTCAACAGGACCATAAAATCATGAAGTGATGCCATGACTTGCAAGTGAATTGGATTTAAGTGAGGAAGGGCTTTGAAAGGTCACCAGCCTCACTTTCTCCTCTGGAGGCATTTGGGTCCAGGGGCAAGATATAGATCAGGATGACTGGAGATGGTCCTGCATTTATGTTGCAGAGCTGTTGTGAGGAGCAAAGGAGATATCGTATGCAGAGTTCAAACATTAAGGGACTATAGGATTATCTGTTGATTTCATCATTTCTATGATCATCTCTATCTTTCTTCACTGGACATAATCAATCTACCAAAAATATCAAGTGCCTACTTTGTGTCTGACACTGTGGGAGATACAAAGAAACATAAAATATGATCATGGCCCTCGTGGAGCTTATCACCCAGTTGAGAAGTCAAAATTAATACATAAAACCGATAATTAAGATCTGAATTATGGGTATTGATGCTAAATTGAAAGGAAAATCATAGATCACAGTACAGTTGGGCTGCAGACCTCATTGACAAATCAGATTTGGGAGCATAAGGTTTGAAGAGATCAGTAAGATTTATATAGACTTAGGGAAGAAGGAGGAGCTTTCTAGGCAAAGACAACAGCCAAGACTAACCAAGGAATAACCAGGGAGTTGGTGTGGAGAAAGCTGAGAGTGAAAAAAACTTGCTTCAAAGGAGTAGAGGGCTTACACTGAGAAGTAGTAGGAAATAGCCTTAGAAATGTTATTAATTGTTCAGCTAATTGTTTTGCTCAATCTAATTAACATTAACAAACTGTTAATATTTCTTAATGGTTATAGCTTTCTAGAAATGGAATTTGCTTCACTAAAGGTCTTTAAGCAAAGACTGATGAGCCCTAGCTGGAGATGACCCCTAGCTGGGAATGATCCCTCCAACTCTGTGATTCTGTGTGACTCTCTGGATAGGCAGGGAAGAGTCAGCACGAGGAGGACTTGGTCCAACTTTATAAGTATGGACTTTACATAGTAGGTGTAAAGAAATACTCTAGCTCTTTGGGTACGGAAATGACATGATTGTTGAAAGATTAGTTGGAGAGTATGGGGAGAAAGTGGGACACCTGATTTTAACTAATTATTCTTGCTAACCAAATGCTTAATTGCTTCTGTTAGCTAAATTAGCACTCCTCCTTATCAGCACCCTCTAAATAATGGTGACCTGGGGTAAAGCCCCAGACACCCTATCCTAGTTGTGGCTAGGAATTCAGACACTAAAAAGCTAGGCTTCATCTTGTACAGACAATAGCTTATGGGTTTGAAACTAATAACAACATGTTATGGGTGTATACAACTTAATTCTTTCAAAGTACTTTCACATACATCATCTCATTTGAATCACAGCCACAACCCTGTCTTCACATAGCAAGTGTGATCTACATATGACAGATGAGGAAACGGAGGCTCAGACGTTAAATGACTTGAGAAGACCACAGGACTAAAACTAGACCTGGAACCCAAACTTCTTGACTCCTCGCCCATGTTTCTTTTTCCCATTTACTTGAACTTCCCCAAACCACTACCAGAGAAACAAAAAGGTCCTGGCTGTCTGGATCTTCAGAGGGACCACTCAGCAGTTTGCTTCTTGAAATGCCTTCCTCTCTCCCCTTACTCCCAGCAGACCCCAGAAACACTATCCAATTCCCATAACCCAGATTCTATAGTACTTTCTTTCCTTTCCCTGGCCCATCCTCAGTCCTTCCTCCTAAACTACCAGTCAGGACAAGAATGAAACTGAATTGAAACCTAACCCCAGCGATTTTGGCCAGCTTACATGCCAGTGATAGGATTTAACCCTGTCTCAAGATGTAATGCATGCAAAGCTAACCCAAACCCCAAACTTCCCGGGAGGGACCATACCTTAAAAGAATATTTCAAGCAGAAAAGGGATTTCAGAGATCACTTTGTCCAGGTTCCTCATATTACATATTACGGAGAGTGATTTGCTCAAGTTCACACAGACCAAGGGAAGAGCCTAGATCCCCTGATTCCAAATATCATGATCTTTCCCCTGCACCCCAATTTGGCTCCTGGGAGCCATCACAGGAATAAAGGAACTGGGCTGTTATTGCATCTGACGTCTCCCTAAGGCACCAGCTAAACTTTATTCATATGCACTCAGATGTCTATTCATGTAGTTAAGAATACACTCTTAAAGCAATTAGAAGGAATGTTTATTCTCTCCCTTTCAGAAGCCCCTTTGATCAAATGTATGGGGAGCTAACTAGCTTTGGCATTGGTGAGCCTTAAACTTTGGTATTTTTAAAAGATGCTATCTAGTCAGGGCATACAGATTAACAGTGTTTTTATAAACCCATGGAATTCAAGAATAAAATCAGGCAGCATTCACTTTAATCTCAGAAGCAGAGACAGTGATTTGGTTTTCATGGATTTTAAAATCAGAAGAAATGAATTTTAAAAGTCAGCAACTCCAAGAAAAAGTTTGAAGAAAACCAAAGGGACTCAGATCATTGATTTTTACCATCAAGTGCTTCCGATGATTTTGACTGTTAGGAACCTTCTCCAATGCACTGTGCTTCAGAGCTCTGAAGAAAGCAGGCAGGACCTTTTTAAAGTCAGAGAGTATTTTCTGCCAAGCTCTTTGCCAAAAGAAGTATTTTGACATTCTCACAGACTTAGTAATCACTGTATGAACAATCTCTGCCCTTAGGTCCTTACCAACCAAAGCAACGCTATCGGCTTTCAAAGGTGATGGATGTTACTTAATGGACAGGTCCCAAGGTGTTTTCCAAGTGAGAAAGACACACTGAAAAGCTGCCTTGTAAGACTGAGCAATATAGAGTTCCAAGAGTCCAAGGAAGGTAAAACTTTTTTTTTTGCAAAAATATAGTGCTTATTTTATTATTTATTTATTAATATATTTCTTTGTTAATTCCTCTCTAGCTGAACATCCAACTGAAGGAGAGATTCTGAATGCCATTAGGCTCCTCTTGTGTGGTAAGATGCCTTGTGCTGATTCCATTCCAGCAGAGATCTACAAGGCATGGAGGTCCACTGCTCATAACAAAGGTGACAGAAATCAACCAAGGAAAGGTTATCCCCCAGGATGTCAAGGATGCCTCTACTGTCCATCTATATAAAGGGAAAGGAAATAAGTTGTCCCGTGATAACCACAGTGGGGGAGAGGGGACTCTTTCCTAGTTATAGTCATCAAGATTCTTGCCAGAGTCTTCCTTAATAGGTTGATCTGTCTCCTAGAAGATGGTCATCTATCCAAGAATCAGTGTGGCTTTAGAACGGGCCAAGGAACAGTCAACATGGTGTTTGTTGCCCAACAACTACAGAAGAAATGCCAGGAGTAGTCTGTACACAATATTCATCAACCTAACCAAGGTCTTTGATATTGTCAGTCACAAAGGCTTGTGGAAGATCATGGCAAGATTTGGTTGTCCAGAGAAGTTCACCAGTTCCATGATAGCATGCTTGCACAGGTTATGTATTATGGATGATGTTTTCATGCTTTCCCAATCACCAATGGAGTGAAAGAGGGCTGTGTGCTTGCTGCCATGCTTTTGAGCATGATGTTTTTAATTGTGTTGTTAGAAGTCTTTGACAACGATGAAAACAGCATCAAGGTCAGCTACCACACTGATGATAAATGATGTAACCTGAAAAGGCTACAAGCCAAGAATAAAGTGGAGGGAGAATTGGTGTGTAACTGTTTGCAGATGACTGTGTGCTCAGTGTCATCTCTGAGGCAGAGATGCAACAGAATATGGATCAAATCTCTGCAATCTGTGCTAATTCTGACCTGACAATTAACATCAGGAAAACACCAAGAGGTTCTTTACCAGCCAGCACCACACCATCCCCATGTGGAACCATCAGTTACAGCAAATGGAGAAATTTTGAATGCTGTGGATAAGTTCACTCGCCTTGGCAGTATTCTTTCCAGGGGTGTATACATAGACGATGAGGCTGATGCAAGCATTGCCAGAGTAGTTCAGTGTTTGAGAGGCTCCAAGGAAAGTGTGGGAGATAAGAGGTATTAGGCTGCCTGTCCGACTGAAGGTCTACAGAGCTGTTCTGCTGACCTTATTGTTGTATGCCTGCAAAACCTAGACAGTCTACCAGTGCCATGCCAGAAAATCGACTGCTTCCATTTGAACTGTCTGAGGAAGATTCTGAAGATCACCTGGCAAGATAAGGTCCTTTCTCAAGTTGAACTGCCAAGCATTCAAACCCTACTGCAGAGAACACAACTCCAATGGGCTGGTTACGTCGTTCTAATCCCAAACATATGTTTGCCTAAAAGATTATTTTACAGAGAACTCACACAAAACAGGTGCTCACACGATGGACACTCTAAGGGTCTCTCTGAAGAACTTTGGTATCTATTGTGAGACATGGGAAAGACACTGGCACAGGACCACCCAGCATGATGTGTCTGCATCAAAGAAGTCGCTGTGCTCCATGAGCAAAGAAGAACTGCAGCAGCCCAAAAGAAATGTGAGATGTGCAATTTTAGAGGCATCTCCTTCCCAAATGGCCATATGGACTATCTGTGCCCAACCTATTGGTCTGATTAGCCATAGTTGAACACACTGTACATTGACCCAAACATTGTGATGTAATTTTGGTCCTTTTCGAACACAAAGGACAAACAACAAAAATAACAACCATATACGTCTGAGCACATAGCAGGTATGAAAGATCCCACGCAAGGTAAATATTTTTGCAAAAATATGGTGATTATTTCATTAATAATGGATTTCCTATCCAACATAAGTCACCATTCACTGGTTAGGAAGAAAAGTATTCAATGTTTATCTCCTTTTCTCCCCCTCAGTTATCATTAGCCTTGTATATCTCCTAGCAGCTCAGGCACAATCTAGTAGAAAGAGCATGAACCTGGGGTAGGAGTTAGATCTCAATTCTAATAGTGACCCAACCAACAAGAAGCTGTGTAATAATAAATATGCATGTGTAGATAGTATTTTAAAGGTTTACAGAGTGTTTTGCTACCAACTCTAGGAAGTAGATAATATATATTATACCCATTTTAAAGATGAAGAAACATTCAGAGGAGGGAAATAACTTGTGCCCCATCACATAGATGTCAGAGCCAAGACTCAAACTCAAAATCGGATATAGCCTCAGGACTCCCATCAGAGGCAGAGAACTTCTACCTCTAAGGAAGTCACTTGATCTCTTGGTATTTCACTTTTTCTTCTACAGGTTAAGGGTAATATTTTCTTTCTTCACTGATATGTTGGGAGGATAAGTAAGATAACACGGAGAAGTCCTCTGGAATGTGCTATGTAAATATTAGTGCTAATTAACTATAGGACTTTTATGAAGCACACCCTTAACAGAGAATTTGAGAGTGTTAGCAGATCTTGGAGACCTGCTGGAATCCAACCTCTAATTTTACAGGTGAGAATATTGTGATCCAAGAAAGATTTTCAGAGGTGGGGAATCTGCAGCCTCGAGGCCTTCTAGGTGGGGAACCTGCAGCCTCAAGGCCACATGTAGCCTTCTAGGTGAGGACCTAGAAGGCCACATGTGGCCTCTAGGCTGCAGATTCCCCATCCTTGGCGCTGTAGTCTGAGATCATACAATTTGTGATAAGGTTGGGATTAGGATCCAGGTTCACTGTTCATTAAGTGTTCATCCCACTACAACAGTCTCCAATCCAGTCCACCCTAAGTGTGGATTAAAACACCAGCATAGTGTAAACCACTGTGGTAAACCCTCCAAATATGGAGAGAAACAAACACCAACGTCTTCTCTCAAGGAGCTTACATTCTACTTCAAGGCACAAGTACATATAAACACTATTAAGGAGAAAAAAAATAAATTAAATCAAAATGTTAGACTACCAGTAGAGAATAAAGGAAATTAAATGTAATATTAAAAAAATGCTAACCTTTGGACCCTCCATATTAGCTTATGCCTTGACTGGAAACCTTGTTTCACCATTTTTATCACAGCTTATCAAATTAATTCCTCCTTCTCTCTAAAGGGCCTGCTTTGAAACAAAGGATATTTATAATCTAAAACTTTACCTTTGTGCTTACGAAAATCATAAATAGTTAAACTGCTTTCTAACATCAATCATTGATGCCAAGCCCCAACTGTCTTTTCTATCTTGACTCAAACATTTAATAGGTCACTTTTCATTGGATTCAGAAATACTCTATAAGGACTAAGAGGAATTTGACTCGGGAACATCTTCTAATGAAGAGAGGTATGTTAGGAGGTCACTGGTGAAAAGGACACTGGATTTGGGATCAATTCGTTGGGGTCTCAGCCCCACTCTTCATTAGCTACTCAACTTTGAATGAATGACTGCTTAACTTCTCCTCAGCCCAAGTCTCCTCATCTACAGAAAAATATATAAATATTTATAGAACCCCCTTCACAGGGCTTATGTGAGTATTGCTAGAGCTTAGCACAGTGCCTGGAACATAGAAAACAAATGGTAAATTTTTTGTTCAAAAATAAGAAAATGTATCTGTAAATGCTTTGTATAAATGTATGCTATGTGCCTGTATTTTCATAGTAACCTAATTACTCTTGAAGGAGGAAGGATATATTCCTAGCTGTATTTTCCTCACATCTCTTTCTTTTTCAAGGAAAGACTAAAAGATTTAGATTTGAAAGGGAATTTAAAGTCATTCCATCTAGTCCTCTCACTTTACGGATAATAAAATAGGAGAGAAGTTAAATCACTTGTCCAAGGTCACATGGGACATCTAAGTGGCACAGTGGAGTGCCAGGCCTGGAGTCAGGAAGACCCAAGTTCAAATCTGGCCTCAGATACAGTAGCTATGTGATCCTGAACAAGTCACTTAACTCTGCCTCAGCTTCCTCATCTGTAAAATGAGCTAGAGAAGGAAATGGTAAATCACTTCAGTATTTTTGTGCCAAGAAAACCCCAAATGGAGAAACAAAGAATTGGACACAACTGAAAAAAGATTAAACATACAATCAAAAAAAGGCCGAACAGGTAATCTCTGAGTCAAGATTTCCAAGTAAGAATTCTGATTACAAATTTAGCACGGCTTTCATCATTGTTTCCACGTTGCCCTTTCTCACCAACAAGCCTCTAAATATTGCTGTTTTCCCATTTTGCAGATACAGAAAGCAAACACAGGGTTCTGAGGTGGGAACTCAATGCTCATCTACATTCCAAGCCAGATATCTCCTGCATGGGCCAGTCCCACAGGCCTCTCTCTTTCTACAGGCAGTACTGGGGTCTTGTTTTTATCATCACATATGGTCCCCTTGATCTGGACTGCTGTCAGGTGACTGCTGTCCAGTGGTTGCTGGGAGAAGGCTAGATTTAGAGTAGCAAACAAACTCTTAGCATTGTATTTCATGAGTCAGCAGTTCTGTGTTAAAGGAATCACTGTGTTAGGAGCAGAGGGCTGCAGGATAGGGGAAAAAAAAGAAAACTATAAGGAGGAGAAGGGAAGAGATCAGGAGGTAATCAAAAGGAAAGCTACAGCTACTGTTGAAGACAGAATGGTCCTATTATTTTAGCAAGAGTTTGCCAAATAAGAATTATTGAAAATGAGTTATTTATGACGATGACCCAAAGATACAGGTGCAAGGGAAAATACAATGAAATAGTAGCCAGTATCCCAAATCCTAAGGGAAAGCAAGGGATTAAGAAGGCAGAACAAGGAGGTTATAAGTAGCTAAGAAGTTGTGGAGTTCAGTGTTAAATTCTCATCACAGTCAGCCCAACCGAGCACATTTTGAATGTAAGTGACTAATAGCCTCCCAGACCTTAAATGTCAAGCATCAACCCAAATCCAGTTGGACATATGGCATGCAGAGGAGAACCTAGCATCTTCCAAATATTTATGAATCCAATTGCTCTTCATTCACTCTAATTCTATGGAATTTAGGCAAGTATCCTGAATGCCACTAATGAAACTTGAAAAATATTTTTCTGAATTGAATTTTTGTTGTTGAAAACTTGATTTCTTCCTCTGCAAAATTGTAGGATTAAGGAGACAAGGCCATGGAACAGCAGTTTGCGTGTCGTGGCTGGAGAGTTGGAACTGGAGTCAGGAGGTCTTGACTCTGAGGCATATTACTTGTGTGACTTAATTGATCTCAACTCCCACATCTATAAAAGTTGGATAATAATACCAATAGTTCCTACCTCACAGTTGGGATGTTTAAAAGTGATCATAAATAATATCCCTTTAGGGATAGGGACTGAACTTGTTAATTCACTGGTATAGGAATTCCGTATCCCTATGACGACAGCTAAGGAAACTCTCTATCAAACCAGGTAAACATCTTCTCTGCAGCTGAGAGTCTTACAGAGTAGCTGAAGCACTGGGAGTAGCTGGAGCACTGAGAGGTTTTAAGTGATTTTCCCAGTCACACAACAATATATACCAAAGGTAGGACATGAATGGAGGTCCTCTTGCTCTGAGGCTAGGTTTCTGCCTAAGACCTCATGCTACCTTCAATTCCTTTTAAACTTACAAGTGCCATATTATTATGGTATCATTATCCCTCTAGCAATATCAGGATACATGAATAGAAAAGACCAAAAGTAAGATTTCTACAACCCAAAAGAAATTATGAGAGGGTTTCAGAGAAACCTGGGAAAACTTGTAGGAACTGATACAGAATGAAGCAAGCAGAACCAGGAAAGCGACTTTTATAGTAACACCAATGCTGTAAAGACAAACAACTTTGTATATTGTAAGAACTCTGATCAATGAAATGTCCAGTCACCATTGCAGAGGACTAATGATAAAGCATGCTATTTACCTCCTGAAAACGGTGTGATGAGCTCAGGGTGCAGAATGAGACATATATTTTTTGGACCTATTAAAGGTGAGAATTTGTTTTCTTTATGCATATTGGTTACAAGAAGATTTTTCTTTTTTTAATGGAGAAAGGTGAGAGGGAGAGAAAATAAATATTTGCTAATTGGAAAAAAGTAAAATTAAACTAAAAACATTTTCTACAACTACTCTGATATGTTTTAGAGCATCTAGTACATTCATTTTTATAAAGCTCTTCTGGAATGGGTATTGTAATAAGAAAATGAATGGCTTGCCCAAAATCACATGGTAATTAGATGATAAAGCACATATTATACAGATTTTTCTGCACTGTCAATTTCATGTATCTTTTCAGTTTCAATACTTTCTAGGAGATTATTCAAAAACCACACTTGCATGTTAGAAATTCATTTGGGCATTGTAAACATTACTATAGCCAAGGGAATCTTTAAAAATAAGTCGCTTTGCTTTGCCAACTCAGAAACAGGCTCAGTCCAGTGCTCAATTGCAGAGCTGAAGGAAGAAGGCGTGTGGGGGATGGGGATAACAATGTCTCCTTGTTCATTCAGGAGAGTCAGTGGTTTATTATGGAATTGCTTTTAAATGTCATCAAGACATTTAAAATCACATAAAGTTGCTTGTGAAAAATCATTTAGAAAAACTAATAATTTACATAAAAATTATATTTTCCACTATCCAGAAAATGCTTAATTTCCACAGGGCTAGGGACAGGTAAGAAAGAGAAGGGATACAGTGGAAGGCTGATAACAAGGTGTCAGAAAGTTCTCTGCTGCCATGTTCCCAATTAATAACATATCTGAGAAGAGAACAAGTTACAAGTTATAGGGATGGGGGAAAAATTAATTCTATTTTAAAAAGTTTTAGGCCTCAAAAATAAACATTACTAATGCCAGAATGGTAACTTTTGCCTAAACTTTTTTTTCCCCATTACTCTTAAACATATTGTTATCTACTGATAAGAGAGTGGCTATTATTTGCCACAATGAAAGCTAAGGCAGTTTTCTTTTAAGATATTTAGCACATGTTACAAAGCATATGGTATCTAGCCCACACATGTCTAACCACGTTTAACATTAACTAGGTCTTTCCTTTCCAACTAATCTCATCACTGGGTTTTAAATAGGTGAAAAGAAGATAGTTGGAAGATGATTTTTGTTAAAAAATTAATAAAAGTGTAGTTATTGATCACAAAGAATGCCATCAAACAACAAGTAGTAGTACACAGAAGCTGAAATTTAAAAAATTTCGGAAACTTTTTGGAAACAAAAGCATGTCACAACACACACTCCACCATTCTGGTTAATCTCCCCACTAATAAAATGTCCTGATAGAACCTCTATGAGCTCTGTGAACTAAAGTAAAAGTATAATTCTGGCATTAGAGGCCTAAGATGCCAAGATTTGTTTTTGTGGGAGAACCAGAAAAAGCCATTGCCAAGAAGGCAGTTTGTAAGAACAAAGAAATCTTATTAATTAAGAGGAAAAGAAATTAAGCAAATCAGAAACAAGGAAGATAATTAATTTATCACTATAATTGGTGCTGTTGTAATAACATTACTAAGTGATGGTCAAAACTCATAATAGGACATTAGCCAACAGGCAAACTAATGGCATGACTTAAAGATAAAAGTAGTCAAGGTATGACCACTGAATCATGCAAGTAGATAGTGAAGGACAAAAAGAATGGAAGGCAAAAGAAAGAAGGGGAGAGAAAATGAGAATGCTGTGCCTTGAGAAAAATGAAAGGGCTTATGTTAGTGTCATTAAAGGGATATAATTATAATATATATAATATAATAATTTTATAATAATTATAAAATATATAATTATATAGAGTATAATATAAATTATATTCTACAACTTCGAGGTCAAATTCCTCCAAAGGATACAAATTGCATTCTCTACTACTGTACCTACAAATCTGATTAATATTTATTAAATACCCCCCAGAGGATACACATCATTGGAAAAGACATGGAATGAAGCCAGAAAACAAAAAAGGAACTGGTCTCTAAGGAGCTTTCTAATTCAAACAAGAGAATTAACATTTATACACATGAAGTTTGATATGGATAAATAATTGTGAACAGAATTTAAATATAGCTACATTTCATGTCAAAAGGGTTTCCTTTTCAAGATGAGGAGTCTGTTATTCAAGTTTTTAAGAAGGAGAAAGAAGGAACCTTATAGATACATATAAACATAATGCCTTCTCCCATCTCTATGCCTTTGCCCCTATCATCACTCATGCCTGGAATGGATTGCTTGTGCATATCCATCTGTTGAAATCTTCCTTTCCTTCAAGATCTCATCTTTTCCATGAAGCCTTCCCTGATTCTTCCCAGTTGGAATCTCTCTCCCTCCTGGAATTTCTTATAGTGCTTGAGATGTTCACCTTGCACTTATTCTATATTTATTAAACATTTGTAGAGTCCACTAAATTATGCATCTTATATGCTGCAAATGGACCATGAGGCGAGGACTGAATATATGCCAGGTTACTCCAGGCATTTTAAACAAAGTATTCACAGATAATTCTTATTTTATCTGTCTTCCATACCTTCCTTCCTTTTTTCCCCTTTTTTTACCCAAACTCATGAGTATTGTGAGGCATTTGTCTGGTTTGGCAGGTTTGTTCCTGCTCTCCCAGGGCAGCTGATCCCCTGGGAATGATGGACAACACTAAACCCTGTGGAGGCCAAGCTGCAGTAGTAGCTGTGAATGATAATTGTGAATGAGCTACCCCCTTTTCTGTCATCCTAACCTCTTCATACTACCCCTTTCCATTCCTTTTACTTATGGGTGGGTCCCATATCTAGGACATTTTTTGAAATTCCTCTGTATATTTCCAGGGCATTGAATCCAGGGCATAAAGACTGAGACCTTCAGGTCAGAGGTCCTGTCCAGTGCCTCTCATGCATTCTTTTCTTATATAAGGTTGTAGGGTCATTGCAGAACAAGGTTCCATTGTACTTATGGACTGTCAGAGACAGGATGTCCTATGTTTCACCCAGAACCCCCTAAGAGTTGTCCTCTGGGGACCCACTGACCAATGTGATTGGGAGTTGGGGAAGTAGACTAGAATGGTTGACACATGTACATGCTATCTCTCCCTAAAGAATGTAAGCTCCTTGAGGGCAGGGGCAAGTTCTTTTTTTAATCTCTATACCTATGATACCATCCATAGCGCCTGGCACAAGGCTAATTAATTCATGCTTTGATGGACTGATTGCTTATTAAATATTCATTGAATTGAAATAAATGTAGTCCAAATCTTTCATTTGACCAATTAAGTAAACAGAATAAATAATTTTATCCAAGATCACACAGCTCATGAATGTAACACTAAGCTCTGGACTTCTAGTTCTGAGTCCTTGCCACTGTATTACTTAGCTCTCATCATATTACTTGGGTTTTTTCTTTGTCTTTACTTGGCCATGTGCACGACATTTGGCTAGTTTTCCCTGAGAACATATGCCATCTTGGCTGTCCTCTGACATAATTTATTTGGTAATCTTTTGTTCTTGCAGTACTATACTCACTATTCCAGAAGTGACCTCACTACACATTGTAAAATCACTCAAATTGCTTCCCCTTGTTTTGGCTTTGCCCTCCCCAGGAAGCTTTTCTCAAGACATAGTCTATTTTAATGCCTCTGCTAGAGCAGAAGTGAATTTTCAACCATTCAGCATTGAGAGATGATGGTGTGAGTACTATCAGGAGAGAGTCCTTTGGTAATTTAAAATTGTAAGAAGCAAAGAGAAATCAGCTGAGAGGGGGAAAGGCAGAGAGCATTAGCACACTTGGTTATAATTACCCTGACAATTCTTGTTTCTTTGGTTTAATGAAGATTATATTCTTTTTACTTTGCCCCCTACTGGCTATGTGACTAGGAAAGTAATTTACTTCTCTGGGCCTCAGTTCTCTCATCTGTAAAATGAGAAGTTCTGGACTAGATAGCCTAAAATCCTTTTCAACTCTAGAGCTATGCTCTTAGGATCCCACTCTTAAAGCAAGAATGCTTTGAGCATACTACTTGCCAAAATCAAACCAGGCATATGGTCATAAAAGACATTTGACTTGCTTCAACTTCAGGCTTACTGAACTGGGTAATAAGCAAAAATGTGCCAAGAGCCTTGGGGCCTTGCTTAGTCTGAATTGACAATCAAAGTGGACAGCAATAGCAATTTTCACCTCTCTGTACTAATGGAGATCCCCAGGGGAGCTACCATTTTTAACATGGACCATCAGGCTGTTGGGATTCCTATTAGGTCTATGATGTGACTTTGCATGGAACAGTGGCTCCGATTCCTTCCTCCTCAGATTATACTGTAGTTGCTTGCTCTGTTAATTCCCCCACATCCTCTCCAATGGCCCCTAAGCTCCTGGAAGGGGGGCACTGTTTTTCTAACTTTGTCTTTGTATCCTCCAGTCTAATGCAGTGTTTTGCTCGGTAAAGGTTTGTTTAATCAAATTAGAAAGCTTTGCCCTGTTTACTGACAAAATCTGTCTCTTTGAAGCTTAGTAGCCCCTTAATTCTAATGCCTTCCCTCTGCTTATTGACATCTCCAAATGATCCTGCATGTATTTTTTGGGTACATAGTTGTCTGCATATTGTCTCCCCCCATTAGACTGTGAGCTGCTTGAGAGCTGGGACTTACCTTTTGCCTTTCTTTGCATTCTCAGTACTTGGCACAATGCCCGGCACATAGTAGGCACTTAAATATTTATTGACTGATTAGAATGATGTACTTGGATCAAGTCGGGACTTTAGTCCAACATCCTTATTCTATAGATCAGGAAACTGAGGCCCATGAAGGTTGAATGACATAGTAATTGGTCATCCTGATATAACTTGACCCTCAGTTAGGTGCTGTGATCTGAAGTGTTTACAACAGCCTAGAAAGGAGGAGCCAAGGAGAAAAGTCGTACCCAATTTTCTTGTATTTCCCACTGACAATGGTATGACTAATCATGGGCTGCTTGTCAGGTGAAGGTTATTCACTATAAGGCTTCAGTGACCAGTGACAACATTTTCCCAAGGAAAGCAAATATACCTTGAAGAACATTTCAGTCATTTCAAGAAAAACTTCAAATATTGGCCCAAACCAATGAAAAGTTGAATACTTTTCAACTCTCTCCTTAGCTCATACTTCTATCCACAGTAATGTATGCCAGACTCTGTTATTAGTTTTTAAGTGAACTATAACTATGTAAGTGTAGGCCACATGGTTTTAGTCTGGGGAGTATCTTTAATGAAAGCAGGAATCAAGCCCAGAGTAATTTTGGTATCCAGTATTTTCAATATAGAATGTTCAAATTTAGCCACAAAAGAGAGTGAGACAGAAGAGGATTAGGTACAGTAGACCAGAGGGGGTCAATTGGCAACCCAGTAGCATACAGTCTGAACCAAATTAAAAGGTCATTGAGAAATGTTTAAGAAAATAAATAAATATATAAAACAACATAGACAAGGTTAATTTGTGATTTTCTAAGTCAATAGACTGCATGCAAGCATCTACTTCTATTTGAGTCTGATACTATGGCTCCTCTACAGGCAATCCCCTGGTGTCTCTTCATTGAGACCCAGATCAAATGGAAACTGTTGGCAGGTGACTTCGAAGTCATTCACAACCACTTTGCTAGCTTTCATCTTCTGCTATAACCCAAATCCCACATCTCCCATCTCCTACTTCCAAAGCAGGGGTTCTTAACCTGGCCGTGGTGCATGAACTTAAATATGAGTGTATACACATACACATACATACATATATAGTATATATGCATACATACATATTATATATAAAACTATTCAATATAATTCGTTTCCTTTGTAATCCTGTGTATTTTGCTTTATGTATTTATAATACAATTCTGAGAAGGTGTCCATAGGCTTCACCAGATTGCCAAAGGAGTCTCTGACCCAATAAAAGGTTAAGAACACCTTGTCTAAGCCTTGATCACACTCTCCAAAAGACCTCTTCTCTGCCATAGGGCATGTCACCTCCAGGAAGCACTCTCTGATTAACCCAGGCCCTTGTGATTTTTAACTTTACCTTTCCTCTCCATGCACTTTTGTAACATAATTCAATGAATCCAAACTCTCATTGTGGGTAACTCTAAAAAGGCACAGAATGCAACCCATCCACATCTTCTTGTCCAGTGTGCTTTCTGTTCAAAGATCTATGCAGTGCTCTAGAAGTTCATCTTCCTCTTATTCTCTTAATACTTTACGGATACCAGTGTAATAGGGCAGCTAGGTGGCACAGTGTCTAGAGTGCTGGGTCTGCAGTCAGGAATTCAAATCTGACCTCAGACGCTTACCATCTGTGTGACCCTGGGCAAATCATTTAACCTTGTTTGCCTCAGTTTCCTCATCTGTAAAATGAACCAGAGAAGGAAATAACAAAGTACTCCAGTACTTTTACTAAGAAAACCCCACACAGGGTCATGAGGAGTCAGAAGCTACTGGACAACAACGACCAGTGTAACCCAGGCTTTCTATCGTTTCTCATGCTTGATACACAGTTAGTCCACCTTCTTTTCCAGTCAGTCAAGCCTTGTATAATGTCTCTTATGCCCTTTCTCCCAAGGGATATGTCACTGGTAATATGCAGCAACTTACTTATTCCTGCTGTGCACCTTTCCAATGTTCTTCAAGTCATCTGCGATTTTCACGCATTAAAAAAATCTATTTATTTACCATGTAAAACACAGATGCTACATGTTTCAGTAATTCATTTAATGGAAAAACGAACTATGTTGATATAACATCCAGATGAGAAATGAAACATATAGAAAATTGTTAATGTTCCACTGGATGCAGATGTTTATTATCATGAACACACAGCCTCCCCTGCCTCAGGAATTTACATATTCAAGACCATAGGTCTTGATCATACTTTAGGTCTATTGAGTGTATGTGGGAGGAGGAAGGAACAGAGAGGGAGGGAGAGACAGAGACAGAGACAGAAGGATAGAGGCAGAGAGAGAGATGGAGGCAGAAGGATAGACACAGAGAGACAGAGACAGAGAAGCAGCTAGCGGGCTTAGTGGACGTGAAGTCAGGAAGCTCTGAGTTCAAAGCTGGCCTCAGACACTTACTAGCTATGCAACCTTGGACAAGTCATTTAACTTGTCTGTTTGCTTTTCCTCAACTGTAAAATGGGGATAACTATAGAACCTACCTCCTGGGGTTGTTGTGAGAATCAAATAAAATTATGTTTGTAAAGTACTGTGTAAACTTTAAAATGCTATATCAATATTGGTTATTATTATCAGTATATGATTTTTTTTTGCTTTTTGGAGGGCAATTGGGGTTAAGTAACTTGCCTAAGGTCACATGGCTAGTTTGTGTGTGTGTGTGTGTGTGTGTGTGTTTCTGGGGCCAGATCCGAACTCAGGTGCTCCTGACTCCGGGGCTGGCACTCTACTCACTGTGCCACCTAGCCGCCCCTATTACTATATGATTGATCCATCTTCCCAACCATTTTCTGAATGATTTCATTTAGGCCACTTCTTGTATATAAATCATCATTGGTAATGAGCTGGAATCTACCTATGCCTGCCACACATACATACATACCTTTCCCTTTGGGTCATCTAGTAATTTTGGTTCTTCAGAGATTGTTGTGTTTGCTAATTCATAACCATCAGGTGTCACCAGAAAATTTTTTGTTGCTTAGTCATATCCAACCCTTCATGACCTCATTTGAAGTTTTCTTGGCAAAGATACTGGATTGATTTGCCATTTCCTTCTCCAATGGATCCATTTTGTCAATCAATGAGAGGTTAGCTGATTTGTCCAGGGTCACACAGCTAGGGAGTGTCAAAGGCTGGATTTGAACTCAGGTCTTCCTGGCTCCAGGACTAATGTTCCATCCACTGAGCCACTGGCTGCCTTCAGAAAAATATTGGTATTTAAAAGATGTGTTTCTTTTTCACAGAGCAGCTGGGAATGATAGATGACACTATACAGTTTCCAAAATACAATACAATCCAGCCTGTTCCAGCTGTTTAATATTGGGCCCAGTTTATTATCCATCTGTAACTGCCTAAGTTTTATGTACTGTTGGACTATCCATCCAACTGCATATCATAGTCTAGACAATATGTATTCCTCATCCATTTTTATTTCCTTATGTAAATTTTTTGGACACTATCTTTTGAATGCCAATTCATCACACTAAGGAAGCCCTGTAATATATCCGGATCTAATGCAATCAGAACAATGCCATCTGAAAACAGGAATATCTGTAAGATGCCACTATCTTCATTCATACTCTAGACAGGATATCCTCTGTGACTGTAGAAAATACTTCCAGTAAACAGGTTATGTTCCCATTTTAAGCCTCACTTGATATCGATAATCAGAAAGTTGCTGAACAAAGTTATCTCTGTGGTTGCATCTATCAAGGAATATTGTGTAATCTTAATATATGCATGAAGGACAGCTAGCTGGAAAAGGGCATTTGAGTCTGTATTTTGCTCTACTGAATCAAGTGGGGTTGGTTTTTTTGTTGTTATTAGTAAAAATTAACAACAAACACATTGGGGTTTTGTATTAATCATAACAGCTAATCGGTCAATGAACATTTAGTGCCTCCGATGTACCAGGCACTATGCTAAGCATTGGAGATACAAAAAACAGCTCCTGCTGTGAAGGAGCTCACAGTCTAATGGTAGAGACAACAGGAAAAAACTAAGTACAAAAAAGTAGAGGATAAATGAGAGGCAATCCACAGAGAGAAGGTACTAGCATAAAGGGGGACAAGGAAAGGAGTCGTGTAGAAACGATGATTTTAACTGGGGACTTGAAGGAAGCTAGGGACTCTTGGAGGCAGAGATGAGGTGGGAGAGCATTCCAGGCATGGGAGACAAATTAGTGACAATGCCTGGAGTCCAGTGACTTGTGTGAGGAACAGCAAAAAAACCAGTGTTACTGGATCATAGCTTACATTGAAAGAAAAGATAAAAGCTGACGAGAAAGTCAGGAGGGGGTCAAGTTATAAAGGACTTTGAATACAAGGACTTTTTTATTTGATCCAGAGAGAGAAAGGGAGAAGAGACAAGGTTGTGTGTGATGTCTTTCTAGGGAGTGTGGGATAAAGGTCACAGTTATCTCTCAGAATTCTTTAGCTAGCACAGTGGTTGCTATTTTGCATAAAACAGGAGGGTTGATGAGATGAGGTTAAATATTTTGTTTGTCACAGCATCTCACAATCCCTCTTTTGTTTTGAGGAGATGGAGCTCTAGGAAGATTTGTCAACCAAGGAGTATGATAAGACCTAAAAAGCAGAATGGATTTCTAAATATGTGATGACAATTAAGCTAAGAGACTGAAGGTAGCAGCAGAAGGCAAGGCAGTGAAGTTCAGAGTAGAGTTTAGAAGAAAAACATTTAACAGAAGAGTTCTTAGGGTAGATCACATCTCACCCTAGGCTTCTTGTACCTTCTGATGCATCCTGGCTGAGAAGAGGAGGCTTTATAGCCATTGACTAAGAAAATGACTGAAATCCATGCCCAGGAGATAAAAGATGCTGGCCATGCTGCTGGAGTTCAGACTACTTCAGTCCTATTGTTTTCTGCCTGCTTACCCACATAACCAATGGTAAAAGCCCCTGTACTGCCCACCGCTCACCGTAGCTGTCTAGGCTCAGCTCCTTAGCTGTCCTAGGCGACCTTTCCCTGGAATACTAGTACTCATTCTCACCATCACATTCTAAGGGGTTTCATTCCCTGTGTAAATTTCAACTCCCATCCTGCTTTCCTCTATGTCCCAAATACTCTAAAACAGTACTGCTACTATTTCTGGAAAGGTTTGTCAATTCATTGCTCTATAGATCAACTCAACATCTCTGTACTTCTCAAATCAAAACTCTCTTCCTAGGTCACCACTCCATTTTATATATTATCATTTCCTGTTAGAATACAAATTCCCTGAAGGGAGGGACTGTCACACACAGCACCTAAACCATGATAAGAGCACAAAAATGCCTTTTCGTTTATTTATTTTACAGATTATAGAATCATAGTCTTAACAATTCATGGAGAATTTCTAGTCCGAACCTCTCATTTTACAGATGAGGAAACTGAGGCTCAGCGAGGTTAAGTAATTTGTTCAAAGTTATATAATTATTAAGTATCAGAAGCAGGCTTCTCCGACTCCGAGTCCAGGACTCTCTCCACAATGCCACCTTGCCTTCTGATAAACTCTCGCTCCAAGTCTTAAATTGCCAAGAGTAGCTTCATTTTATAGGCATCCAATGGCCTTTGAGGTCATAGGAAGTTAATTAAACTAGCAAAATATAGTTTTTAAGCAATAAAAGATGCTTAGCCATTAATTTTATTTCCCATCAAATTGATTTAAAAGTTTCTAATGTGAAAATAAACTATGAGTAACTCTCAACTACTCACTGAGGGAATTTTCTAGCAAAAGTTTCTGACTGTCTTCCTTGCAGTCTCTTATGATGATAAATATTTTTTTTTTCTGGGTAGTATTCCTTAATATAGATAATGGGGAGAACTACTACTTCTAATTGACTTCGAGGTTTTTCTGAAACACTTGATCATGACAAACCATTGTGTGTGCAACCAGATAGTGCTTTATGCCCTATTATATCTGTTTTAATAACTTATTTTTTGCAAATTAAAACTCATTCATTCATTCAGATCCTAACTCACTTGGAATGTTCTTTAGTTCAGAACGAATCTGGGTTGATACCCCCGTATTAGCTATGAACTGAAATTTCAAGGGAAATATCTACTTTACCTAAGAGAATTATTTGGAATTATCTTTTCTAGATTCCAGATCACCTAGAATCTTTTCTCACTTTAACCATCCCACACAGACATTCCAAGTTAATCTTCCAAATGAATAGCTCTGATCATGTAACACCACTGGACCTCCAGTGGCTTGCCATCACCAACCAAATTCCTTAGTCTAGGATTCAAGGCTTTCTATGCACTGGCTCTAACCTATCTTTCCTGCCTTCTCATAAACAGCTCTCCCTCACATAGTCTGTGCTCTGGCCAAACTTGACCACTCATTACTTTCCGGATAGGTCCCACAGTTTCCTACTGCTGTGCTTTTAGTCAGCCACACCATTCCCTTTTCCTGGAATGGTCTCCCTTGCTGGCAAGATGAAAGTAAATACTACCCTACCATGAAATGCAAGCCAAAATCATTAGTGATTTTTCTCAGATCTCTCATAGTGCTTTGTTTCTCTTTTTACATAAATCATCTTCTATTTCGTATTCTATTTTTTGTATATGTCATATCTTCCTTGCTAAATAGTAAGTTCTTAGAGGGCAGAGAGCATTTTATGTATGTTTCTACCTTTTGGGGTGCCAAACACAGACTTGGTTCCAAATAAGCAATTAACAAATGTTTATAGATTGATAAAATTTTATATCATATTATAAGGACGTTTAGGTGGGACAGTGGATAAAATTCTGGGCCTAGAGTCAGGAAGACTCATCTTTCTTAGTCCAAATCTGGCCTCAGACACTTACTAGCTCTATGACCCTAGGCAGGTCACTTACCCCTATTTTCCTTAGTTCTTCATCTGTAAAATGTGCTGGAGAAGGGAATACTACTACAGTATCTTTGCCAAGAAAACCCCAAATGCTGTCCCGAAGAGTCAGACAAGACTGACACAACTGAGCAACAGCAACAACATTTTATATACTCGGGGGAAAGCCCCCACCTGGAAGGCAGACTTTGTATCAGTCAGCACAGAGGCTCACCTGATACAGACAAGGCTATCTGTAGGAAGCAGCATGGGCCAAAAGGAGCATGCATCTGCACCAGTGTTCTTCATCAATGGCTCTCTAGCATTTTGGCTTCAAGACTCCTTGACATGGTTAAAGATCACTGTAGATCCAAATGCCTATTAATATTTCCCATATTACAAATCAAAACTGATAAAATTTAAAATATTGATTGATTTAAAACAACATGAATAAACATGTTAACATAACATTTTTATGAAGATAACAATATTTTTAAAAATAAAAAAAATAGTGAGAACATTGGTATTGTTTTACATATGTTTGCAAATCCCTTTAATGTTTGGCAAAGACTGCTGGATTCCCATATCTGTTTTTGTATTCAATCTGTTACAATACACTGTTTTTATAGGAGTTTCTAAAGAAAATCCAGCCTTAAACAGATATGTAATTGGAAAAGGGAGGAATATTTTAGTAGGCAAATAATATCTTAGCATTGTTACAAAAAGAGTTTTGACCTTGAGGACCCCTTGACAGGGTCTTGGGAACACCCAGAGATCTGTAGACCACATTTTGAGAATTGCTATTATGTATATATATATATATATGTGTGTATATATATATATATATATATGCTTAACTAATGAGTTTACCCCAACACCAGTTCAACTAGAGAAAATTTCTCTTACCTTTAAATTAGCTTCTCCCTCTAAATTAAAAACCTTGCATTTTTAGACTTGGACAAAAATCACGGTTAATAGCCATATACTTGAATAGGAGTAACAAATGGCATAAATACATAGACAGGCAAAAAAATGAAGGCATAGAGGACTAATACTGGAAATCAGGGGGGCATTTCTGTTTTCTTTCCCTTCCTCTTCCCTTTACTGTTTTTCACTGGTTGGGGGTGAAAATGGGAAGAGAGGATAGGAGCTTCCCCAAGTGACAGGTTTGGGTCAGTAGAGGTAAAAGTGGAAAAATAAGCTGTGAGTGGCCTTCACTCTCACCAACTGTTACTGCTGCTGGTTTCCAGTCAGTTCTCTCCTCCTCTGACTGATCCCAGTCCATCTGGACAAACATCTCTCAGTCATTGCTCTGGTCTGGTTGGCAAATTGCATCCATTCTCAGTCTCACATCTGACGTTCTCTGTATTCAGCAGCAAGAGAGTCAATGTGGAAACACCAACCTTCACCTTGAACTTGGAAGAAGCATTGACTTGAGGTCATCAAAACGATATTCTGCTACAATGCTCTCCGAGGCTTTTCCCCAGAAGGAAGCTATTTCAAGATCAGAAACTGAGGGAATTTTGGGAAAATACATGAGTGTCTACAGTCCCATCCCATCATTTTTCCATAATAATGTCTCAGGGAGGAGCAGCCTAAGTGTCAGAGATCAGTTTTATATGCCAATTTAAAATAATTCTTATATGATAGCCTACTCTTCCCACCCAGCTTACAGCAGTTTTCAGCTGCTTACTCAAATGCATCCAGGCAGGGAAGAGAGTCAGAAAGAGTCACTGTGGCCAGTTGGTACCTTTTGAACACACAGCCAACAAAAAATTGTAGTGGATCAGAAAAGTCACAGACTCCACAGACTACAAAGTCCATGGAAAAGATCGCATCAGACAGAGCCTGCTACAAATACTCATGACAACTGCACATCATTGGCCAGTCCTTTTCCTATTCCTTACATTACACTTACAATTTGAAAAGTATTCTTAAATATATTTTTATTTATTTTGTCAGCTATCTTATGTAAATTTCTTCAATATTCAGTTTTTAAAAATATGAGTTCAAATTCTTTCCCTTCCTTCTCACCCTTCCCCTTCCCCTTGAGAAAGCAAACAATATATTGATATATCAATTATACATGTGAGGCCATACAAAATATATTTCCATATTAGCCATGTTGCAAAAGTAAAATACAACCCCCACCCCTAAAAAAAAGAAAGGAAAAAAGTATGCTTCAATCTGCACTCAGGGTTTATGGGTTCTCTCCTAATAGATGGATAACATTTTTCATCATGGGTCCTTTGGAATTGTCTTGGATCATTATCTTAATTGGAATAGCCAAATCTTTCAGTTTATCATCCTTGCTATATTGCTGTTACTGTGTACAATGGTCTCGTGGTTCTACTCACTTCACTTTGCATCAGTTCATAAAAGCCTTCTCATGTTTTCTGTTACACTCTTAAAGAAGGTCTTCTAGGAAACTTTATCAGGCAATATTCTGTTAACTTAGTTCAAGTTACTGCAAGTACTTAGAAGTAAGAAAGTGTATTGTTTGTTGTTGTTGATTGGACTTGGAATTTCAGTTTAGAGAGCACCTGATGAGGAATTTCTTCTACCAATGCAGATGACCATTTGCTTTGCAACTTAGCCTTTGAGAGCAAGCTGCCTGTGGCCACTTAGAAGTAAAGGGACTCTTCAGTGTCACATAACCACAATAGTGTGTCAGAGGTAGATTTGAATTCAGGTTCCTTTGGCTATTGGACAGGGCAATTCTCTCTACACTGTACCACATTCCCTTTCAAAGAATATTGTATTTCTTTTAAAACTGTCAGAATTTTCCCCAAATGAGCCTGACTTTTCTTCTCCCACCTTACCTACTATTCATAAATTAAAATAAGAGAAACTTCATAGAATCCTAAGCTCCCAGGAAATATTTTAGAGGTATAATCTGACTTGATTCCCAAGTGCCAAAGACTGCTACTCCCTTCACACAGCATTTCAAGGTGGTGGTGGTGGGGGATAACTAATTTCTTTTCAATTATTAGTTATAATTTAGGTCTAGTAGCACTCTTCTAGATTCCTCATAAAGACTCCAAATTTTTTGGCCAGAAATCTAAATAGTCAAAGTACAATATCCCTAAAAACAAATACTAAAAATGATTTTTCCCATAGAAAACTAATCTAGAAGTCATCACACTATATAAACATTAAAAAAAAAAGCAAACTAGACACATTTTTCACTCCTCCTACCTTGGAAATTCAGGCATCACTGATAAAAAATGTGGCAGCTTATCAAATGTATGCAGCAACAGAGTACCAAAGTTCTATTGTGAAAAATTCACAAAATAGTTTAGAATCCAGTTTGAGTCTTTGGCTCTTGGAAAAATACATTTGGGGTTTTTCAAAATTCTACAAAATATGAAGGATGATTCTTCAGACAGCTAAGATTAGACTTATGTCTTGCCAGTAGCAAAAATTCAGAATAAGCCAAAATTTAAGGGATGGAGGAGGAAAGAACAAAAAAAGGAAAACAAAAATAAATTTTGGAATCATACCAAAACTCCCAAGTAAACCTGACTGTGACTAATGTATTATATGACAGGTATTTGGAATATCTTGCTTTTGGACCAGATAACCCATGAAATCCCTTTTTAGTACCAAGTCTCTTGAATTATAGCTTCATCCCCTTTTAAAATCAATAGAACTTTACTACTACTATAACTTCTGTATTCTTAAACTTAACTCTCTCTTGGGCAAATTATGTAAGAGGCAAAGGGCATGCCACTAACCAAAACAGTCTTCTTCTTTGGTGAAAAAAAATAATAAACCAATGATCTTGATGTCTCATGTATGAGACAGAAAAATCCTGGCACTATATTTATTTTGTGTGAAGAAACCAACGCTCAACTTTGCCAAGCAGACAGCTATGAGCTCATTGGTATGAAATAATAACTCTTTGAGATTTTTCCCCCAGTACACAAACTAATGGGTTTATACAAGAATTAGAATGAAAATATTGATTTAAAGACTTAAAAAAAATCAACTATCTTATCCCTTTGCAACTTCTGCCTGCTCTCTAGCTTTATAAGGTTCCTTCACATGAACTGGGTCATTACAAACCAAGAGGTTAATTAGACATTAAAAATGCAACTAAACAGTTTTTGTTTCAGCATAGTTCTTTATGCTTTATGGTTATCTTAAAAGAGTTAACCTGGAGACATTGATAAGGTACTGAACTCAGAGGCAAGGTGACCTGGATTTAGACCCAAATTCTGTCACTTGTTAGCTATGTTGTTCACTTATTCTACCATGTCTGATTCTATGTGATCCCATGGACTTTGTCCATGAGGTTTTCCTGGCAAAGATAATAAAGTGGTTTGCCATTTCATTCTCCAATGTGTCCCCATTTTACAGATGAGGAACTGAGGCAGATAGGGGTTAAGTGACCAGGGTCACATAGCTAGTAAGTTTCTGAGGCTGAATTTGAACTCTGATCTTTCTGACATCAGAGCTGGTGTTTTACCCACTGCACCACCTCGCTGCCTCCATATATAAGCTATGTAACCAGGGTCATGTCACTTATTTAATGTTCCTGAGCCTCAGTTTCCAAATCAATGAAATCCACATTGTTATATCTATAATAGGACTTCTATGACATTCAAAAGATGTAATTAAAGTACTTTGTGAACTTTAAAACACTACGTCAATTGTCAATTATCACTATTTTAAAATATTGGAAATAAAACATCAAATAACTAATACCGGGAGCAAGAAAGGTTTTATAAAGCCTGTTTTGAGGCTTGAACACCAAATGGAGGGTCGGGGTATAGTGCATGTGCAAGCAATTTATTTTTTAATCCTTGGGCAGTGAAATTGAACTGACTAGCTGTATTCAAATTAGTCATGCGGATTTATAGATAACAGTACCAGAGCAAGTGATCCATAGTTTTCTATTTCCTCCTTTATACATAAAGAAAATAAGATTGCAAGGGGCGGCCATGTGGCTCAGCGAGTAAGAGCACCGGCTCCAGTGTTGGGATGACCTGGATCAAATCCGGGCTCAGATACTCAGTACCACACCCAGAAATAACTGGCCGTGTAACCTTGAGCAAGTTACTTAACCCCGATCGCTTTAAAAAAAAAAAAAAAGAATTCTTGAAGGGGCGGCCAGGTGGCTCAGCGAGTAAGAGTACCAGCTCCAGTGTTGGGACGACCTGGAGATCGAATCCCGGGCTCAGAAACTCAGCACCACACCCA
>NW_027187372.1:4075329-4181435 GCF_028583685.1 Petaurus breviceps papuanus
CAAGTTACTTAACCCTGATTGCTTAAAAATATTAAAAAAAAAAAAAAGAAAATAAGATTGCAGTGCTTAGCAACAAATAGTACTTTAAGCTCTTTTATACTGATGAATTCTATGTGGTTTTGGCCATCCTTCCAATTTGGTTCACATCAAATAATTTAATCCGTGTAAATTTAATGAGCATCTACTTTGGCAAAGGGCAGCTAAGGATATAGTGTATAGAGTGTGGGTCCTGGAGTCACAAAGATCTGAGTTCAAATCCAATATCAAATCCAAAATCAAAATACTAAATATGTGAACCTGGGCAAGCTACTTAACCTTGTTTGCCTCAGTTTCTTCATCCATAAAATGAACTGGAGAAGAAAATGGAAAATCATTCCAGTATCTTTGCCAAGAAAACCACAAATGAAGTCACAAAGAGTTGGATGCCAATGAAACACTGAACAACAACAACTTTGTATCAAAGTCTAGAAGGGACCTTTGGGGCCATCTAGAGTCTGGGGGCTCTTAATCTGGGGTCCATAGACTTTGGGGAGGATTTCAAAGGGTGTATGAGTAGATTTTAGGGGGTCTGTGAACTTGAATGTGAAAAAAATTGTATCATTATTTAGCATTTCCTTCAAGTATGATGTTTTGAAAAATATACATTATTCTGAGATAATTTACTAAAATGTCAAAGGATCTATGGCACCAAAAAGGTTAATAATCCCTGATCTGATCCAACTTCTTCATTATACAGATGAAGAAAAAGAAGTAATTTAACTAAGAGAAATTAAGCGATTTGTGCAAGGTCACAGAGGTAGAAATTGAGTGATTTGTGCAAGGTCACAGAGGTAGAAATTAAGTGATTTGTGCAAGGTCACAGAGGTAGAAATTGAGTGATTTGTGCAAGGTCACAGAGGTAGCTGGCATCAAAGGTATCATTTGAACCCTCTAGACCCAATATCCTCTCCACTGTAGCAGACACTGGGGATACAAATATGAAAAATAAAAATAAAAATCCCTACACTGGAGGAGCTTCTATATCAAGACTTTTTCTCCTGTGCCTCTTCAAGCCCCTCCTCTGACTTGTGAGTCCTGGTCTGTGTCCTTCATCTAAGGAAGTGCCCAGGTCACCCATGCTCAGTTAGAACCCTGTTTTACTGGGACTTTTTATACTTCGCTTTCTCCATTTTATTTGTTGTCTTCCCGCATTAGATTGTAAATTCCTTGAGGCTAGGGATTGTATTTCTTTTTGCTTGTATTTGGATTCCCAGTGCTTACCACTGGGGCCTGAAACATAGTAATTGCTTAATAAATTCTAGTGTTCTTTCTTTCCTTTCCTTTTCTTGGTTTCTTTTCTTCCTTCCTTCCTTTTTCTTTCCCTCTTCCTTCCTTTCTTTTTCTTTCCTTCCTTTCTCCTTTCTTTCCTTTTTCCTTCCTTCCTTCTTTCCTTCCTTTCTCCTTTCTTCCCTTCCTTTTATCCCTCCCTCCTTCCTTTCTTCCCTCCTTCCCTCCCTCACTCCTTCATTCCTTCCTTTCTTCCTTCCTCCTTTTTTCCTTCTTTCTACCTTCCTTTCTTCCTACCTCATGGTGTGAAAAGTTATAGAGCATTCTTCGCATTCAGTTTATGTGTGCCATGGTGAAGAAGTTCACAATGGTCTTATGGCTTGCAGCAAGCAGCCCCCACTTTTAAAAATATATTGCAAGACTGTATAGAATAAGAACAAGACTTTATAGAGTTTCCATCCATTGTTTGGGTATGGCTTCACGCTAAGTAAAATGCTTTATTACAGGAAGAGATTCTATAGTTGATAGAAAAAACAGCCACCTCCATAACACACTGCCTGTGCTCAGAAACTAGGGTGTGTGTGTGTGTGTGTGTGTGTAAGGATAGTGAGTGAGTGACAAAAGCACGTAATTCAGGTATTTTGTATTTGAACAGAATGAAGAGAATGCTGAAGTGAGGAATCACTATACCTCATGCTATTAAAACCAGTTTCTACTACTTAAGCTAAATATAAGAGGCAGCCTGGGGTAGAACATTGTGAGCTGCCCTCAAGGCCAGGAAAATCCCACGTTTCAGTCCCCTCTCTGATTCATAATGACTGTGTGTTCCAAGGAGTATCACTTAACCTCTTAATATTATAGGCAGCTAAGACTCTAAGATGCTGAGTTGATATTGACCTGCATCAGTAAAGAAGGCTTCCTTTCTTGGGACCTTCCTATATAAAGGAAATCCTATGTTCCATCTTTATCCTTTTTATGCTACATGTGAGATGCTATAATCACTGACTAGAGTTAAAATAATTAAGATTTATATAGCATTTATGGTTACAAAGTTCTTTGTGTGTATTATCTTATTGAAACTAACACTGAAGTCAGGAAAAATAAGTGTTATTCCATTTTCCAGATAAAGAAATTGATGGTCAGTGTGCTCAGGATCAGCCCTGATTGGTAAGTATCAGCCCTGGGATTTGAAGTCAGGTGCCTTTTTTTCTTTTTTTACTCTATACAGCTAGACTTTAATTGGTATGAATAATGAATCTCATGAAGTTGTCTCATGTATTCTAACCGACATTATTTAGAGCTATAATTATGCAAGACACAGTCATTGGTTCCAGCCCAATGGATATATGCAATGTGAATTCACATAATATGATCCCTTGTTGGGATTTCTTGTTCATATTAATTGAGAGGGACTTGACTGTTCCCTGTTGCCTCTGTAAGATGTAGGTATATACTATGTAATTAGTATGTGTATCTGAATCTGTTATCTCTCAAAATGATGCAAATATAAATGCAGTGAATAACAAAATTTCTTCTTTCCTGACACTCTGTAGTTTTGTAGTTGAGTCATTGGCTTATTCCCACAAGTGTTTAGCCTTCCAGGTGACTTTTTTTGCTCAAATATTACCTAATATTTCAGTTCAGTGGCCCATCTATTGTCCATCACCCTTGCTATGTGACCAGCACAGAGAAATGTTCTGCATAATAACCTACCTCAGAGGTCCTCAAAGGATGTTCCAAGGACCCCTTGCAGTCCTTAAGAGTACAAAGGGATCCTGAAAACAAAAACTTTTAAGAGCCACTGGCCAACCTTGAATATATTTGCTATCCCTGGACATATGCATTATTCTACATTGATCATATGGTTACAGAGATGGGTTATGCTCAGTATTCTCTATCCATTATAGGCTGGGTGTCCCCAGCCTTCTGCTATACACATGCATAATTCATGTTTGTTTATTATTTGACCATTGACAATATTATCAGATTTGATGTTTATGTTCATGAAGCTAAAGACAGACTCCAGGAGCTAAGACAGGACCATAGATTTTGTCCCCTCTAACTCCCTCTTGTTATAGGTGAGGAACCTCAGCCTCCTAACGTTAACTGATTCACTTAAAGTCAAAGAGCAAATAAATGGCAAAGCCAGGGTGAGGACCCATGTTCCCTGACTCTAGATTCAATGTCTGTCGGTTTCCCTATTTATGTTACCACCCTATTTCTAGGAAACTTATGTCTTTACTTTTCTTTTTTTCTTCTTTTAAAAATCAGTGGTTTTGGGGCGGCCAGGTAGCACAGCGAGTAAGAGCACCGGCTCCAGTGTCGGGATGACCTGGATCAAATCCGGGCTCAGATACTCATCACCACACCCAGAAATAACTGGCCGTGTAACCTTGAGCAAGTTACTTAACCCCTAAAAAAAAATAAAAAAATAAATCAGTGGTTTTACTCAAGAATGGAGCACGCAAAGTCAATTCTGATCTAAGAAAACTTCATAGTAAAGAAAAAACACAAATTTTCAGATACTGCCAACCTAAGTATTAAGACAAATGGAATTATAATTATGAAAAAATCAAAGTATTCAGAGTTCACTCTAATCAAAGAATAAACGTGTAAACAAAAATGGAAATATAAATATACCAGATTCTACTTCTGTTATTTCTACAGAGAGACAATACAGAGTAATGTATAGGGCACTGGACTTGGAATCTCTAAGACCTGGGTTCAAATCCTACCTCAGACATTTATTAGCTGTGTATTGCTGGACAAGTCACTTAACCATTTCATTTTCCTCATGGAAATTAAGGGAGTTGGAACTGATGGCTTGTATGGTTCTTTTCAGCTCTAAACCTGTGGTCCCTGAACTAGCTCATTAAGGACAAAGCCCTAGTGTCAGAATTATATATGGGAGGCAGAATGAGAGAGAACATTATTAACACAAATACATCAGCTTTATGGAGGAAGTTCTATATGGGCCTGTCCAAGGTGCTGGCTAGTAAATGGAAAGTTAAATGCAGCAAAAGAGGGCATTAATACGCTAGAAATCAGAGTTACCTAGGAGTTGGCTATCCAGAGCATCAACAGAAGCCTTACAATGACTGCTGTGTAGCAGATAAATATATGTAAGTTGAGACCCACAAGTTAATGTGATTAATCGGAGAGTATTTTGGGAATAAAATGCTAGTGTAATGCTTCCAGTGTGCTTCATGAATCAGGCAAGATATTTCTCATACCTAGACCTGCACTAGCAGCAAAAACCATTTGGGCTTGGAGAATTCCATTCAGTTATTTAGGAGTCACCAAGATTCACATCTGGACTCCTAAACTGATTTCTACTTTCTTGTTTATTTCAGTTAAATTCAGCAAAAAAGTTATTAAGTGCCTACTATCTTCAAGGGATTGTGCCTGGTGATACAAACAAAAACAAAATAGTCTTTGCTCTCAAGGTGCTTATAGTCTATTGGGGGAAATATGGCATGTACAAAGATATGAAGTAATTTGAAATTAACAACTGGGGGCGGGGGTAGTTCTATGAAGGTTTCATGCAGGAGGCTGTACCTCCTAAGCTTTGACAAAAGAGGATTTTGCGTGATGGACATGTGGAGCCAGCACATTCTAGGAATGGGGAAGAGCAACCAGTGTGAATGCACAAAGGCAAGAGAGAGAGCATTCCAAATTTGGAGAACAGCACTGTTTGGCAGAAACTTAGTGTGAAAAGGAGAATAATATGTAATAAACCTGAAAACATAGTTAGATGCCAGACTGTAGAATGCTTCAAATGCTATGCTGAGGCATACTGATAATGTCAAAAACTAAAGAAAGAAAAAGGAAGATGAAGAAAAAGAAAAAAGTCATTAGATTTAAGCGGTTTAGAGATCATGAGAGAGAGAGAGAGCAGTTTTGGTAGAGGGGTGGGTTCAGAAGCCAGATTGCAAACTGTTGAGAAGTGGGTGGTTAGAAAATGAAAGCAATGTGAATATGAACAATTCTTTCTAGGAGTTTGGCAGTAAAAGGAAGGAAAGATATAGAAAGATAGTCTGAGGGGAAGGTGTGGTCTGGTGAAAGTTTTTTAAGGATGAAGGAGACTTGGGCATTTAAATAGCATTGCAGTATTATATAAAAAGCACCGAATTAGGAGTCGAGAGACCCAGTTGTCAGTTCCAGATCTCCTATTAAATGCCTATATCAGAATCATTTAATGTCTCTTTTCCTCAGTCTCTTCATTTATCAAAGATGAATTGGACTAGACCAGTGGAGTCCACAATTTAAAAAATTAATAAATGATTAAATATAACTAGTTTTCTTTGTAATCCTATATTTTAATTTTATTTCTTTAAAAACACTATACCAAGAAGGGGTCCATAGGCTTCACCAGGCTGCCAAAGGGTTCCATGGTATAATAAGTTAAAAATTCCTGGACTAGAGGATACCTAAGGTCTCTTCCAATCAGAAAACTTTATGATTTTTTTGACATGGTTTCATACATCTATAATTTGTTTCTTACTAAACAGAAGACCTTGCAGCCAGATCACAGGTGAAGAGAAAAAAATCCCACATATTGTACAAGATCCAAACCCACATTTCTAAATAATATTTAAATCTTTGAAGTTCTCCTTTAGAAAACAACAGAGACTCTTCAATTCCCAATCATCCTGAAGAACATTTTAACTTATTCTCCACACCAGAATTGTTGTGAAATGTTAAGACAACTGAGAGAGAGAGAGACAGAGACAGAGAAAGAGAGAAACAGAGAAAGAAAGAGACAGAGAGACAGAGACAGAGATAGCATCTATTAAATTCCTAATATGTGCCAAATACTGGAAATACATAAACAAGAAAACAAACAATCCTCACTCTTGAGTTTACATTCTAAAAGGGAAGGCAAAATACAAAGGGGAATTATAATATACAGGAGAAGGAGGAGAGAAGAAGGTATCAGGGAAGAGGGTGAGCAGGAAGTAGAGAGGAAACATTGGTAAAGGAATCAGCATGACTGGACCTTCTCTTGATATGATGATTCCAGGAAGGGATTATTCACCAACCACTGAGTCGTCCTCAGGGCAAAAATCATACCTAGGAAGCCAGGCAGCCAGTGTAAAGGTGGAGCAGACTGTTGGAGTGGTCCTTTCCAACTTCTTATTTTTATTTAACTGCAAGTAGTTATAGTTATATAATATATAACTACGTATGCTATATATAATTATGTAGTTATAGCTATATTATGTATAATATATGTAACTATATATAGTTATATTATAAAATATTGATTAAATCAGCAACAGAGTGTAGAGGGAATCTTAATCCAAGACTGCTCACAGTTGCCCATAACCATTAACTGTTGTCTTGGCTATGTATATAAAATAGTGAGGATTTCTGATGATGGTGATCTCCTAGTCAGCTTTTCCTGATGGTGGTAATTAGATGATTGTCTCATAGCCCATGCACATCAGCTAACAAGTCAATACTAAGAGAATTCAAATATACAGAATATAGAAAATCTGATTTTTGGAGCAATTGCTGAATATATGAGAATGGATGTGAGAGTGATGGGAAGAGCAAAGTGAGTGAGGACAAAGAAGAGAAAGAGTGCTTTCCTGTGGAGTTGGGTAGTTTGTGGATAAATCTGGGTTCTTGGAGCTGGGTCATTGGAGCATTGGATTTATCTCTATGGCAAACTTTGATTTAGAGTATAGAGGAGGAAACAAGGATGGGAGAGGTATATAGAGCCGAGGGCCACTTCCCCTGCCACACCACCACCCAGACGAAGTAGTTAGTTATAGGCAATGAATGTGCACATGCTCTATCCAATGCCTTCCTCACAGAGCAAGTGAAGTTTCTTGGGACAATTATTTAATAGCTCCGACACATAACGATGTTTCCTACTGGCCCAGTTACAAGTTACTGCATCAGAGCCCTGGGTGAAAGTTTGTGTAGGTCCCTCACAAGGTTTTTGCACAATGAGATTCAAGAGTAAACCCAGGAGAGTTTGGAGCAAACCTTTGGAAGGCAAGCCTGGGGATCTAGACTTCACACAAAGACAGCAGACCATGCCCCTTTCAGGCTAATGAAACTTACTTTTTTCCCCACGGGAAGTGACATCACCTGTCATATGCTGATTATTCTATAGGATTGGAAACTTATCTAGTATATCATTTGTCCACAAGATCTGAAATTAAAACCAGACTGTAGCCATGGGTAACCTTTATTTCCCCAGGGAATTAAAGACCAAGAAAGATGAATACTTCTTTCAAGTTGTTGGGAGCCAGCATTATCTGTCTGGATTTAAGAGATAATTCTCTCCTGCAGTGGAAGGAAAGCATAGCTTCCCCGCTCTCTTTCAGCAAAGACAACAGTATGACAAGCACCCTAACTGATAAAAGACTTTGTGTCTTCATTACCCAGCCATGACTTACACATATTTTGGGTCCAGATCTCTGATTTCTTCCCTGTAGGCAACTCCTCTATGAAGTAGCAATGCAAATCAGTAACTGTCCTGCAGTTTACCTGCTTCATGAGTTTGTGTTCAGTCATTTCAGTTGTGTCCGACTTTTTGTGACTCCATTTGGGCTTTTCTTGGCAAAGATACTGGAGTGATTTGCCATTTCCTTTTCCAGCTCATTTTACAGATGACAAAATGGAGGCAAACAAGGTTAAGTGACTTGCCCAGGGTCATACTGCTAATGAGTGTCTAAAGCTTCATGGGTTACTAAGCCATAAAGAGGTTAAGTGACTTGGCCAAGGTTACATAGCCAGTACATAAGAAAAAAGAACAGAACCTCAATCTTTCTGAGTTCTGTGTCAACCTCAACACTCCCAACAGGAACCAGATTAAAATTTAACTGGGAAATATTTAACAAAATAAATAAAATACAACAAAACATAGATAATGTTAAAATGTGGTTTTGTAGGTCAATATGCAGCCAGCAGGGATCCTTGCATATGGTTTAGTGGCCCTGTTTCTATTTTAGTTTGACACATTCCACCAGGCTGTCTCTTTCACCTTGAACATAGTAAGTGCTGGATAAAAACTTGTTGAATTGAAATTAACTTATGCTGTATTTAATACCTAAAAAATGCAAGCTTCCTTTCAGAGAACTCTTGGTTGTTCTGCATCATAATATAAACTATTCAGTCAATTTAAAGAACACTAGTTTGGAAGATTAGCTTGCATTGCATGACTATTCTGGTGATTAGTGGCACCCAAAACAAAAACTTCAGTGTGGAGTTTCCCTTCATGCTGAATTAAATGGGCATCTTGGCCCATTTGTTGTTCAGTAGTTTCAGTCGGGTCCAACTCTCTGTGACCACATCTGGGGTTTTCTTGGCAAAGATACTGGAGTAGTTTGCCATTTCCTTCTCCAGTTCATTTTATAGATGAGGAAATGGAGGCAAACAAGGTTAAGTGACTTGCCCAGGGTCACACTGCTAAGGAAGTGTCTGAAGCAGGATTTGAATTTATGAGGATGTCTCCTGACTTCTGGCCCAGTACTCTATCCACTGCACCACCTAGCTGCCCCTCTTGGACCATTAAGTCATTGAGAAATACCTGCTGATTAATGATTTGATACCAACCAGACTGAGAGACCCTGGAAAGTTCCAGTTTTAGAAAAACAAACAAACAAACAAATAAACAAATACACACACAAAAAAAACCCAGAATGACTGAAGGAGGAAAACAAGGTGGCTGGCCCACATTTCTATCAACCAACTAGTCAAGATTAGAGCCAACAGGGCTGGAAACCATGTAACTTGCTTTCTCTGAGGAAGAATATAGACTTCACCAAGGAGTGCAGCCCCTCTGGGAACACTCTCCTGATTTGCATTCACCGGTTTGGTCGCTTGGAGGATGAGCACCCAAGGTTCCAGGTACTCTGTAGGTCTGCAGTTCTAAAAATAGAGCTCATAAGCCAACATCAGCACATTCACCTTTAACAGCCAGGTAATTGATGCACTTAGCTCATAGCAAAGGCATTTACCAAAATGGTAATGGCATGAAGAGCAGTAACAAAGGCCTCGTTTGGTGGGGTAGGGATAGGCAATACTTCAGACTTTGAGACCTAAGACCCTATTAGGGGATGGTGCCCCTTGGTAGGGAACAAAGGCATGGCCCCTCTTTCCCTCCCACCATGGCCCTAGGAAGCAGAAAAACTTAAGAAGTTAATAATTTACCTGGGATAGAACTTCCTTAAGAGAGAAGGCATTATCTGGTAGATTCCTGTTTTAACTAAATATTCTTGCTAACTAGATGCTAAACTCAGCTGTTTCTATGTTCTAAATATGTAGAAGTGCTGTTGGCACCCTCAAAATTTCTGTACTCTGAGACAAAGCTCTGATTACTCTGCCTTCGGTACAGTTCTGATATTTTAGAATTTTCTCCTCTTCTCTAGTTCACCACTTGAACAAGCCTACACATTAGTCTTTTGAAAGATTTGTAGAGACAAAGGGTTTTACCAGCACACAATTCTATCACCAAAGTTTCCACAAGTCGTATGAGAGGCTATAGGATTCTAAGCCATTATTAGAGAGAGAGGGAGAGGGAGAGAGAAAAAAAGACAGCATGACAGAGAGACAGAGACAGAGGAAAAAAATCCAGAGAAAAATAAACAGAGACAGAAGTAAAAAGATAGACAGACAGACACACAAACACAGGTGGAGGGGGGAGTGGGAGGGAGAAATAGAGAGACAGAAAGGAGAAAGAAGAGAGTGACAGAGAAGAGAGACAGATGGACAGACAGAGAGAGGAGAGACAGAGAGGAGAGAGGAGAGGGAAAGAGAGACAAAGAGACAGAGAAGAGAGGCAGAGAGAGAGACAGAGAGAGAGAGAGAGAGAGAGAGAGAGAGAGAGAGAGAGAGAGAGAATCATGTGAATAATACCTTCTTACATAAGGAGGCTGGAGGGAGAAACTGGGCATGAAGATGGAGACATAGCCCCATAGACACCTGCAGATAATACCCTTGGGTTTTCATTCTGATGAAAGAAAGGAAGGCTCCAAGGAGGCTTTGATGTTTCCACAAGACTTTGATTCTGTGTCAAGACCACAGGACAAAGGCAGCACTATCCATGCAAATTCAGAAACAGAAGAAGCTAAAATCCAAAGCCATTTTAAGTAATGGCAAAAGCTCTGTCTCCAGAGAAATGTCATGGCACTTTATCAAAAAAGAAAATATAGAAGCAAGGATGAGTAATATGTATGTGTGTGTGTCTGTGTGTGTGTGCCTCTGTATACACATACACACACATTTACACACATATTTAAATCTATCCATTGCAAGAGAATAATTGTTAGACGACTGGAGGATGGCCTAGAAATACTCACAAACCTTTGGTGCAGCTATGTCCTTTGGCCAATAAAACCATTATTATAGTGAAAGGAAAAATGTCCTGGACTTAGATTGCTTCTTTATTTCATAACTATTATAATCTATAGGATCAAACCAAAATCACACCATAGCTCTGCATGAGAGACTTTTAACATTCCCTGTTTTTAAAACCGACTATTATTGTCATCTTTAGCAGGTACAAAGAGTCAGTTACTCAGAGTCAAAGCTGGAAGGAGACTTAGATATAACTTAGTCCCATCCCATCATTTTACAGATAAAGAAACTGAGTCCAGAAAAGGGAAGTGATTTGCCTATGATCACGTGTGGGAGGGAGGCATGCGCTCCAAATGTGAGTAGACAGATACACACACATAAACTTTGTTTTTCAAAAGTCTTTAAATGATTTTTGGAAATCTGTGCACAGGCTTGTCACAAAATACAATGTAAAATTTCCAAAAGTGTTTTAATCAAATAGCAAAAAACAAACAAACAAACAACAACCCCCAAACCCACAAAAAAAAAACCCAACCCATTCTAGGTTTGGGGATGAAAAAGTCAGCATTTGAGATTTAACTTTCCCCCACCAAAGGCTTTATTGCAGGAAGAAATCTCCAGTAGTTGTAACGGGATTCTCATTGGGCATTCACAAGGTCCAAGTTTAAAAAAATCAGCATGTAACAACATAATCGAAGTGTAATTTCAAAATGAAATGTTATGACTATCCAAGGAAATTGCATTTTAATTCCTAACTGGTGAAAACTGAGGGCTGGCTCAGCCTCTATGTGAGATCAGGACTGTGGCCAAGAGATGCACCAGGCACTTACTATCCAAGCCCAGGGAGAGTGCCAGCCTGCAGCAAAAGACCATTTAGGTGTCAGAGAAAGAGGAAAGCTAAAGAAAAACAAGCAGGAATGGAGTCAAAATCTGGCAGGGGTGTGCTGGTAAATGTTTAACAACCGACTCCCCAAGAAAAATGTACAAAGGATAAAACTTTAAGTTTAATTCACATTATCAATATTTTCTCCATCCCTTTCTTTTGTCTAGGTAACCAACAGAACAATAAATCAAGCCCTGATTGTAGTTTATTTCAAAAGTGTAAATGCTTACATTAACCATTTAACAATCAGCTCCAAACCTATAGCATCATGCTCCAGCACACCCCGAAAATTAGGGCAGAGGGCCTGAACAGGATCCTATGGATGAATACTCTAAACCCACAGGTGAGAGCACTGATTCTTATTCCATTCCTAAATTGGAGGACATGAATAAGTATTTAACTTCCAGGAAAGTGAAAAATTATGGCTTTTCCTCTCACATGAGCTACTCTAAATGCATACACAAAAGCTTTTTAGTCAGTTCATAACTCTACCTCCCAAAACCCCTGATGTGTTCTTGGTTGCACAGCACTCACAGGAAGAGGTGTTATCAGAGAAAGGGGCTAGTAAGGAAGGAAAGGTCCTAACTATAGACAGCTTTTTAATGAAATTAAGCTGTGTGGGGGAAGAGAAATGAGAGATGGTAGCTGATGAGACAGAAGACTCAAGGAAAAGCTTTTTTAAAGATTATCTAAGTAAAAAAAGAATGCTTTCCGTTGGGAGATCAGGAAAGATGGCAAAGAAGAATTGGTACCTGAGCAGATCTTGAAAGGAAAATAATGATTTTAAAAGGTGCAAAGGGGGAATAAGTTGTTACAGGAATCAGAGACAGTTGGTGTGGCCCATGGTATGCCTATATGAATACCCAGACTGTCAAGTTCTGGGAACAGTGAACAGTATGGTGTGGCTGGAACATGAGTGAATGAAGGGGGTTAATATGAAAGACAGCTAGAATCCCTAACAGAGAAATGGTCAAAGGATATCAAGATACTGTTTTCCAAAAAAAAGTCTTATCAACAATATAAAAAATGTTCCACATTTTTAAATGATAGAAATGCAAATTGAAACAATTCTAAAGCTTCACCTCACAGCCACCAAATTGGCAAAGGTGATAAAAGATGTAAATAGTACATATAAATAGTCAAGGTTAGAGGAGCTATGGATGACAGGTACACTAATACACTGTTGGTAGAGCTGAGAATTAGTTCAACAGTTCTGGAAAATCATTTGGAATTATTCAATAAAAGTGACTAAAATTAAAATGTTTATATCTTTGAATTCAGACTCTCTGTGTTAACGTTGTTTGGCATACAGAGAGGTCCTTGTTATTATTTGACCTTCATTCTCCAATAGGATCAATGATATCAGTGATGTTTTGACCCAAGACAAAGTGAAATATTCCATTTATACAGAAATATTCATAGCATTTCCTCTTTTCACCTTTTATCTTCTTTCAATATTCCCCTTAGGTATCTCTTCTTTTATGAACCCTTCCAAATATTCTCCAGTTTTTAGTCCTAATTTTTCCTAAAATATTTTATTTAGATCTCTTTGCTCATTACTATGTTGTTCAGTCGTGTCTAACTTTTGTGATCCCATGGACCTGAGCACAACAATATTGTTCATGGGTTTCTCTTGACAAAGATGCTGGAGAGGTTTGTCATTTCTTTCTCCAGTAGATTAAGGTAAACAGAGGCTAAGTGACTTGCCCAGGGTCACACAGCTAGTAAGTGTCTGAGGACACATTTGAACTCAGGTCCTCCTGACTCTAAGCCCAGTATTCTATCCACTAAAGCACACAGTTGCCTCCACTCTATCATATATACATTGTTGTTTTTTTTTGTTGTTGTTCCTTAAGGTCAGGGACTGATTTAGTTTTGCTTTTCTATCTCCATCACCTAACACACTGCTTGGAACACAGCAGATGCTTAATTTATGTTTTCAAATTGTATCTGACTTATTTTTAGGTCATCTCAATGACTAACTGTTCCATGTACAATTGGCCCATGAAACCAGTCAGCTTCAGCCTATTGGCTTGTCCTTCTTGGGTGCTTAATAAATCTGTCTAATTTAATTCAGCTGTTGATATCACTAAAAAACAAAGTAAATGTTCCCTTTAAAAATTCATCACTCATTATCCCAGAGCTGTGGCGACAGATTCAATACTCATCCCAGTCCCTCAAATACAACCAATAAAGTATGAAGTCTAAAAGAGAGGAGGCATCCTCCATATTTTTAAAATGATCACGTCTGCTAGCTACTATATAGATTATGACCAGATGGCAGGTTTCTTGGGATATAGTGTTGGAAACAACCTTAGTCACCATTAGTTCACCCTTCAGTCATGATCTAAAGTTAGATCTTTTGACTCCAAATCTAGTTCCATTTCCAGGATACCATAAACCCCATTTTATTCACATATGGGTCCTGTTCTGACTGTCACATGTAAGGAATCTCACAAAAGTAACCAAAAAAGACCTGTCAGAGGAGGAGTTGGGATATGGGTTCTTTAATTTTATGATGTTCTGATGACATGAAAATTTCAAGTCCTACTTGGGCAGCAGCATTGCAAAATTTTGGCTGATCTGAACCATAATCACTGCAATGTAGGAGACTTTCAAGGGATGATGGCCATTTAACCAAAAGGCGTTTTACTGGGGAGGAAAAGGAACTTCCTGCCTGTTGGAGGTGCCTCAGATGAAAAGAGCTACAACTATGCCAAATATTTACAACCCCCAGATTTAAATTCTAACCTCCAGAGAGGCTCACAAGAAGCTTTTCAAGGGAGGCCTTTTGAAGAGCTGAGGTTTTCCTAGTATCTAAAGGAAAAAGTTTCTAACCCAATGCAACTTTTAAGGATGACATCATCAATGGAAGGCCACAGAATCTCCATGAACCAGGATCAGTGTCTCATCGCATTACACTAAGAATCTTAATCTACCCCCTTAGAAAAGGGAGGGAGCTGCTAGAAGAGACTCTTCCTTTTCCTGCTCCTCCTGTGAATCAGAAGTATAGAAACTCCGTTCCAAGACACTTCAGAGCTCATCATCATCTCCAATTTCTCTTGTATATCACTTGTTTGTACACAGTTGTTTGCATGCTGTTTCCCTCGTTAGACGGGGAACCCTTTGAGGATGGGGACGGTGTTTTTGCCTTTCTTAGCATCTACAATGCTTTGCACAGTGCCTGGCACGTAGAAGTCAACGCTGGTTGATTGACTAGTCAAGCCCAATGTAATTGGCCCTGTGCCCAACTAATGTCCTTTTGGTCTGAGCTGCTCCAAAAGCCTTTTTGGCAACAGAGGCACTGAAGTCTCATTTAAAGGGAGTTTTCCCTTCCAACCTTGTTGTCATCTCTCAGAAGACCATGACTCAGAAGGGAGAAGAAATCTAGGACAATCCACCTACCAAAAAAAATAGGCACTTCTGAAAATAATAATAGCAGGCATTTCTACAATGCTTTATATACCTCATCTCATTTAAGCCTCACAAAAACTGTGCAAGGTAGGTATTATAGGTATCATTAGCCGCATTTTACAGATGAAGAAAATGAGGCCAAATGAGGCTAGCCATCTTATTCATGGACATACATAGAGTAAGTGAAAGGAACTGGATTGGAATTTAGAGCTTTCTTATTCCAAACCTAGTGTGTTATCCACTCTATCACACTGTCTCTCTAAAATCCCTCAGAACCATCTTGCTGGCACCACATACAGAACTGAACGATGCCACATCACTGATGCATATACAGCAAGGATCACTGTTTACCATTAAGACTAATGTTTCTGAGTTTTTTTATCTTTAAAGCAGCTACGAGCATTAAGCAACAGACTTACACTGAAGGGTTTGGACAGGGGGAAGTTTTCAATGGGCCTCATCAGGGCTAAGGGAATGGGACAGTCTTTACTTGCTGTCAGATTTGACACAGGTTACGTACAATATTTTTTTTCCTTTTTTCTTTTAACCTGTAAAATGAAACTGTAGAAATAGTGAATAGCCCCACTATGAGTGGGAAAGCATTTCTTAGCCCTCAGTTCCACACTAGCAAAGTAAGTGACAACGCTATTACTTCAAGTTTGTAAGGGATCACCGTATAGCACATAGAAGAAAATAAACATCCCACCCTCTCACCCAGCCCAATCTGCAGCTGTGATTCACACAAGGAACTCAGCTGAGGCCAAAACCTCAAAGCCCACACCTTCCCAGGTTCCAAGCAGTAGTAATTCCAGAGGGTGACTTATATGCACTCCATTTATATTCAGCGTGGCCTATTGATTCTTATTTACAATGAGGAGATTTGTTTTTTTTTTACCTTTTTAAAGTTTGAAACAACTTCCCTAGCAGGAGAGTAGGTAGCTTAAGGGGCAGTAATGTGATCCTGACCCATCCATCACAACGTCATTGGCTGGCTGTTAGCCCGGTCTAGTAGTCCTTAAAAGCTGTTACCACTTGAAGGCTAGCTGCCTGTCTGAGTAGCAGCCTAAGCCATATTAGTTACAGATACATGTCCTCAACTAAAATTAAAAAAAAAAACCAACCACCAGAAGGAAGATAAAAACCTGGCGTAGACCTTCATCATAGGTCTGCAGCCAACAAGTTGCATTTGTTGTGGCTCAAATCCATGAAAAAGCTGATCATGTCTGTCACTAATAGACCAGATGTGGGGTCATGGAAACAACCCTGGACCTGATGTCAGAAGACCTGGGTTTGCATCTTGGAGTTTCCCATTTGCTCCTGCTGCTGCTATTTTCTGTTTGACTGGAGGAATATTGATGACTCAACACCTTGTGGGCCTCAGTTTCCTCCTTTGTAAAATGAAAGGACTGAATTAGATGTTCTCTAAGATATCTCCCAATTCCAAATACTAAAATTATATGGCTTTTTCAATTAATGTTTAAGAGCATTCCTTTATTGACACTTCGGGTCTATAAAGGACTGGTCATAGTAACTTATAATAATAATATGAGTCACCGTGAATGGCTTTGTCAAAATGATAAATTGTATTTCAAAGTGGATTTTTCAAAGAAAAAAAGTCCCAATGAAGGCAGTTAAACCAATGAACAAAAGTCCCAGTGTAAGTACAGGTATAAATAAATTAACTGAATTGTTGTTTAGTCATGTCTGACTCTTCTTCACTCCATTGGGGGTTTTCTTGGAAAACATATTGGAGTGATTTCCCGCTTCCCTCTCCGAGCTCATTTTACAAATAAGGAAACCGAGGCAAACAGGGTTAAGTGACTTGCCCAGGTTCACACAGCTGGTAAGTTTCTGAAGCCAGACTTGAACTCAGGAAGATGAATCTTCCTGACTCCAAGCCAGTTCCTCTATCCACTTCACCACCTGTCTGTCCTATACAAACAAATACAAATACGCTAATTTCTCATGGAAATAAGGTGTGACAAATATACACAGGGAACCCCTCTTAGAAAATTGGAGTAGGATCATTCAGTAAACATGCATTTATTAAGTTCTCTGTGCCAGGAACTATATAGAGATTCTGTTATATTTGGAGGGATATCATTCGACCTGCAAGACATTCAAACACATGCAGAAACAAGCCTCACAATAGGGTTCTACTGTATCTCCCCTCACACTTGAAGCTGATGCTGACATATTGCTGTTACCCATGTGTCCATGTAGACATGACTGCAGAAGTCAGCAGATGACTTGTCTGCCTTCTGATTACAAAGTTTACATTGTTCACTAGAGATGTCCAATCAGGAAGGAGAACAGCTTGGAGTACACATTCCTATGCCTAAGGTCATAAGGAAGCAAGCCACACTGGAAAAGTGATTTGAAGCTATACAAGTCAAACCGGGTCCTCTTTGAAAAAACAGCAATGTCTCAGGTATGTTCAATAATGTTCAATCACTCTAAATAGCACATAGGGTCCAAAATCAGAAGTCTAGCATTGTTCTGGTTCAAACACTAAGAAATATCACCTAATCACCCATTATGTTTCCATGTATGTATAACTACAATTATAGAACTAAACAACCTTTTTTACCTTCTAAGTAATTTGTAAGGATGGGTGACATTAATGTCTTTACTTAACACAGTATCTGGCATTTGACTACAAGCTCCTTGAGAACTGTCTTTCTTTTTATTAGTATATCCCCAGTGTTCAGCACAGTGCCTGGAACATAGTATGCACTTGAGAAATGTTTATTGGGCAGCCAGGTGACATAGTGTATAGAGTGCCAGACCTGGAGTTATTATGACCTGAGTTCAAATCTGGATTCAGACACTTACTAGCTGAGTGACCCTGGGCAAGTCACTTAACCTTGTTTGCCTCAGTTCTTCATCTGTAAAATGAGCTGTAGAAAGAAACAGAAAACCCCTCCAGTAACTTTGCCAAGAAAACCACAGATAGGTCACAAAGAGTTGGACACAACTCAACAACAACAACAACGTTTGTTGGATTGGATTAGTAGGTGCTTTACAAATGCTTATTGACAGGCATATCATTGGAATTTAATAAATGCTTGTTTATTTGATTCAAGTTTTCTCACTAGTGGAAAAGCTCACATTTAAATATGGCTTTTAAGCTTGTAGAGCGCTTTCCTTAATAAAACAAAATTATTGTACCCATTTTAAAGATAAAACAGTGACATTCTGGGAGGTGAGATAATTTGTCCACAATTACCAAGCTAGCAAGTTCCTGGTCCCCTAACATAAAGGTCAGTGATCTTTCTATTATCCAGAACTGAAGTTTCCAAACTGGAGAATAACTAGATTTAGAATTAGGGGAAGGTTTAGGGTTTTCTCAAAGAATTTGAAGGAGTTTAATTAGGGGGAAAAATCTAAGATTAGTGATTATTAAGCATGAGAACTGATGTACTTTGCACCAACATTGACCCCAAAAGCTGCAGTCACAGCCTGCCCAAATAATGTGCCTTGATTGTTGGATGCTAATAACTGCTGACATTTCTTTACTCTGCTATACAAATATGCTCCCAGCAAGGAACCCACAGGTTCCTGTTCACAATCTTCCTATAAAGAAGATTATTTATTTACCCTTAAGGTAAACGTCACAAAAATGGTTAGGACAAGGTGAAGGAGACCCAGCATTACTTCATTAAAATAGGCCCTAGTGTTATCTGGGACACACACACACACACACACACACTCACACACAGGATATGGAAGAATTGTGGGAAACACCAATTCCCTATTGGTAGATTTGCAAATTGGTCCAACCATTCTGGAAAACAATTTGGAATTATGTAAGAAAAGTTACTAAATTGTTTTTTTAGCCCAATGATACCAGTGCTGCAGTTACACCTCAAAAATGACACTGACAGTAAGAGACGGTACTCCTTCAGCATTAGTAACACTAGTAGTTAATAAACAATCAATAGAATATAATGAACTAAAAATAAGTAAAATATAATAAATAAATAAGCAAAATACCATTAATAATGGCCAAAAAAGCTGGAATAAAACAACGCAGCCCAAAAATGGAGGGGGCTGGAATGGCTGAATAAATTGTGGCATAGGAATGTAATACACTTTTTCTATATGAGGAAAAAATGAATGTAAAGAATTCAGAGAAAGGCAGAAATACTTGAATGAAGAGAACAATGCACTTTCACGTTATCCTCCCCGTTAGATTGTAAGTTCCTTGAGGGCAAGGAATGCTTTTATATTTTTTTGTATTCTAATATGTAGCATAGTGCCTGCACACAATATGTCCTTAATAAATGTTTATTGCTTGATTGATGTACATGATTTACGATGGAAATAAGAGTACTATTCCCTAACAACAAAACTCAGAGCAAATAAAATGGACAATGCATGGACCAGACTATTAAAGATGTAATCAGAGGCCTGGCCGGTGAAAGTCTCATCATTCCAGCTGCTCGTACTTGCCCTTCCTGGGGAGCTATATATGGAGGGTGTGAAGTTGTTCCTTGTCTCATTCCAGTCTCATACCTGGAACTTTGGGGAGCTGGTTTCTGGGCATGAGTGACTAATGGGGTACCCGTAGCTGGTGTGATAGTGAAAAGTTCACTGACTGGATATGGGGCAAGAGGAACTGATGATTCAGTAAAGGCTGAGCTAGAATGGATTTCATATAGAAAAGAGACCAAGTGTCAATCTTTTGGTCTCTTTTTCTTTCCTCCTGGGGAGTGAGGCAGAATTTCTCTGAGTTGCCAGGGAGGGAAAAGAATGGTTTGTCCGGCCCCAGCCCTAGCTTTGTCACCAGGGTCTGTTGACATGTACTTCTTTTGTACCTTACTTCTTTTGTGTTTATTTTTTCCTAGTCTTAGGTGAATGAGTACCCTAAGATAAAATTATCCAGAAGGGGACCATGGGAGCTCAAGAAATCTTGATGTGCCCTCCAAAACATCAGAAGTCTTACTAACAATCAGAGGCACCTGACCAGTAGCTGGTAACAATAGAGGAAGCATCTTCAGTGACAGGTAGAAAGACAGTCATTGGGGCAGCTAGGTGTCTCAGTGAATAGAGCACCAGCCCTGGAGTCAGGAGGACCTGAGTTCAAATCCGACCTCTTACACAACACAAAAACTAGCCATGTGACTTTGGGCAAGTCACTTAACCCCAATTGCCCTCCAAAAAGCAAAAAAAAAAAAAAAGAAATACAGTCATTGGAGGATAGTGGTGCTGGTTTCAGGGATTATGATCTCTTGTGATAGAGAGAATCACCAAATGAGAAGGCACCAATCCTCAGGCCCCAGAAGCTACCCACCCACCACAGGGACCTTATGGGGAAACCTACAAAGGGAAAAGAGGATTTTCAAGACCAGGAATTGGTTGCCACATGTGTTCTCTACATGTGTACCTCAGTACCATTTTAAAGTCTAAGCACAGTCTTCCCAGGCACCTCACTTTGCAAAAAGACAATATGCCCCTGGTTGGAGAGGGATACTGCTTTAAATCAACTGTTCTTGCTATACCTTTTCAATAAATTGTTGCTGCTGTTCAGTCTTTCAGTTGTGTTTGACTCTTCATGACCCCATCTGGGGTTTTCTTGGCCAAGTTACTGGAGTGGTTTGACATTTCCTTCTCCTGATCATTTTACAGATCAGGAAACTGAGGCAAACTGGGTTAAGTGACTTGCCCAGGGTGATACAGCTAGTAAGTGTCTGAGATTCCATTTGAACTCAAGAAGATGTCTTCCAGATTTCATGCCCAGTTCACTATCCACTGTGCCACTTAGCTGCCCTTTTGGTAAATTACCTTTCACAGAAGCTAATTGATTTCAATAAGTCAATTAATAATGGGACACACACTGGTAGGAGCTAGGGGCCCCTTATTTTAAATAGTTAAGTCACCTATTTTAGCTGCAGAAACAAACGAAAAATAACCCTAACCTTGAGTAGAGTAGTAGTATTCTCTGGACACCTGTCTTGCCAATTTGTTTAGCCAGTAGCCCAGAACAGGATGATACAAAGGTAGCATGCATCCTTTTAATTAGCAAGATGTAAACTTCAAAGGTGAACAGTGAGACGTGTTATCAGTCTCACTGTTTAAAGCTGGTGGAGGTGGCGAGGCGGGGGGATGTATTTTGTTAGGAGTTTGCTTATGCATATTTTGGGAGGAGCCTGTTGTGTCAAAACCAAAGCATCATCAATGAAATTTTTAAAAGATGCCTTGTGCTCCTACTTTTCTGCAGCTGATCTATTCTTTTCTTCTATGCTGAGTAGTGATATCCTTCCATCTGTAACATTACAATGTGCAATTAATTGTAATTTTTTGTGGTGAGGAAAAAACAGAAGTCTTTATAAACACATTCGAAGAACCTCCCTTCAATAGAGAAAACAGAGGGAGAAAAAAGGAAAGGAAAAGAGGGTATGGAAAAGATAAGAGTAAAGGTTATTATGGAGACAGGTGAAATACACCAGATACATTAGTTAAAAGCTGACACCATCCCATGGCAGTAATGTTATCACACCTACTGGCCATACTACGTAAATGAAAAGCAATGAAACATCTCTCTACTTATTTTCCATTTGTGGTACATAGGGGTCTGCAGGTGGGGAAGTAATCGAATATTATTGTTCATAACAGTTTGAGGGATTTTGCAAACCTACCGATATGAATGCCATGAAACAATTGTCAACAGTTCCGTCTGACCCCACAGAACTGTAAAGTTGGAAATAGACCCACAATAATAAAAGAATATTGTTAATGGTATGAAAGAACAGAATTGTTGCCCCAAAGTAATAGGACTTTACAAAAATTCTGAAAATGGCCAGTGTTAGCACTCATACCAATAGAAACTCACTTTATGAAGAGCTCATTTGAAAAGGTCTTTTCCAAGAAAAACAAAAGACAAATAGAAAGCAAATCTCATTTTAGGATATTACGTCAAAAAAACTCTACTCAAATGAAATGACCATATTATACTGTAATTATATACCCAGAGCCATATAGCTACTAGGGTAAACTGTGCAGAGTATCCTGTCTTCAGCTATACCACAAGAAGCAAAAAGCTCTCCAAGAAATGTGCAAAAGTACAAACTGTAATGTGCATTTTGGTCCAAGGGTTTTCCCCTCTCCCTGCTCTTTTTTCATATCCTCATGGAACTTGGCTCAGCTCTCCATCATTTGTTGGCAATGAAGGCCAAAGTCAGCCATCCAGAGCTAAGGCAGTGTCTAAACAGCATTATGGAATTGAACAGAATATACCCAAGGGTCAATCTGTTTCCCCCTCACCCCAGTTATTAAAACTGAGTATCTAACAAAATAATGCTTCTTCTGTAACAAAAAAATGTCTGTTTAGTCAACTATTTTAGCTGAAAAGATGACATAGGTTTTAACCAGAGTATGAAGCATCTCTACTTATTTTCCATTTGTGATACTTAGGGATCTGCAGGTGGGGAACAGCTGAAGGAAGATTTTAGGGAGGACATTTAGACATGGGGAAAGTGGATTATAAAAAAAAAATTGGATTATAGCCCTTTTGTGGTCCCAAAGAAGTAATTATGGGCTGGCATAAGTAATAATTGCTAGCATTTCTATGGGGCGTTAAGCTTGGCAAATCTCTTTACAAGTATTATCTCATTTGATCCTCACAACTCATTGTTCCCATTTTACAAGTGAGAACACTGAGACAGAGGGAGGTTAGGAGACTTGTCTAAAGCCACACAACTGCTAAGTATCTGAGGTTGGATTTGAAGTCAGCTCTCCCTGACTCCAAGTCCAGCACTCCATACATTTTACCATCTAGTTCACTTATTCTAATAAAAAAAAACAGCAACTACAAACTGTGTTGACTGGAACACTTGAACTTAGCTTTCCAAAGTTAATAGGCTTTGAGACTACTTAGAATCCACTTTCGATAGCTCTGCACAGTCTGGTAAGGGATTTCAGGTGAAAAAAAGATGTCCCAGGGAAGTCAGAAGACAATGATTTGAGCAGATCTCTCACTTTAATTACACAGAAAAGGCCCCCTTTCAGGCATTCCACAAAGTCTGGTGGAAGGGGGCCAAAGAATCTAGTGAGTAATAAATCAGAAAACTGGGATGAATTTAAAAGGATAAGGCCCGGATGGGCCTCAGTGTATTCATCTATAAAATGAGAGAGTTGATCTTGAAGGCTCCCACCTCCCCAGGTGACTCAGTGGATAGAATCCTGGAGTCAAGAAGAACAAAGTTAAAATTTGGCCTCAGATATTTATTCTCTGTCAGGCAATCAATGTCTGCTTTAGTTTCCTCAGCTGTAAAATGAGGGTGATAATAACAGTACCTACGTCCCAGGGTTGTTGTGAGAATCAAACCAGAAAACATGTGTAAAGCCCCCGACACATAGTAGGTGCTTAATAAATTCTCTTTTCCTTCCTTCCCTTCTAAAACCGATTCTTCAAAAAATCTGCCATGCCTCCATCACAGGGCTGTTTGTTGTGAGAGCACCAAATGGTAGACGTGAAAACACTTTGGAAATTGTAAAGAGTTATGATTATAGAGTTCATTTCTGCAAAGAGCTTCCCTGTTTAAAGAAACAAAACAACTGTGAAGCAGGTGGTGAAAGTATTCTTAGTGCCATTTTACAGATGGTAAAAACTGAGCTTTAGGGGAGCCTAAGTGATTTGCTGGATTGAACTCAAAGGTGAGCTTGGGTCTTTGCCCAAGTCTTTTCTAGTACCCTCTCCCCCAGGAGTAATAGGATCATACCAGCATATTAGCAGGAGTCAGGAAGCATGAGGAACTTCCATTGTGGGAAACGCTTGCACCAAGGCAGATCCTAACCTGTCTACTAGTATTAAATAAGTCCTGAAGAATTGCCTAAGCCTGTCGCCTTGTCTAGCTTTAGGAAATAGATGTCAGAAGGAGGATTTGAACCTGGGTTTCCCTCATTCCAAGCCTAGTTCTCTAGCCACTCACTACATCATACTACCTCTGTTGCTAAAACAGCAGCAGCAGCTTCACAGCACCACTACTCAGCAAATGGCTTTAATTTCGATGTCCGTGCCAATACAGAGGACAGCTGGGTGGCAAAGTGAAGAAAATACCAGGCCTGGAGTCAGGAAGACTAATAGTCCTGGGTTCAGATCTGGACTCAGACACTAGCTGTGTGACCCTGGGCAAGTCAATTAACCATGTTTGCCTCAATTTCCTCATTTGTAAAATGAGCTGGAGAAGGAAATGGCAAACCATTCTAGCATATTTGCCAAGAAAACCCCTGATAAAGTCACAGAGAGTCAGAAACAATGAAAAAGTGTCTAGTACAGAAGTCCCCTATGACTTCAAAGGATCCTTAAGCATTTTTATCTTAACCTTCAGATGCTGGCGAAATAGAAAATAAAACCTGAAAGAACACATATCTAAAGGATCATAGAGTTGGGAGACCTCAGAGCCATTCTAGTCCAACACTCTCATTCACTGAAGCAAAGAGAGGTTACATGGAGAGGCAGAATTTGAACCCAAGTTCTCTGACTCCCAAGTCAAAGGATTCTGTGTATACAAAGAGTGGGAGTCCAATTCTGATTGAGACACTAGGTCATAAACTGCCAGAATCCTTAACCACCTAAACCATTTCATAGCATTATAGACCTAGAGCTTGAAAATACATACTTTCCTATGAATGCACAGAATAAAACCCATAAAATTTTAGCCTGGGAAAAGACATGTGATACTCTAGTCCAGGGGTGCAGAACCTTCGGCCTCCAGGACACATGTGGCCCTCTAGGTACTCAAGTGCAGCCCTGTGACTAAATCCTAAGTCCTCAAGTGTGGCCAGGCTCCCACCTCTGATCTAGTCCAACCTTCTCATTTTACAGATAAGGAAACTAAGGTTTGATGCTGCTAGGAGACTTGCAGACTAGCTATATATGTATGTACAGTATATATGTAAGTACATATATATGTAAGTACATAGCTATATATGTAAGTACAGTAGTGCCTTTGAAAGCCAAACATTTTATACAGAAATCTCTGTGGGCTTTTATTTAAAATAATAACTGACTACTACTAGAGAAACAATGTTCCTTTGGTACTGATGGGTTTTTACAAAATTCTTGCCTGTGATTTAAAACACACACACACAAACACACACACATACACAGACACTCACACTTCATACATACTTTTTCCACAGCTCCAGTCATGTACAGTACTGTACTGTATTAGCTCTGTTTGCTTTCTCTCCTCCCTACCTCTGCCATCAAGTTAAATCAGCTGAGGCTGATGACTTCTTACATGCCACCAATGCCCAAGTCTTGCTGCTTGTCTTGTTCGGGATTTGGAACGTCCTGCTAATAACAACCGACAGAAACTGGGAAAGGGTTACCAGTTTTCTGTCCTCCACTTGTAGGCAAACACCTGGCAAATCAGCTCACCTTGGCCATTATTCATCTGTCCCTACATCCACAGGGCTGCTTGGCAGGTCAGCCTGCCCCATTCCCATATCTAATGCAATCAATGCAGCGAAGTGGCTTTTTAGACAGCTCCCCAGCCACCCCTAGGTCTCCCCAAAGCACGAGTGACTTGTGGAGCACTCCAGTGGAACTCAAAGTTCCTTCCTTCTGGGAAATAAACAGAAGAACTGTTTACCTTCTAGAGGGCGTCTCCTTTAGGATACAAATAGCTGTGCCATGGGATATCCTGTTTCTGGTGGCATATCTGAGGCTGGGGAATGCACAAAATGAAGCTGTTGCTGTAGGAGGAGGAAGGCGAAAACACAGCCTCCCAGGTGGATGAGGGAGAAACAGCTCCCTCACTTAGGTCTCAGCGACCATCAAACAATCAACAAACATTTATGAAGCGCTTACTACGTGCCTGGCACCGTGATAAACACTGGGAACACAAATCTCTCCAGCTCCCTGAGTGTTGGGCGGGAACTTGAAGCATAGATGGGGGGTGGGGGGCCGCGGCACGGGAATGGAAGGAGACGGTTCTTGGAACAAGCGTTTGAAAGTGAGTGGGTCTGGAGAAGAGGTAAAGAGGTACGAGAGATTTGGGACACAGTAGTCCAGCCACGTGAAGAGCCAAATTCCCAGCTGCCAGTCAATCAGTGCGAGAGTTCAGAAGAGGGAAGGGCTCCGGGGAAGCAGGTATTCTCAAGGCTGGGCGGGTGCTAGTGTTCTGAGAGGTTGCTGAAGTTTCCGAAAGGATGGCGCAGCCCCTTTATCGAGCTCCCCAAGTCTGAAATCAAGATTTCACCTTTTCCCTTTTCTCTCTCTCCCACCTTCCGCGGTCGGCTGGCAGGAGCCTAAAACAGCTTGGCCAAGCCAGCTGTTTGCCTTCCCTGGCCCCGGGAAGGTTGAGGGGTGTGTGAGCTTTGGAAACACCACGTTGTTCCCTTTCCCCTGCAGGCCCCCACTCCGCTAGACTGAAGCAGTGCGCCTCTCTCTCTGTCCCTCCTTCACTTTCACCTTGGTAACCATAAAATCTCCCATCACCCCTCCCCACACATGGGGCGACGAAACCAGTTCCCCTGCCCTCCGGCTCTGGTGCGCATCAGCCTGAGACTGGCACGCATGGGTGCATGGCTCTCCTTACTTCCCGGGGACGCCAAGGGGGACAGCCCCCAAGCTCTATCTTCCTCCCCCTACTCTTGCCCCCCCAAGACTCACCAGATGGCCATCCTGTCCTTGGGATAATCCAGCCGCTCCAAGCAGCCCAAGAAATGGGGCAGCGTGTGTGCAGCGTTGCGGGCCAGGATGGTTACGAACACGGTGGGTTTCTGCAAGGGCGACTCTGGGAAAACTACCACCTCCGCGTCTGCCTCCGGGTCTTTGGGGTCTGCCTCAGCTGAGAAGCGCGCTCGCAGGCAGCTCCAGAGCGATGCCAAGGATAGTAAGACCAGCAGCCGAGACCAGGCGCGAAGGGTGGTGGGGCGCTCAGCCATCTTATGCTCCCGACAAGTCCACTGGCGAGGCTAGCACTGAGCGAGACTTCCCCGCGGTCTGAGCGGAGCAGAGGAGAGTAGAGCAGCCAGACGACACTAAGCGGGGTTGGGCACAGAGGGAGGGGGTGGGGATGAAGGAGTGGGGGGTGCGGTTCTGCTGAGGAGCGGGAGCAGGCGGCTGCTGCTGCTGCTGCTGCTGCTGCTGCTGTTTCTGTGGTTGCTCCCCCTTCGACTGACACCGCCACCGCCACCGCTCCGCTCACCGCAGAGAAGGCTGCAAGGGGGGAGATCGATCTGGGCTTAGATCGCGCACACAAACTTTACACTAGTTTTATAGTGCTCTCCCACTCACCCCTCCCCTCTCTCTAGTCCCAGCTCAGAAGCCTGGGGCTTAGGAAATATACAAACCCCGTAACCTGCCCGACCCCCTTGGTCAGCCGAGACAGCCTCAAACAAACGTGCCTGTTTGGTTGTTTGTCCCAGTCCTGCGGAAAGTTCCTGTTGGGCTCGGTGTGTGCGGCTGAGGTATGTGGTTTTCTCTCAGAGGTGTCCGAGAGCTCAGAGGTGTGGTTGTCTGTGCCATTAGACACCGGTGTGTACACACGCACGCGCGCACATACACACACATTTACACACCCTCCCCCAAGAATGGCTTTTTGTTCTCCCCAACCAGTTAAAGCAGTCTATTCCAAAGTGTCTTCAAACCTCTCTATCCTGAATGATACGTCTACTTACTTGACAATCATTTAACATACAGAGTTTCAGAAGTGGGGAGGGGCCACTCCATCTTTTCAAAACCTTAGTGACTTAAAAAAAAAATCTACACAGAACATTTCCCATTTCCCCTACAAACAAATCTTCAGTCTTATGGTACCTTCTACATGAAATTACAGTAGAACCTGATCCACACTTTCCCCAGCTGCTAGTGTCCCTCAGTTACTTGGTCTTTCTTTTGTATATGTGTTGTTGAGGAGGGGGCCCTCTGGATCTATGATTCAACTGATGGCAAAGACAGTGGAAGTGAGATGCCCTCTACCAATGAAGAACAACAACCAATCTGAAGCTTAGACAGATTTCCGGAGGGTGGGGGCACTTAGGAGCTAAATTAATTGTCCATCACAGTCAGTATATGTCAGAGGATATGTACTTCTTGACTCCAAAGCCAGCCCTCTATCAGATTGTAATCAGTAGAATCATAAAATCATAGAGAAGGAATTAACCTTTATGATTACATAATTCAGCTCCACAATAAAAATGAAGACCTAGTATATCATTCTTTAGTGCAGTCTTTCACTCATTCTTGAGCAATGAGTTTCCCTATCTTTTATGATATATTAACTGGCATAGATAGGGGTGAATTATATGTTCCTCAGCAATTATTTGCTCTATTCCTAGTAAGCCTTTACTAATATTTTCTGAGTTATGGGAATGGGGATGGTGGATGTATTACTATAGGATAGACAGTAGAATGTTAGAGTTAGAAGGATTATCTTGTCCAGCTCCTTCCTTTTTACAGATAAGGGAACTGAGACCCAAAGAGGTGAATTGACTTGCATATTATGCAGTAGAGTTGCATCATTATATATGTCATTATGCTTCCATAATGACAGTTATACAAAAAAAATTATAAGAACTTCAATGAAGCATTAAAAACAATGCACAGAATAGAAGGAAACCGGGAGGGAAATAGAAAAGTTGGAATAGCTTTGGAAATAACATAATGGAAGGATAATTTACTTAAAAACAAGATGTATATAATGGAGATGTGTACCTAATCTTTCTTTTTCTGTTCTTTGTACGTATATGCTCATGTTTGCTGATAGATTTGCTTGCTAAGTTTAGGATGACAAAAAATTAAAAATAAAAATGTTTGCTGAATCTATTTTTAAATATAGATAGAGAAATTAGGTATAATGAAAAGAAAGCTGGACTTCCAAACCAAGAGATCTAGACTTAATCCTGGCTCTGTCACTTACTAGCTATATGATCTTTTAAATAAATCATTTCACTGCTCTGTCTCCTCATCAGCAAAATGAAGAGGTTGGACAATATGATCTCTAAGTTTCTTTCGGAGGCAACTTGTAAATAGAGAGCTAGCCTTGAAGTCAGGAAAACAGTACCGTGTGACCCTAAGCTCACCTAACCTCCCAGTGGGCTAAACAACTCTCTAAGGCCACATAAGATGCAGAAAAGGTGTCAGCCTGCATTGACAGAATTTCCTTACTTGGAATTTCCCTATACTGATGGAATCACACATCCAGTTCAGTGAAAGATGAATACTTTAGTACATGAAACAAATTCACAACCCATGTAATTTGGTTCCTTCTAGCTCTAAAACTCTAGAGTATAACCGGGTTGGCTAGGTGGTTGTAATGCGAATGTAAATTTTAAAGATCTTCCCTGCCCCTAGGCTAAAGTGCACCAGAAGCCTGGGGAGGGAGGCTTGTTTTTCAGTAGATACTTCTTGATTGGCCAGTGGGTCAATAAGGTTGTTACATTCTCTGAGCCAGGAGAAGGCTATATAAGCCCTGATGTGTAGCTTTGTTTTGGGACTCACTTTGAGAAGTATTCTGTGATTTGATCTGAATTCTGGGAAGCCGTTGTTGAGAGTCCCCCGGCTTTGAAAAACCCAGAATGTGGAAACCCAGATGTTGACTGGGTATGGATGTAATGGTTGGACAGTTTGGAAATCTGTCTACTTGATGTTTCTGTCTTGATAATTATGCCTGTATACTTTGAAGTTGGGGTGCTGACCTTTTTCCCCTGAATAAGGTAAACGATATATGTCTGACTGATTAAAGTAAGCTTGTTAACCCATTTTGAGTTGCTTTCCTTTAACAAAGCAGATCCAAGACCTGTGGTAGCTGCAAACCCTGAGGACGCTTGGGGTGCTTGCTGCTACAGTGGTGCAGTGAATAGAGCACCAGCCCCTGAAGTTGGGAGGACCTAAGTTCGGTTCCGGCCTCAGACACTTAACACACACACACACAAATTGCCATGTAAGCTTGGGCAAGTTACTTAACCCCAATCGCCCTCCAAAAAGCAAAAAACAAACAAACAAACAAAAACAAAACAAAAACTCTAGAGTATAGTGCTATAGTCACACTTGTGTAATATGACTTTTATACTTTGATGAATCCATGTGTTCATAAATGTGAATTCTCCCTCTACCAACACAAATCACAGCCTACCAATGCTTCCTGACCACAATGAGGTTCTTGTCCATACTTACCCATAAATCCTCCATGAAGGATTTACTCTGGAGGTCTTTCAGGTCTCTAACCATTATGTGGGTACCAGGCCAAGATTGAGATCATCTATCTCTTATCCTTCCCTCTCTTTAAATGACAGCCCAGCTTCCTTTCCTGTCCTTATATTTCCTTGAATATGTGAGGCAAGTCAATTCACCTCTTGAGGTCTAAGTTTCCTTATCTGTGTAGCAGCAAGCACCCCAAGCGTCCCCAGGGTTTGCTGCCACCACAGGTTCTTGGATCTGCTTTGATAAAGGAAAGCAACTCAAAATGGGTTAACAAGCTTACTTTAATCAGTCAGACATATATCGTTTACCTTGTTCAGGGGAAAAGGTCAGCACCCCGAACTTCAAAGTACACAGACAGAATTATCAAGACAGAAACAGATCTAGTAGACAGATTTCAAACTGTCCAACCATTACATCCATACCCAGTCAACATCTGGGTTTCAACATCTGGGTTTTTTCAAAGCCGGGGGGCTCAGGACAACGGCTTCCCATAATCCATATCAAATCACAAAACACTTCTCAAAGTGAGCCCCAAAACAAAGCCTCACATCAGGGCTTATATAGCCTTCTCCTGGCTCAGAGAACGTAACAACCTTATTGACCCACTGGCCAATCAAAAAGTATCTACTGAAAAACAAGCCTCCCACCCCAGGCTTTAGGTGCACTTTAGCCTAGGGGCAGGGAAGATCTTCCAAATTTGCATTCCCATTACAATCTGTAAAAGGAATAAGTTGGGCAAGTTTTAGTTCTAATTCTGTGATCTGTTTTTGTTTGTTGTTATTAAATTGTGTCTAACTTTTTCATAATCCCATGGACCATAGCACAGCAGCTCCTACATCCACCTATCCTTAGTCACTTTCCTTTATATACCAAGACTCAAAACCTGGACTCATTCCCACACATCTAATTAGTTGCTACATTATGCTTATTCTGCATTCATGACATTTCTTCTAATCATCCCCTTCATTTCACTCATAACTACTCAACTAGAAAATTGCAATAGCCTTCTAACTGGTCTCTCAACTACCAGACTCTCTCTGCTCTAATCCATTCCTCACAAAGCAGTCAAAATGACCTTTTTAAGATGCAGATCTGTCCATGACATACTCTTATTGAAAAAATCTTTAGTGTTTCTTGATTACCTCCAATACTCTCATCCTCCAAAGGACCTCAGTTGTCTCTAGGTGGCCATTCCTTCCAGTGATGCAGATTGAAGTTCATTCGTGGCCTCCCATTCTCTATTACTCTTCTCCATGTCCTCTCATATGTTTGCAAAAGGGAATACACTTAACATGCTGGGATTCTTCCTCATATTCTTTTGACATTGGGAGTATTCCAACAGGACATGCAAACTGTCCATCAGTTATCCCTTTTTCTTACCACATGACCAAACCACCTTCTTTTTTGACCACGTGTTTTTTGATGACATCCTTCATACTGCTTCTATATTTCTGTTTTTAATGTATTAGAGAAAACTCATATCCACTAAGTGGATTTTCATTGCCTTTTGGGTGACTTCCTATTTCAATTCTTCTGATATTCTAAGCACCTTGACTCACAGTCATACACTCTCTGAGACAAAGAAAAATGCAAAAGTTTTCAGTCCTATGGGACCAACATCTACATCTGCAGTGATAATGGCAGAATGACAAAAAAAATGGGCCAGGAGATGTCAAAAAATAATACAGTTTTTAGGTTGTCTATAAATATTAAGAAAGTCTAGTGGATAGAGGTTGAACCTTTACATCAGGAAGGCCTAGATTCAAGTCTATCCTCTCACATGTGCTAATTTATAGCCTGAGTAAGGGAGGAAAGCTCCTACATCCTCTGTTTAAGGAAGGTACCTAGGGTAGCAATCTTCTCTATACCCACTTGGCTGTCCTTCTGAACTTCATCACCTGAATTGCATCATCCTACTAGATCACATCAAGCAGGAAACTCACACCTCCTCAGTGCCCACTGCCCCTGAGGCCCCTCCTCTCTCGTATTGGAGAGGGTATGGAGAACTCCTCCAAGATCTTCCATCTAAGGAGGGCACCAAGGGCAGCCATCCCATTCCTTCTTCTTCTCAGTTTCTTCCCCCTTTAGACTGTGAGCCCCTTGAGGGTTGAAAATGTCTTTCACTTTACTTTGCATCACCAGCACTTAGCAAAATGCCTGGTTCATAGATGGCACTTAGTAAATGTTTATTGACTGACAACCTCAGTACTCTAGATAACTCTAAGACTGTAAATTGTAGAGGTTTGAGATTTTGACTTAATTCCCTCCTGAATTAGTGGAGGGAACAATAAAATCATAGATACCTTCTCTATCATTTTAAATAACATCTTAGCTGTTGGTACCCTAAAATGAGCTCCTTCTCCAATGACATAGACATGTGGAGGACATGTACCAGAAGAGGGGGTTCTTACAAATACTGCCTGCTACAGAAAGACTTTCCCAGACCCTCTTAATTCTAGTGCCTCTTTCAGTTGATCATTTCCTTATCCTGTATAGCAGTTGTTTGTACACAATCTCCCCCACCCGATTATGAGCTCCTGAGTGCAGGAACTATCTTTTGCCTTTTTTTGGATCCCAAACTCTTAGCACAGTGTCTGACACATAGTAGGCACTTAATGGATGTTTATTGACGAATCGTGACAGTTTTACATTTCAACTAAGTAGAAGGATGATTTCTTTTTTTCTTTTATTTCTTTTATTTAAATTTTTTCTTTTTTGGAGGGCAGTTGGGGTTAAGTGACTTGCCCAAGGTCACACAGCTAGTAAGTGTTAAGTGTCTGAGGATGGATTTGAACTCAGGTTCTCCTGGTGCTCTATGCACTGTGCCACCTAGCTGCCCTGAAGGATGATTTCTTAAAGAGGAAAACAAAAGAAATGGCATAATTTGTTTTATGCCCCCTTTTTGTATAGGATAAAATATAAACTTCTTAGTCTAGCATTTAAGTTCCTCCCAAGTCTGACTTAACTGACCTTTCTAGCCTATTTCACATTATTCCCTATCCCATATTGTATGTTCCAGTAAGATTTGACTATTAGATGATTCCTTGAAATCAATATGTTATCATTCACCTCATTGTATTTCCTGGTCCATTCTTCCTCTACCTCCACCCCTACCCCCATGCCTAGAATGCAATATCTCCTCATATTTCCCTCTTAAAATCTTTCTCTTCCTTCAAGACAGTTCAGGTGCTGTAGCAGTAAGCACCCCAGCATACCCAGGATGGCTGCTAGCACAGGTTCTTAGATGTGCTTTTCAAAGGAAAGCAACTCAAAATGGGTCAACAATCTTACTTTAATCAGTCAAACATATATCATTTACCTAGTTCAGGGGAAAAAAGTCAGAACCCTGAGCTTCAGAGAATACAGACGTTACAACAGAAAATAACACAATTCAGCAGACAGAGCTTCCAGTTGTCTGACCATTAAATCCATACCTAATCAGTTACCAGAGAGGGAAGCACCAACATCTGGGTTTTCAAAGCCAGGTGGCTCAACGGCTGCCTAGAGTCTCATCTGGCCAAATCATACAACTCTTCCCATAAGTGAGCCCCAAAGCAAAACTTCACATCAGGGTATATACAGCCTTCTCCTGGGTCAGAGACCATCACAACCCTGGTGACCCACTGCCCAATCACAAAGCAACAAGGTGTGGTCATTCCTGAGAAACAAGCCTCCTGCTACAGGCTCCATGTGACCATATTCAGCCTATTAGGGGGCAGAATATATTTTCAAATCAGGGAAGGTTCTCAGATTCACTTAAGCCTATCAAAGGGCCTAGGGACAGGGAAGGTCTTAGATCCCCATTACAGGTGCCAATTACAATACTTAGCCTTCCCTTTATATGTGTTCTATCTTTTTCCCAGACTATATTATTTTTTTCCTCCCAGGACCATGCATAATACCTTGTACATAGCTTGTGAGTTGATGAGGACAATGATGATGATTTAGAGACTTGGTCTCCTTATCTTGTCCATGCTAGAATTAAAGGGGCCATTCATGGCTCCATCCCACTACAGCTCAGCATGGAAACTTTTGACCTGGTCTCTGACAGTGGCTAATTTGCTCTTTATTTTGCAGCCTGGTTGCCCTTTTCTACAAGGGGCTTACATATTAGTTCTAGGCTTATTCTAGTACCAGATTGGCTTTGACACTATTGCAACCCGGAAATCCCAAACTCAAGTGATTTACCAACCACAGCCTCCCCAGTGGCAGGGATTAAAGGTCTGTGCCACCTTGGCCAGAGACGTATATAGTAGACGCTTAATAAATATTTGCCGAAGACTTGTTGACTTTAATCCTACTTGATTCTAAAGCAATTTACAATATTATGAAATGAGAGAAGAAATATACACTAAAATTGGGGAAAGAACAGAGACTGGAGTAAATTTTATTAGTACATGAAATAAATTCACAACTAATGTGTTTCAGAAGGCTATTTACTTTAGGAGTATACAGTGTAGCATATATAAACTGTAAGGATACTTATCCCAGCTCGCACTTGGACTCTCATGGTCCCCAGTTCAAGACTGTATCTCCCTATCTAGATTCTAGGAGTACCCCTGAGCGGTAGTATTTTTTTTAATTTTTAATTTATGAGATGAAACAAGCATTTCCATAACAGTATAATTTTTTTAATTGCATATGAATCTGCAAATCTATTATGTACAACCTGCTATTCCTTTTAATGTTATAGTGTAAAATTCTTTTTTTCCTTTTCTTCTTCCGCCTATATGGTTATCATTAGACACAAATATTTAGTTTAGTTTGTGCCTCCATTCCAATGTATTCTCCCTAATGATTATGGGCTGAGTATCAATCAGCTAGGCATATTCAATTAGCTAGCAGGCAAGGGAATTTACAAATAAAGTAAGAAGAGTTGGTACAAAAAATCCCCCTAAAGTTCCCTGATGAATTTTCTTACCACTGCAGATACAGAATCCAGGAGAAAGTGAGTTCAAGCTTAAAGAGCACACATTTCAAACAGGTAACTCATACATCCTAGTTGTTAGAAGTCCTTTTCTCCTCTTGGAGAGGTGCTCAAGAAATTGTCCTTGGGGGTGGTCTAGCTTCTTTGCCAAACTCCCTGGGGGGATAGGAATCTGTCTTCCTACATTTCATCCACTCTGTTCTTGGCCATTAGCTATTGTTGTGTCAAAGGGTGATGATAGGACACAGATGGGAAAATGAGAAGTCTTCAATCTTTTGGACCTTTGGAAGCTTGAAAAGACCTTTCTCTGGCCAAAGGTGAGGTTGAGGAGACCTAGGCTGAGAGGAAAGCTGAGACATTATCTCCCTATTCCACCCCCTAAATGGTTCCTCCTCAGAATTTTTACTGGAATGTTCTCTCCTGACTTATTCCAATTTCAGATCTGAAATAGATTGATATTTTATAAAGGACTCTTAAGATGTGATCAAGTTTCCTTAGCCAATCCAAATACACTTCCTTTGCAATGTCACTCCAGTCATCAAGGGTTTGTTGTTTTTTTTCCCCCTGCTTAAGGTTTTTGATTGGTTGATTGAAGCATGTTTTCACCTCTTTAAGGCATCATTTATTTTAAATGGGATGAGGTGATCTGATTGATTTGCTTTACCAAGCCCCACCTTAACAACAGAGAAGCTGACTCAAGATTCCTAGGGTTCATGTTTTGCTTGTGAAACATTCTCCCTGCTCCCCTTAATTTCTCCACATTATAGTGCTTCCATTTCTTTCCTTAACTCCAAACCTATGTTTTATTAAAGTTAAACTAATTATTTTTGATCTAACTAAAACTGCCTGCCAGGTATTCAGCAAATTGAGATACCTTTCATACAGGGTCTATGCCAAAGAGGCATTAAAGTGGGTATTAGTAACATATTGAAAATATTTTAGAAAGTACTTCCTCTTAATGACTTCCCTCCAAATAGAAGAAAGAAAATTGAACCCTGAGGCATTCCCAGTGGTGGAATGGAAGTTATTTACACACGGAACCTTGACTGACCACATTGCTGCTAAATCATTTATTTAATTTGGATATCCATGGGGGTTGAAAGTACCCAGAACTGAATTCTTGGACTTTCTTTCTTAGTGTCTCCTTCCATCTAACTCTGTAATATTCCCAACCCATGTAGACACACATCATCTAGTACTGGGTACATGACATAGGAGATTCCTAAATGCTGAAATGGCAGCATTTTGGGGGAGAATTCCCTGAAAACCAACTATTCCAATTCAACTCAGTTTAAAAAAAAATGTATCCAGCATCTGCTATATCCCAGATTTTTTTGGTCTAGTGGCACATTCCTTAAGAAGCTTTCAATTTAGGAGAGAATGGGCCCCATATTCAAATGACTATAATGCAAGACAGAGTGCTTTAAAGAAAGGTGAAAAAGTTCACTAAGAGTTTGAAAAGGGAGAAAACTCTCATCTGGAGGTGATCAGAGAAGGACTTCATTGATTTCCATGACACCTGAGCAAAGCTTTGAAGAGAAGAATTTCATGACTCAGTTGAGAACAAACTACATTTCAGGTATAAGGACACCCTTAGACAATTCTCAAAGGGCTCAGAGTGCAGGCGATGGGGAAAAGCTAGAGTTCCAGTATCACTGGAACATGGAAAACTATATTCTGAGAGAAGAGGGAGGGTAAACACCAGGCAACCTCCAGGTTGATCTAGAAAGCCATGCTCCAGAAAGATCTTTTATAAACCTCTTTTCCCATAGGAACAATGTTATATATCACAGAATTTATAGAGCTAAAATGGACTTTAGAATGCTAGTATCGTGATATCAAACACAAATAGAAATGGATTTCTGTGGGCTGTATAGTGACTTAGAAAACCTCAGATTAACATTATCTATGTTGTATTTTATTTATTTTGTTAAACATTTTCTTTTTTTGTTGTTGTTAAACATTTTCAAATTGCATTTTAATCTAGTTTGTGGGGTAAGGGGTGGAGTTTGTACAGGGTACTTTGACACCTTTGATCTAGTCCCTTCTCCCCATTTTACAGATGAGGAAGCCAAGGTTCATATTGGTTAAGTGACTTATCAAATGTTATTCAGCTAGTCATTTAATGCAGGCTTTTTGATGCTATATCCTAGTTGTTCTTTTAGTTTCCCAAACTAACCCCCCAAAAAACCCATTTAACTTTTATTGTATTGGACCTATTCTATCTTACCAATAGGATTATGACATCTGCATCCAGAGAAAGAATTGATAAATTGAAATATGTATAGAATGATTTTACATATATACATATGTGCATACACATATTTGTGTCTAAGAGGAGACATCTGGGGGGAGGGAAGAAAAAAAGGGAAAAAAATTTATGATAACTTTATTATATATTTAAAAGGAATAGGGGTGGCTAGGTGGCACAGGGAATAGGGCATCGGCCCTGGAGTCAGGAGGACCTGAGTTCAAATCCAGCCTCGGACACCTAATACTTACAAGCCATGTGACCTTGGGCAATTGCCCTGCTTTCCCCCCTCCAAAAAGCCAAAAAAAAAAAAAAGAATAGCAAGTTGTACATGATAGATTTGCAGTTTCATGTTCAACCATCTTTTTTTCAATAATACTATTCTATGGGAATGCTTGTTTTATTTCATAAATTAAAAATAAAATAAATAAAGTTGAAAAAAATAATGTTGGCATATCCTAGTAGAAAGACAACTAGAGACTTAGAATCCAAAGACCTGGGTTTAAATCCAGATTGATATTCTTTTCTCTCTTGTTTTTGTGACACTGTTCTCTCCTGGCTTTCCTACTGCCTCTCTGACTACTCCTTTTCAGTCCCCTTTGCTGGATGATTATCCACAATACTTCCCCTAATGGCAGGGGTAGCACACAGTTCTGTCTTAAGTCCTCCTCTCTTCTCCCTATGTTCTCTCTCTGTGACTTTATTAGCTCCCATGGGTTTAATTGCCATCCATATACTAATGACTCCCAGGTCTATTTATCTAGCCCCAATCTCTCTCCGAGCTACAGATGTTCATATCCAACTGTCTATTAGATATTTCAAACTCAACACGTTCAAAACTGAAATTCATAGTCTTCCCTTTCTTCACCAAACTCACTCCTCTTCTGAAGTTCTCTATTACTCTTAAGGTTCCACCATCTTTGTAGTCAACCACATTCTCAACCTCAGTAAAGCCCTCAACTCCTCATTCTCACCTCACATACTCATTCAGTTGTACCATCCTGTTATTCCTTCAACTCTCTTGCATTTGAGTCCCTTTCTCCACTCATGTAGCTACTACCCTAGTTAAGTCCCTTATCACCTCTTAACCCAACTATTACAGAAACATCTTGTTTGGACTCTACTACAAGTCCTTTCCCCTTTAATGCATTCTTCACACAGTTACCAAAATGATTTTCCTAAAGTACAAAGCTGATTATATCACTCCTCCAATCAGTAAATTCCAGTGGCTTCCTATGGATACCAAGATCAAACACAGCCTCTGTTCGGCATTGAAAACTCTTTGCAAGCTGAGCCTAGCCTACTTTTCCAAACTTATTTCACATTATTCCCTTCTGCTCATGCTCCATGCCAGTCAAATTGACTTTCTTGTTGCTCCTCATACATGGTACTCAATGTCTTTGCGCTGGCTGTCCCCCATGCCTGGAATACATTCTCTCCTCATTTATGTCTCTCAGAATTTCTAGTTCCTTTCAAGGCTCAGTTTAAACACTATCTTCTTCAATTGGGCCATCCCCCCATATCGATTTTTGTTTTTTTAAAAATATACTCATAATATGTACATCTTGTTTCTGCAGTCAAAACTATAAGCCACCCTGTTCACTTCTGTCTTGGATTGCTGAGTTGCAAAATTTACGTAATTCAATCTTCTCATTTAATAATAACAATAATGGCATTTATAGAGTGCTTTAAGGCTTACAAAGCAATTTGCCTGTTATCTTCTTTAATCCTCAACCCTTCAAGATAGAAGCTGTTATTATCCTCATTTTAGAGTTGAGGAAAAGGAAACTAATAGAGATCAAGAATTGCCCAGCATTGTATAGTAAGTGTCTGAGGTGGAATTTTAATGTACATCTTCCTGATTCCCAGTACAGCATTCTATCTACTGTGCCCCCTAGGTTAAATGACTTGTCCAATGTCACAAAGGTCAAAAGTTACAGGATCAGAATCTGAAGCCAGGGCTTCTGATTCCAAATTCAAGTTTATTTTCATTGTACCATGTTCATGAGCCCAATATCTGTATACAGAAGAAAAAAAAATCAAATACCTGAATGTTTGACCTATGTAGTTCTTTTTCTTCCTTCTTTTACTTCTAACCCCCTATATCCCCATTTTCAAATGGATGTTAGGCATCATATAGCCATAACATTAAATAGACTAGCAGGTGTCTGGGTGGTAAAATCTGAGAGAAAATTCCAAAAAATCTCCTGTAGCTTTAGGTGTATGGTTCATTTTTGCATCAGTGGAAACAGTACATATTTAAACCCAGGAATTAAAAAAACCCAACAACAACAAACAAAGCTTTCCTCACATTATCTATGTAATGGTCAGCATCTCAATAAATAGTGTTTACATTATGTGTTACTCATATTTCTTTTTCAGTGGGCCCCATTAGGCAAAAAGAGAGCCAATCAGAAGCAAGAAATTTGGGATTTGATTTTTTTTCATTTCTATTGATACACACTAATGGTATTCGGGGTAATTTTTTAATATCCTGATGGTCAGTTTAGTGAAGAACTCTTGTTCTTCACAGGGTTTTCCTCGGGCTTAAAGTTTAATTGCTGTCGATGAAAATTCTTTTGTGTCACGTGGGAAGTTTGCACCTGATTGTAATTACTGAGCGCAACTCCTCCTGGACGTTTCTTCACCAAACTCAAGATTCTTTTAACCTTAGTAATTGCTGACCTGTTTGTGTCTCTTCATTTTTAGGTCCTGTGAACATTCGGTGGTGGCCAGGCCTAAATTTTTCTTGAGTTACATGGTCATTTTACATGCTGAGATGCATTAAATATTGGAATCAGTTGCCAAGGAAGGCTATAATATTTCCTTCTCTGAAAACCAAACATTCTTACCTGTTTCAGATGCTCTTGGTGTGATCAATCATAGGACTAGTGTCCTTGTTTTGAAAAACAAAGCAAAACATTCATTGGTACCACTTGTTTTTTTTTCTCCTGTGATCCTGCCCTACCACAAATGTAGAACTAAGTCCTTCATGTAATTAAGAAAAAACACTTAGACAAAACCACTGATAAAGTGACAGTAAATGCTAACATATTCACCAAGACCTCACTTCTCTATCAATTATAAGAAATGGGTTTGATTTGCTGTCTTCCAAGATCAAGATTGATTCTCACAGTTAATCAATTTGGTTGCTTTTACTATTGTTTCCAATGATATAATTATAGTCATTGTCTATATTTTTCTCCTGATTTTCTTTATAACAGTTCACACAGATCTTCCTATGTTTCTCTGAATCCTTCAGCTTAATAATTTCTTGTGGTGTAATAATACATGTATAAATCACAATTTTCCAGCCACTACAATAATGAAAAACTCACATTATTTCCTATATTGCTCGTTTCTTTGCTTTTTGCTATAATAAAATGCACTGTAGAAATATTTTGATAAACAGGATGTCCCAAAAGTTTTAGTGCAGTTTAAAGCTATTTAAGTTTGACCTATATAAGCTTTTCAGTCTTAAAACTGCATGAAAACTGCTTTGAGATTTTTGGGACACCTTGTATCCAGACTTAAAAACAACACACAAAACCTTTTACCTCCTTAGACTATGACATAGTCCCAATTAGTGGGATCACTAGTTGATTTCATAAAAGTCCCATCTATCTTCAAGGTTCTCTGATTTTATCATTTTGTAAACCCTTTTCAATGACAAGAACTCACACTTGAACTGCTTTTTCCTCCTAACATCTCTAGCTCTTTGAGATAGATAGCACAAGTATTATTATCCCTAATTTGCAAATTGGAAATTGAGGTTCAGAGAGGCTGTGACTTTCCCAGCATCACACATTTGATCACTAGCAGAGCTAGGTCTGCATTTCAGTTTTGTAATTTCATGGCAAATACTCTGTGTAATCCTTTCTTTAGATTTGTAAACAGTTACCGTCCAACTCTGGTTAAGAATCTCACAATCTTTTGGTGGTAGAAATTAATTAAATGGTAGAGATTAGGAGGTTTCTTGACTCAACAGCTGCTTAAGATGTTAAATCATATTTTGGGTGCCAAATAACTGTTTTAGGCTCCACCTGAACAGCTGTGAGCTGTAGGGGTGTTTCCACATTCTCATCTTTTCTATGTTCTGCTTTTGTTACTAAAGGCATTTAACATAGAGCTATAAAGTTTTAAGGAATGGACCAGAGTCTCATATTCTGAATTATCTTTTCTTTCTTTCTTTTAAAAATTTAATTTATTTGTTTTCAAACATCCACTTGCATAAGATTTTGAGTTCTAAATCTGCCCCCCTTCCATGCTCCCCGACCTCCTCCCTGAGATTTCTAGCAAGAATATAAGTGAGGTCTTACAACTTTTACTTTTTCCATTTATATTCCTTTTATACCGAACTTAACAAATACAACATAAAATGATTATTTCTAGGTGAAACTCACACCTCTTCTTTTTGTTTCAACTATTTTATTTTTTCCAATTATATGTTTTTTAAACATTTTTTTAAATTTTGAGTTCCACATTCTCTCTTTCCCTCCCTCTGTCCCCTCCCCTGTCATTGCAAAGGCAAACAATTTAATATAAGCTATACATGTGTTCTTTATTTTTAAAAATTGTTTTAGGTTTTCATTTAAATTACAAATAAAAGACTGAGTCTCTCTTTCTTGCTAGGCTGGAAGGCTCAGGGGCTTGATTCTATGGCGAACAGTCATGGAAGTTGTGACCTGATCTGTTTCTGACCTGGTCCACTTTACCTCTTCTTAGGCTTTGTGGTGGGCCCCTCTCTTGGAAGCTTATCATATTGGTGCTAGACTTAGTGTGGACACCCATAGATAGACCACTTGATCTCAGAAAGACTGAGCTCAAGAGATCCATCAGCCTCAGACTCCCCAGAAGCAGGAATTGAGCCACTCCAACTCACAAAATCCTTAATTCAAGGCTCAGATTTAAAGATTACACCAGCTTGGTTGCAGAACCTTGTTGCATTGTGAAGTTTCATATCAGGATTTAAGATTGGCTTCTTTACTTATCTCCTTCCTTTCCTTTTTCCTTTTGGGACCCTAAGTTATAAACCGCTGGTATTCATATTTCTTTTTCTGGCTAGTCATTTTGGACGTTCTGTAGCAATAAAATTTTCTGGCTAGGGAGATCAAATTGGGAACCTGTATAACTACCAGATTACACAGAATTGTGTTTCACCTGGGAAGCTCAGTGAGGAATGAGGACTTCAATACTGAGAGTCACTGACCTGGCTTGCCTTCTTATCACAGTCCTGCCCTAATGGACTCAGTTACTTAGGTATGTGCAAAATGAGAAAGCCCTCCAGAATTCTAGGAGCCGAAACACTACCCTTCCTACCATTCAGAGTCTCCTTCATTGTTAATTCTGTAATTAACACCCAAGGATGATGTCAGTGTTACTAAACCCCATGCTTTTCTCATGACCAATACTTCAATTCCCAGTTATTCAAGGATTTTTTGGCAATAGTGGTGGCTTGAATATGCAGTGCCTTGTACTTTAATTATTTGATTTATTTATTTAAGCCTGGATATCTCCTATCTTACCTAGTTGGGAAGTGCAGGGGCTTTTCATATGGCATGGGAGATTTGACCTGCTTCATTTCCAACCTGGGCCCCTTTGTCTCTCCTTAGTTAACCTGGTGTGTCCCCCCCCCACTCCCATCTCTCCATTTGTGGGGGGGTCACCATAATGATGTAGAATCCAATGTAGATACCCAGTTTGCATAGCTTAATGCATCTCAGAACTCTAGAGCTCAAGAGATCCTTTGGCCTCAGCCTTCCTAACAGTTATGATTACAGACAAGCCTTGGGATTCCCTACCTTTAATGATTTTACTTAGAAATTGGAATGCTCTTTCAAATCATCTCTGCCTCCTGTCTTCCTTAAAATTTCAGCTAAAATCTCACCTTCTGAAAGAAAACTTTCCCCAGTCCTTTAATGCTTATGGCCTCCTTCTGAGATTGCTTCCCACTTACTCTGAATATATCTTGTTTGTACATAGCTGTTTTCATGTTGTCTCTCTCATTAGAAGGTGAGCTCTTTGAGGGCAGGAATTTATTCTTGCCTTTTTTTTAATCTCTAATGCTTAGCCTGGAACTGGACACTTAATAAAAGCTGGTTGACTTAATTTGACACAAAAGATGAGATGTAATTTTTTTTCTCATTAGGATCATACCATTCTATTTATTGAGAGAACTATAACATTACTTTCTTTAAAATTATTTTCTTTCATCATATTTTCTGGGTTTATTTGTGTTTCTAAAGGTCTCTTCCTTTTCTAAGAAATAGGACTGACAACCAAGACCTCCCATCTGCCAAAGATTCTTGAGGTTTCTTCTCTAGTAATTCATCCCAATAGATTCCTTCTTGATTTATTGAATGCTTCCACTGCATCAGGCTCCTGAGAGATATGTGGGCAACACCATAATAAATTCCATCATCTTTAATTGATTTAATATCTCTAAGGGAACAGGGCTGGAGATTTATTCACTTCCAAATGATTTCCTTTCATGTCAGTATTCAAGGTTCATATACTATTTCTGATCTTAGTTGATTACAAGGTCACTTGCTTCTGGACATATTGCTAAATCTTCAAGGAGCGAACTCTCAAAAGAAAAGAAGTTGTTGAGTGATAATGCAAGGACAGTGTCTGAAAGAAGTTGTGAGCAGCAAGGAGTACGCCATCCACCAGGACTAGTGTTTGAAGTTGGGTATAAGAGAAAGGATATTAAATACTGAAGTGTGTGGTTAGTGAAGTCATGTCTTCTGGATGGAGATGGGTTTCCCTAGTTGTAAGAGTCTCAGAAAGATTGGGAGGAAAAGAGCACATTTAAAGATAGCTATTTTTTTAAAAAACAATAGAAGGCAGTTCCAGACAGTACAATGGAAGGAGAAGGCAAATAGGGATAGGGACACAGCCTGGGTAGGACTGAGATGGAGGTAGAGGTGGAGGAGTGGAGGTGAGGGAGTAGGGAAAGGTATCAGGTAAATAGAGTTTTTGCTTTAGACATCCTTCGCCTCCATTGATGAGAACTAGGATGTTGATAAAACATTGGGAGGTGGAGTTTGGGGTGAAGCTCTGAATGGGGGCTAATCCAGGAAGACTGGTGATGAGAGTCCTGTCTGGATAGTGGGATGATGAGAGACCTGGTCTCCCTGGTTATAAGAAGGATGATTTATTCTCTTTCCCTAGTCTAGCAAGGACAGTTTGCCCATGAAATCAGCTCATACATTGACTTGTCATCTCTTCAGTAAGAGAGGGCAGGGAGGACTAGCCTTTGAATCTGTGGTCCTGAACCAGTCAAACTTCCACCTTTTCAATTTTTTTCTCATCTGTTCTTTCTTCTGACCTACTGACATCTACATAGTCAAGGTACAGGAGAAGGACCCTACTCTTATATGTGTTTATTCAGCCTGTGCTCTACTTCTCTTTCCTCGTTGAATTTCTACACAGCCTTGAAAGCCAAACTCAGATGTCACTTCTCTCCCTGAAGCATTTTGTGATTCTTCATCAGGAACAACTTTCTTCCTATAACCTCACATGATCCTTTGTTTTCCATCTGGGTTGCTGTCTTATCCTCCCCTAAGTTTCCTGAGGAAACACTGTCTTATCTAAATTTAGAGTCCTTGACTCCTTGCTTCAAATGCCTAGGTGTTTTTAAGGCTCTGTCACAGAGCCACAAACTACAAGAAGAAACTTTTCTTGATTCCCTTAATTTTTAATTCTCTTTTACTTTCTCACCCTCTCAAAATTATGTTGCATTTACTTTGCATCAATTTAATATTTACTTGTTTGTGAACATGTGGTTTCCCTCCCAGTAGAATGTAAGGTACTCGATGGCAGGGTTAGCTCCATTTTTGCCTTTCTTTCTCCATCACTTAGCACATAGTTGGTGTTTAATAAGTACTTGTTGAGATTAAATCGGATTATATAAATATATCAGAGCTTAATTGTAGCCTGTGTGGGGGGGGGGAAGGGAAGAACAAAGTAAAAAGTGCGTAGCAGAGAACAAAAGAAAACTTGCAAGGAAGCAAAGATGGACAGCTTTGAACACAATGTGTAGTATTTATTATACTGGCTTTCTTGAAATGAAAATACAGCTCTGCTGTGAACAAAGCAATGTTTTTTTCTTTTCTTGTTTTGTATTTACATTTTAGTATTTGTAGCTCCAATGCAATATTTACAGCACCCATGATCATGATAAAGACTATGATTATAAGTATCACATGATGTTTGATCACAAAATATGCCAAATTCTTCAGATAGAGGATAGAACTAAAGCATTTATTTAGATACCAGAAAACCAGATTCCAAAACCAGTAAGCCCATTCCATCATAGTACCAAAGATATTCAGAAGCCATAATAATGCTGACAGCCACAGCATCCTTTAGCCTTCCCACAAACACAAGATCAATATTTACTCACAAGACTCTCTATCTCTTTGCCTAAGCTCCTCTGTCCCCTACTGTCTCCAACTGTCTGGCTCACTCTCTACCAGCTTTTCTGAACTCTGCTTCTCCTCAGCAAACTCCTCCCACCACAGGCTCCATGTGACTATACTCAGCCTATCAGGGGTAGAAATTATCTTCACAGCAGGGAAGCTTCCTATGGACACTAGGGGGCAGAGTTTACTTTCACAGCAGGATAAGTCTTAAAACTCCCCCCTAGGTCTATTGAAGGGAAGATCTTCAAATTCCCATTCCCATTACATTTGGCCCCAAGAGCTTTCATGTCCCTTACATAGGAAAAATACTTTAATAATAAATGAGAGTTTAGGGATAACTGGTGAAAAAACTGGTGTCAATGGAACTTTGCAACAATATAACAGGGATAATAGAAAAACTGCACATAAAACAATGGCTTAGGGTGGGGCTTGGGCACAAGCACCCCATCCTTCCCCCCTCAAATGAATGGGGCTCAAAATCTTAGGGTAAGGAGTGACGGTCTCTTCTCCAAAGCTACTTCAAACTGAAATTGGATGTAGAGTTGTCCCTGCCCCGAGTGGTCCCATTTGAGAGTTCAGTTCTTTAGCTGTCATCCAGAGCTTGGTCAATGCCAGGTCTGGAAGGTCCTATTCAAAAAGTCAGCTCTTTAGCTGTCATCTGGAACTTGGTTGATGCCAGGTCTAGCAATGACACATCACAGTCATGGACAGGGGGTGACATCTGGCTTAAGCAATCAGGCATCTGCAGGTGGAGGGTACCAAACCTGGAGAAAACAAATCTCACAAACAAGTTTAACTGACAAAAAAGCAAAAGAGACAAATATAGGGTCATCCATGATTCTGGAGTCTGTGGACTCACTATCCTAACCTCATTCACAGGAGAATATATGACGCTGTCCTCTGCACTCTGTTCCAATGACTTGATACACTGCCACAAGTTCAGCCTATTGACCACTTCCACATATCCCAGCACTTTCTTTAATCTGAGTTCCCCCAAAAGTGTGACAAACTTGGATACAATGGTTCAGGAGCATCTGTAGGGACAGCCCTTACTTCTCTATTCCCTCTGACATTAAGCCCATTATCATGGTACATTTTATATAATTCATTAGTTGGAATACTATCAATTTTTCTAAAATCAACCCCTGCTCTCAACAGAGCAGTAAACAGTTCTTTTCTTGGCAGTCTATTCTTACTTTGCATCCACTGGCCATTTACTTTTCTCTCATGAGGAAATTTATCTTTTTCCCATTCTCTTAAGTTACTTAGCTGTGAAATCTTATCTAGCACCTCTGAAAGAGGGTTCCCTATTTCACCAATTAGTAGAGTCAGAAATAGGTGCTTATAAGCAGGAGGAGCTGTCTTCACCATAATATTTCTATGAGCAACTGCTGAGGGGATTTCTTGATAGATATCTGCATCTCCAACCATGATAGCAGTTTTCATTACTTCTTTCAACAGGGTCTGCTTCCACTAGGCCAAATAGAAGCAGTGGGATACATTCTATTGCATCCATCAGCCCCTAAAGTTAAGAGATTGGTTATATTGTTACCTCCTGCCAAATGAAATCTCTAAAAGCTTGCTAGACAAAAGGATTCTGGCAAATACTTAAATTTCAAGCAGTCCACTTTATCTAGCACTATCCTAGCAGCTCCTTCATCTGTGATTCTTACCATCCAAGACACTAAGCATTCTCTCATCCTTTGGATGAATCTGCTCAAAATATCAGTAATCTCCTGTTAAGTGAAATCTCCCAAGTATCTCCTTGAATACTGCTTGCCCTCCCTGACTCTCATGCCTCAGTATGGGGCGAGCTTCTGCCCCTGGAAAGGCTTCACCATGAAACAATGTAACATTCAGTAACATTATATCACCATTCTGTACAACACATAGACTTTCTGTCATGGCAATTACCGTGTTTCCCCGATAATAAGACCTATCCCAAAAATAAGCCCTCCCCTTACTGTGTAAGATTCCTCTAAAATAAGCCCTCCCCCCGAAAATAAGCCCTATTGAGATTGCTACTGTAGTGAAGGTGATCCCCTGCACTACACGCTACATTACGGTACCCTCTGTATGCACCGTCCCAGCCCCCCCGGGTGAAATGCACGCCGCACTCCAAGCTGCATCCAATCAGAGCTGCAGCAGTGAGTGCATCTTCCTGTTCTTCCCCAGTGATTTGCTTGCTGGCGCCATTGAGAGCAGTGCCACGGAGGAGAGCTGAGGCAGGACAACATAAGCCCTCCCCTGAAAATAAGCCCTCTGGTGTTTTTCTTTCCAAAAAAATTAATAAGACAGTGTCTTATTATCGGGGAAACACGGTAGGCTCAGACTCTTCCAAAGCTGTAAGAACTTTCCTCCTGTTACTTTTTTGCTTCTTTTTCTGAGCCAAATTTACAACAGCTCTCTTTTTCCAGAGACTCTCCAGTACTCTCTCCTTCTACCTGAGACTCTCCCAGTTGCTCTTCTAAAGGAGGGTGTGAATGCTGGGCCTTAGCCAACTCTTATAACAGCTTGTCTCTGCTTTTACACACAATATGGTAGACTGCTAGCAAAACCCAGCCTCTTCTACTCACTGCCTCCAGCTCTCTCCCAGGTTTTATTGGTATTCTTTGCAAACATGTTTCTAAATCTCTAGTCTCTGTTCCCAGTTTTCACAGAGCCCTGTAGCCCTGTACTTTTAGACCACTCCCTTGCTAGGGAAGCATAAGGCAAATCCTCCCATCCTGGGATAGCCATTTCTTTTTCTAAATCCCTTCTGCCTCCAACCAGAGGTCTGATATTTCACAATCCCATCCTCACTGCCAAATGTAGCACTAATGCAATATTTACAGTGCCCATGATCACAATAAAGACTGTGACTATAAGTATTGCATGCTGTTTGATCACAAAATATGCCAAACTCTCCAGAAAGAGGGTAGAACTAAAGCATTTATTTAGATACCAGAAAACCGAATTTCAAAACCAGTAAGCCCATTCCATCATAGTACCAAAGATACTCAGAAGCCATAATAATGCTGACAGCCACAGCATCCTTTAGCCTTCCCACAAACCAATATAAGACCAATATTTACTCACAAAAATCTCTATCTCCTTGCCTGAGCTTCTCTGTCCCCAACTGTCTTCAACTGTCTCCAACTGTTTGATTCACTCTCTACCAGCTTTTCCATGAGCTCTCATTCCCCTCAGCAAACTTCTCCCACCACAGGCTCCATGTGACTACACTCAGCCTATCAGGAGGCAGAGATTATCATCACAGCCCAGAAGCTTCCTTTGGGCTCTAAGGGGCAGAGTTTACTTTCACAGCAGGGGTGGTCTTCAAACTCTCCCCTAGGTCTACTAAGGGGCAGGGAAGATCTTCAAATTCCTATTCCCATTACAGTATTTGTTTTGTAAAATGTTTCCTTTTCTTTTCTTATTGCATATTTGCTTTAAGATTTAAGTTTAAAATAAATTAATTTAAAAAAAGAATGTAAGCTCCCTGAAAAAGAATTTGAATTGGATTGAATTGAAATTTAAACTTTGTGTTTGAGAAACTGAGCTCATAGAAGTAAACTGGCCCCCTACCACTTCCTAGCCTTCTCACATCACACTGCTAATATGCCCTGCCCTTCCCTACTTCCAGCTCATCTTTCTCTATTGTTTTTCTATATTAAAATATCAGTTTATTGAAAGTAGAGACTGCTTTGCTTGCTTGTATTTGTATCCCTAATCCTATTACAGTGTCTGGCACGTAGTAAGCATGTAATAAATGCCCTATTTGGAGAAGAGTTCATGACCAAAGAAGAAATATAGAGAGGATATTAGGACATAAAATGGACAATTTCTGTTACATAAAAAAAAGTTCTGCTTAAACAAAATCTATTGCAGCTAAAATTAGAAGGGAGACAGGGAACTTGAGGGAAAAAAATATCTTTGCAGCAAGTGCTGCTGATAAGGGTCTCACTTCCAAGGTATATAAGGAATCAATTCAAATCGATAAGAATAAAAATAATTTCCCAGCTGATAGTCAAGGGAGATGAATTGACAATTTTCTAAGGAAGTAATTCAAGTTATCAATAACCATATAAAAACACTCCCAATTCCCAATGATTAGAGAAATGCACATTTAAACAACTCTGAATGTCCATCTCACGTTCAACAGATTAGCAAAATTGACAATAATAGAAAATGACAAATGTGGGAAAACAGGCCCATTGATACACTCTTGGTGGAGCAGTGAATTGACCCCACCATTCTGGAAAGAAATTTGGATCTATGCCCTCAAAAGTTACTTAACTATCTATACCCTTTTGTTGCGGTTTAAACCCAGGGATGCCAAAAGCTGTTGGGGTGGGGTCTCTGCCCACCTCAAAACTATTGTGGTTTCATGATGTGTTGTGGTGGAACCTTCTCAAAGAATTCAGAGTCAGATCACCTCTAATCCAAGTACAAGCATTTATTGAGATTGATGCCTCTCATGAAGTGGACTAAGTTCCAAGAGGAAACAGCAACTTTAGAGATAGCAAGATGGATTTTTAAAGGGTAAAGATACAATTACATAACAGAATTTTACATAGAATATTAAAAAGGCAGGAGGAGTTTGTTGTTAAGGGATTAGGTAATGGAGGAGGAGTTTATCAAGGGAATAGGTAATGGAGGAGTCCCATCTATGGTTCCATGGTTAAACATTCTGGTCATTCTGCCCTCCAACTGGCTAGCTATTGTGGTCCTGTCTGGTTAAGACAGATAGGCACTATGGTCCTGTCTTGAGTTAGATGGATGACGTGATTGTGATGGAATACAAGAACACACCTGTTTCTGTGGGAATGGGTCTGGGGCAGTGACCAGGTAGAGGCAGTAGCTAGGTTCCCATCACATGGACACACCTACTGTTTCTGTGGGAACTAAGAGTTCAGGGACACATCCATTGTTCCAGTGAGCAGTGAAGCATATATGAAGAAGTTAGGATATTGGGGGGGTGGGGAGGGGAATTAGGTAGGTACAGTGGGCCTGCTGTGCAATGGGGCCAGGCCTATAATGAAGTTAGAATATTGGGACTGGGGGCAGCTTTATTAGGATTCCATCACTTTGACCCAGGTCAAATCTCTTCTGAGATTATTTCTCATCTACCCTGTATAAATTTTGTACAAAGATAGTCATTTGCAGGTTGACTCCCCATTAGAATGTGAGCTCCTTGCTTAGATCTTTAATGCTCATAATAAAGTATATCTAGGAATGGAAAAAAAAAAAAAAACATGAGCTCCTTGAGGGAAGGGATTGGGTTGGTTGTTTTGTTTTGTTTTGTTTGCCATTCTTTGTATGTCCAGTATTTAGGGAGATGCCTGGAAGGCTTGTCTACTGACTAAATAATTATTACTGCTAGGCCTATATCCCAAAGAGATCAAAGAAAGAGGAAAAGGCTTAATAAGCACAAAAAAATTGTATAATATCTCACATTGTAGTAGCAAAGAATTGTAAACTAAGGGGGGGCACTTTTCAATTGGGAAATAGTTGAACAAATTGTGGTATATGAATGTAATGGAATAATGATTTTCCATAAGAAATAGTGAATAGTTTCCCTGAAACCTTGGAAGACTTGTACAAACTGATGGCAAAGTGAAAAGAGCAGAACAAGGAGAAAAATGTATGCACTTAAAAATGAATTAAATTTTATTTAATGGTTTTAATAATAATAATAATAATAAATTTAATAAAAATTAATTAAATTAAAAAATTAAATATTTAATTTATTTTTTATGTATAGAATAAAACAAGCAATTGTATAGTATAATAAAGAAAGAAAAGCAGGGGAAGACTTTCATGAAATAATGAAGAGTGAAATGAACAGAACCAAGAAAACACTGTATACAGTAGCAGCAATATTGTTTTAAGAATGTGAGTGAATAAGCCATTTTGACTTATACATTTATGCATTTTTATAGTCTTATCATAACACTGTGAAAACAAGCAACTTAAGCTTTAAGAACTCTGATCAGTTCAATGACCAACCACCATTCCAGACTTCTCATAATGAAGCATGCTCCCAGCCTCTTGACACCGTGACAGAAGGTGCAGAATGAGGCACATATATTTTGGACATGGTCAAATTCAGGGATTTGTTTGATTGGTTATGTTTATTTGTTACAAGGTGGGACGTCCCCTTTATCCCCTATGTGAGGGAGATAAAATTGATTTTTGTCAACTGAAAAAAATTCAATTTTAAAATGTCTCTTTTCTTCTGTTCTCTTCTGTCTTTGTCTCTCTGTCTCCCTCCCTCCTTATTTCTGACTTTCTCCCTCCACCTCCACCCCGTTTATATTTCTTTCTGTGGTTATCTGTTTCTCTGTCTCTTGTCTGTTTGCCTCTGTCTCTCCTTCCCTCTTTGTGTTTCTGGTCTGTCTATTTCTCCCTTCCTCTCTCTCTTTCTGTCTCTGTCTCTCCCTCTTCCCTCTCTCTGTTTCTGTCTGTCCATATGTCTCTGTCTCTATTTTTTTGGTCTCTGTACGTTTTTCTGTCTCTGTCATCTCACTCAGCCCCTAACACAATGCCCTGAACACAGTAGGAGCTTATCCTGTATTCTAGCGGTGCGGGATACATTTGCGTGGGAGTACACAGTGTGGGAGGGAGTGGCCGAGCAGCAGCAGCAGCAGAGGAAGGAGCTACGGGACAAGAGCCCACAGCCAGGACCAAATTCATTCCAGGAGAGGAGGACGCGGAACCTTAATGCGCGCGGCTCTCGCTTCCCACCCGGAGAGCTGTCTGGAAGCACCAGTGGCGGAGCGAAGCTGCGGCGCACCGCGCGGTGGCCGGGCGCGCTGCAGGCATGGAGGAGAGCCGGGTCGTGAGCTCTTTGGACAGCGGCAGTGATGCCGGCGGCGTCCCCCCAGTCTTAGGGGCTCTCGATGGACAGAACAACTGGATGACCAGCCACCCGCAGGTCAGCCTTCCCTCGAGCCCCCAGGTTCCCGGGTGGAGGGGGAGACGGGGAGGGGGGCACGCTGGAGAAGGGCTCCGGGGCCTCCCGCTGCTTCACACACTCCTTCCCCCCAACGCTATGAGGTGCCAAGAACCCAGGACGCGAGTCCAAAGACTTGGGTTCGAATTCCGCCTCCTCCACTTCTTCCTCTGAGACTTTAGACACGTCACCAAACTTCTCCGGGCCTCAGTTTTCTCCTCGGTAAAATGGGAGAACTCCGAGCAGGAGCTTTTCCGGGCTCCTTCGGCTGTCCGGTCCGGCCCGTCCTCGGCTCCGTCTGGCCCGGGCCTCGCTGTGGCGTCTCGCCGGTCCCTTGGTTCTGCCTTTCTTTGTTTTAGCCTAGTCTTGTGCCTGGCATGTAGTAGGTGCTTAATGCCCGCTTGTGGGCCTAACCTTTGGAACCTCGAGATCCCTGATCCTTCGGCCCAGGAGGGTCTCCCAGAAAGCCTCCTCCGGCCCCAGCCCCTGCCTCAGTTTCTCCTTGCAAGCCTCAGCCTTGACCTGCTGCTGCTGGGCAGAAGGGGTCACCGCCAGGATGAAACGGGGAGACCAGCAGTGCCCAGAATGAATGACGCCTTTTAAACATTTTGGGGGTGATTGTGTGTATATTTTAATTAAGACAGACTGCTTTTAAGGTGACTCATTAAGGCAACTAGGTGGTTCGGGGTACTTGAAACCAGGAAGACCTGAGTTCAGATGTGACCTCAGATCCTTCCTAGGTGGGTGACCCTAAGCAAGTCACGGAGCCCCTGCCAGCCTCAGTTTCCTAAATTGTCAGGTGGGGATAATAGCACACTTGCCTTGAAGGGTTGGAGTGAGGGTCCCATGATGGATCTGGTTTTGCTTCACTTTTACTACCTTTGTGAACTTGAGCAACTTTACCTGTTTCATCTGTAACATTAGGAGATTAGACTAGAATCTGAAATCATGATTCTGAACTTGAATGGGGGAAAAATTACATCTTTATTTTCACTAACCTCCAACTAAAATGTATCACTTTTTAGTTATTCAGTATTTTATAACATAGAAGGGGGTCATCAGACTATAGAGGGATTCTTGACATCAACAAAGTTAAAAACCCCATGATATAAAAAAAAAGTTAAAAAGAGATGGTCATCGTGAGTTTAAATTTTATAAATATCTAAATATTTTTCAACCTTTAGTAGAACAGAGAAAAAAAAAAGCCCTCCATGCCACCACTTCTAGTCAATTATAAAATCAGTGCCAAACAGAATGTAATCAAATGCTAAGTCCTTCAATGCTGATAATAAGTGATCTTTAGAAGTAATACTAGTGTTGATACTTGGCCCTGGAGACTTGTTTTACAATAACAGACTGTACTTTTTAACTTCTTTTCATGTCATGGACCCCTTTGTAATCTGGTGAAGCATATGGACCCCCTTCTCAGAGTTATGTTTTTAAATAATTGAATAACTGAATAATTTCAGTAATTGAGTAAATACATTGGATAGCAAACCCCACATCCATTATGCTATGATTCTCAACAATTCTGGGAGATAGATAGGTTTGGCATTGTCTTTTCAGATAGGAATGATTTATATACTTAGTTTAACAAGTTTGAAAAGTTTCCTGAATTGGACTAATCAGAGGGTGCAAAAAACATTCTTTTAAAGTAGGCTTTGGGGTGGCTAGGTGGCACAGTGAGTAAGAGTGCCGGCCCCAGAGTCGAGAGACCCCGGATTGGTTCTGGCCTCAGATACTTAACACCCACACAAAAAAAACCTGGCAGTATAACATTGAGCAAGTTACTTAACCCCAATTGCTTAAAAATAAATAAATAAATGAAGGCTTTTCTGTAAAGTGTTAGGGAAAGAAAAAGCCCAGTTGCCTGATATTAACTTGTCAGCCATCTAAGGACAGGTATATGTTCCTTATTGATGAGCATCCTGTAATAGCTCCATAGCCCAGAACAGTACAGGTCTATAGTAAATGCACTATAAATAATCTTTGCATGATTGAATGGAGAATAGGGTGTTATTTCAATACAAACTGTCCCAGGGACTTTTGTGTTGTTTCAGAAAAGATCTAAACATCATTGAAAGTTCTTCAGGGTTATGATGTCCTATCTATGGGTATTTTATTAGGTAAGCAGTTTACTAGTTTCCCATTCCCTCACTTAAAAAAATAAGCTAGATTTGGTGGTGTTAAGACATATTTTCACACTTCTTGACACTTTCCCTTTGGTCTTTCAAGTGATTTCTGCTCTGTTTAAATAAGTTTTGTGTTTAATAGAGATCTTCTCTTACCTTAATTCTTTATATTCCAAAGATATAAAGCAGGAGTTAAAGAGATTTAGGAGTAAGCTGCCTCTCAACTGCTGGGAAATTGTAAGATGAGTAAGACAGGATTCTAATCCTGACGTTTTACCATCTAGTGGAGAACACTCACCAGAAATTCAGTTATTCGCTCCCTTGTATTGTCCTTTAAGGATCTGTATCTATGTTGTTGCATCAAGATCTTGGCATCATAGCTATAGAGCTGTTGGGGATCTTTGAGGTCATCAAATGAAGAAAATACTCAAGGTCGTGGGTTATTAAGTGGCAAAGACCATAAGTTCCTCAGGACATAATAGGCAGGCAATGAGTATTTGTTGAATGAATTTCAAAAAAGATTCTTTCTTAACTATTTTATATTTATTTGACTTTCAGTTTTTGGAGATGCTGGAGTTAGATGTGGCAGAGACTTCTCAAGTTTATACAGCATTCTTAGTTTACTTGGATCTTCTGGAAGGTAAGTTTTGGCTTTTTTTTTTTTTTTGGAGGTGATTGGGTGGGCAGGGAGATGCAATTTTGGAATTTTGACAAGGAATCAGTCAGTAATGTGGGTATTAATTTCTTCATTAATTTAGTGGGGATAGTTGATATTGATATTGAATCTTTCTTACTTAGTAAAGATTAGGGAGGTAGGAAGAAAGAAATAGCAAATAATGTCTGTAGCTTTTAGAACTTTTTAGTTCAGGGGCGGCCAGGTAGCACAGCGAGTAAGAGCACCGGCTCCAGTGTTGAGAAGACCTGGAGATCGAATCCCGGGCTCAGACACTTAGCACCCACCCAGAAACACCTGGCCGTGTAACCTTGAGCAAGTTACTTAACCCTGATTGCTTAAAAAAAAAAAAAGAACTTTTTAGTTCAGAGAAAGTTAGTAGTTTTGAGCTTTTATTTGGAGTAATAATTGTTTTTCAATGATATTCCCTCAGGTAGAAATTGGCATGAGGTAAAGAGTGTAGGACTACCGGAACTCCAGCTCATTTGCCTCCACGGTCACGAGAGGGAAGGAGAAAGATTACAAATTGTGGTGCCAACATCTGTTCACGCATCATTCAGTCATGAGAGGTGAGCAAGTGACATCAGTGTTGATTTACCAGTCTAGTCAGTCCCCCAAATAAAATACAGGAAAACTTTCAGTTAAAACTGAATCCTTTTTAATTTTAACAGATTTGAAATTCATATTGTGAATTTCATGCATAAAGAACTTAAGATGCATTCTATTATAACTTTATTTCTCTTATTTCTAACTATGGAATATAACAGTTGTTCAGATAATTATGTATTAACTAGCATAATAATTGAATATTACTTAAATATTTATTAATTGTCCATGTGTCTCACTTCATATGGGGAGGGGAATAAAGAAACATAAGACAAAAATGCCATCACGAATTATAATATGAACTTTCACTCTATTAAGGTGACATATATAGGCACAACCAATAATGTTGTGAGACCAGATAGTCTGAGTGAGTAATACAGGCAAGACATGTTTTAGGACTTCAGAAAATAGAGAGAATAATTCAAGATGGGCCAGAGAACCACCAAATTGGAAAAGAATTCAGAGCCTTTGAGACCAATTCATCCTGGAACAAGACTCTCCTTTACAGCATGTGTAGCTCGTGGCTGTTAGCATCTACTTGGAGACCACCAGTGACTGTTTACCTGCCACTTTCAGAGGGAACCTGTTTTACTTTTTTACAGACCTCTCAGGGTTTGAAATTTTTTCTTTGAGTTCAAATCTACCTCCATGCAACTTTCACTTACTGCCCATAGACTTGCTCTCTGGGACCAGAGCAGAACAAGACTGATCCCTGTTTTCCACATATTAGCCTTTAAATATCTGAAGACCATTGCCCTGTCCTTCCTAAGTCTTCTTTCCAGATTGCGGAGTAGAAACAGGGCTTCTGCTGGGCTCCGGCTCCCACCACTTCCAATTCATGTAAAATGTGACTGAACAAACTTTGGAGCTACAGAACCCACAAAATGATACAGAGAAACTAAGTTCCTGCTGAGGATAGCCTGGCTAAGGACAAAGTGAGAGGTCAGTACAGTGTGGACTTTGGGATCCAGTAGTTGGGAGTGCTGTCAGCCTTCATCCCCTAGAGGGAGAAGCTGCTGCCATATGGCAGCTTCAGCTCCTGGCCTGCAGACTGTAGGGGGACCAAGGGACCAGTCTGAGGTGTAATCGCTCTTGCTTTAACCTGCTTGGATCTGGATTGCGGTCCAGGATAGAGGTCCTGGGGTGTGTGACCAGCTTGCCAGAGCGTGTGGAGGCTTCAGAGAGGGCACCCAACTAACCTTCGGCAGCTGAGAAAACCCCAGCATTTGGTACGCAGCTCCCCTGTCTGGTAGCAGAGTCCTACTGTGGCAAAAAGCCCAAAAGTCAAGTAATTGAGTGGCAACAAGAGTAAACGAGGGAAACAAAGCAAACAGAGGAATCCAACATTAGATTCCTATTTTAGGGACAAAAAGGCTCAAAGCATGGAATAGGAGGAAGACAGTGAAGTCAGAACTTCTGCAGCAAAAGCTTCCAAGAAAAATACGAGCTTGGGGGTGGCTAGGTGGCGCAGTGAGTAGAGCGCTGGCCCTGGGTTCAAGAGGACCTGAGTTCGGATCTGGCCTCAGACACTTAACACGCAAAAAAACTAGTTGTGTGACCTTGGGCAAGTTACTTAACCCCAATTGCCCTCCAAAAGGAAAAAAAGAAAAAGAAAAAAGAAAAATACGAGCTGGTTACAGGCCATAGAGGAGCTTAAAAAGGATTTTGAAAATAAAATAAGAGAAGTGAAGGAAAAATTGGGAAGAGGAATGAGAACAATGCAAGAAAATTATGAAATGAGAGTCAACAACCTGACTGAAGAAAATATCTTAAAAAATAGACTAACTCAAAAGGCAAAAGAGGCTCAAAAAGGCAATGAGGAGAAGAATTCCTTAAAAAGGCGAATTTGCCAGATAGAAAAAGAATCTCAAAAGCTCACTGAAGAGAATCATTCCTTCAGAATTAGATTGGAGCAAATGGAAGCCAATGACTTCATGAGAAATCAAGATACTATTAAACATATCTAAACAAATGAAAAAATAGAAGGCAATGTGAAATATCTCATTGGGAAATCCACTGACCTGGAAAATAGATCCAGGTGAGATAATTTTAAAATTATTGGACTACCTGAAAGCCACGGTCAAAAAAAGAACCTAGAAATCATCCTTCAAGAAATTCTCAAGGAAAACTGCCCTGATGTTTTAGAACCAGAGGGCAAAATAGAGGTTGAAAGAATCCACCGATCACCTCCTGAAAAAGATCCCAAAAAGAAAACTCCTAGGAATATTATAGCCAGGTTCTGGAATTCCCAGATCAAGGAGAAAATATTACAAGCAGCCAGGAAGAAACAATTTGCATATTGTGGAAACACAATCAGGATAACTCAGGATCTGGCAGCTTCTACATTGATGGATTGAAGGGCTTTAAATATGATGTTCTGGAGGTCAAAGGAGCTGGGATTAAAACCAAGAATCACCTACCCAGCAAAACTGAGTATCATGGGGCAGCTAGGTGGCGCAATGAATAGAGCACTGGCCCTGGAGTCAGGAGGACCTGAGTTCAAATTCGGCCTCAGACACTTAACACAAAAACTAGCCATGTGACCTTGGGCAAGTCACTTAACCCCAAATTGCCCTCCAAAAAGCAAAATAAAGATAACTGAGTATTATGTTTCAGGGGAAAATGTGGTCATTCAGTGGAACAGAGGACTTTCAAGCATTCTTGATGGAAAACCAGAGTTGAATAGAAAATTTTTCATTCAGATACAAGAAGCAAGAGAAGCATGAGAAGGTAAACAGGGAAAAGAAATCATAAGAAAATTATTAGAGTTGAACGATTAACATTCCTACATGGAAAAACGATAATTGTAACTGATGAAACTTTTCTCAGTATGAGAATAATTGAAGGCAATAGAAATGTGTGTGTGTGTGTGTGTGTGTGTATACACACACACACATACATATATATCTATATAGGAGCATATATGGTCATGTGAATACATATGTGAATGTGTGTATATATGTGTACAGATATACATAGATAGAGGGCACAGGACAAGTTTAATGGGAAGGTATGATACTTAAAAGGTGAAATTAAGAGGTGAGAGAGGAATATAATGAGAAGAGATGGGGAGAGACAGAATGGGGTAAACTATCTCATATAGAAGAGTCAAGGGAAAATGGTTACAATGGAGGGGAAGAACATAAATTCAAAAGGGAATGAGTCAACCTTATTCTCATTGAATTTGGCTTAGGGAGGGAATGACATATACACTAAATACGGTATCTCATCCTACAGGAGAGTAGGGGGGAAGAGGATGAGAGGGGGAATGATGGAAGGGAGGGCAGGCTGGGGCAGAGAGAATTTCAAGCACCCACTTTTGAAAAGGGACAGGATCAAAGTAGAGAACAGAACAAGTGGGAAGTGGGATAGGAGGGAGGGAAATATAGTCAGTCTTTTATAACATATCTACTATAGAAATGTTTTGCATAGCTACACATGTACAACCTATATTGAATTGCTTATCTTCCCAGTAAGGGGGGTGACAAGGGAGGAAGGGAATGAATCTGGAATTCAAAGTTTTAAAATCAAATGTTTAAAAAAGATAATTATATACTATTATTAATATTATTTTCATGTAACTGGGAAATAAGATATACAGGCACTGGGTCATAGAGATCCACTGTGCCCTACTGGAAAGTTGGAGGGGGATAAAGAAGATATGGGAGCGATCAGATTGGAGGAGGGGATATCCAGTGGGATCTCTATTTTGGGGTGGTGGGTAGGGGAAAAACAGGGAGAAAATTTGTAACTCAAAATCTTGCAGAAATGAACGATGTAAACTAGAAGTTAAAGCTTTTGATAAAAAAAATAATAAAACAAGTCTTCTCTCCTCCGGGATCTCTGATCCTTCTATAAGGAAGAGTCTTAAGTCCTTGCACCACTTTGGTTTCCTTCCCTTCCCTGTACGTATCCAGTTTGTTAGTGTTTTTCCTGAAATTCAGTGCGCAGACCTTAGTGCAGGGCTCCAGACAATCTGACTAGGCAGAATACCTTGGCACTCTCCCCTCCCTTTCTCTGGTTACCAGGCTTCTTTAATGCAGCCTAAGATTGTAGCTGATCTTTTGGCTGTCATAGCACACGTTGGCTCACATTGAGTCTGTCTGTTGGAAAAGGTTTCAGGTTAGCTTGGACACCAAATCTCTTTTGTTCCCTAGTCTCATCAGCAGCAAATTGAACTCAGATTCCTTCTAGCTTTAAGATTGTATTTATTTCTTTTGTGCATAATGCACAGGTAGCCACGTGAAAGAATTTTTGTGTGAAATTACTGATTTCCTTGTTCTCCTGGTGAAAAGGACTCTAATCTCTTTGTTGCTCATGTCTTTTAAATTTCTTTGTGTGCTTGAGTACCATGAAATTTTGGACACGCATTATTTCATTTCTGTGGGGAATTCCTGGTGAGGAAACTTCCTCCACACCAATCCAGGTCAGCACCTGCTCTGCAGCTCAGTGGTAGAGTTGTCTAGGGCTCTGAGACATTGTTACAGTGACTCACAGCCTTAGTGTGGCGGTCAAGCATTAAGCTCAGGGCTTCCTGACCTCAGGTCCTTCATCCCCTGGGCTGCCCCTCGTCACAGAATGGGAGCCATCCTGCTACATTATGGACAATTGCCATTTAAGCTCTGCTCCCTGTTACTGTTATGTAAGCCATGTTCCAAAGCTTTTAGGCCATTGCTTTTCCAAAACCATCTCCTGCCTCCTGAGAGACTTCACATATTGTCACCTAAAATGCCTATTTCATAGCTCCTAGTCCCTGTTTCAGTGACAGTCCTGAGCTAGCTTTTCTTTTTTCTACAACAAACCCATGTTTTAGCATTATTAAACTTAAGTTTCATCCTATGGAATGAATAATTAATAATAATAATAATAGACACTTAGATTTCACCTTAAAGTTTTTGCAAAGTCATTTTCTATTTCAGTCTCAAAACAACCGAGTGAGATAGGTATAAGACAACAAGGTGATAACAGTGAGTTTAATTTCTGTTAATTTCCATCATTTCTTAAGGCAGATTTTGAGTCAGAATTTGTATCCGATAACTTCTTTCCTTCACTTTGGTCCTGTGTATTTGGAATTTTTCCTTCTTTAGCTTTTTTAGGCTGCCTTTTTATAGACTCTTAGAATGCTAACTTGGAAAGCAGTTCTTAGGCTGTTAGAATAAATAATTGTTCTGACCTCATTATAGTCTTCATATCTTATTTTCATATAATATTCTTAAAAATTTTATTAGAAGGCAGCACAATGTAAATGTAACTACAATTGCCTATCGTACCACTAGGATTTGAATTTTATATTCAGCTGAACCCGTACTTAAAAAAAAAAAAGCATTAGTCCGGGTTTAATTTCTTTTTAGCTTCAAAATGATTGTGTAGGTAAGATGACCTCTGTTGTCCTTTCCATCCTTAAAAGTCTGTGGTTCTATGATTTTCTTCAGAAAGATTCCTGTCCTGCCTAGATCTTTAATGGGAGTGATTTTTTTTTAAATGTGATTTTAAATGTGGAATATACTTCAGTACTTTTTTACCTTCATTAATATTTTCATTTGTACCAGGATGTGTCTCATATCAACACAGAGTTTGCATTTTAGCATTTTCTCAAAATAGATTTTATGAAGGACCTTGAATTTGGATGTGAGATTTCACATTACTATTAAGTATGTAGCAGGTGGTTCTGTGAGACCCATCTGTAAAGACGATCAGCACTGGCACATGTTACAAAAGTTTTTTTTTTTATGTAAACGTGACCATTTATGTCCATTTTGTTGGATTTTACATTTATTACAGTAAATTAAATGCAGAATAATATTACCTATAAAAAGACATTCTCATGGCAGTAATCTGATATTACTGTCATTATATTGAAAACAAGATGTACTTGTGCTACCACTCTCTTCTAAATCCTCTGCAATCTGGCTTTGCAGTCAACTGAAATTCCTCTCCAACAGTCCCAGTGATCTCTTAATTGACAAATCAAATGTTTTTTGCTCAGTCCTTATACTTCTTGATCTCTGTAGCATTTGACACTTGTTTACCTTCTCTTGGACACTCTTTCCTCTCTAGGTTTCTGTGACACTGTTAGCTCCTGCTTCTCCTTTCTGTGTGACTGTTCCTTCTCTTTCCTCTTTGCAGGTTTTTCTTTGTCACTCCCACAGACTGTGGGTGTACCCCTGGCTTGTCTTGGACCTTCTTTTCTTTTTGCTCTTTATAGTCTCCGTTGGTGATGCCATTGACTCTCTTGGGTTCACTTATCTAACATGAAAATCAGTGTCTTCTCTTCCTAGACCAGTACTCTTTCTGCTATAGTATACTTCACTGATGAGCTTCTTGAGTATAGAATGACAGTGTTTTATGTGTGTTTTTTTCCATTAATTAACTGTGTTTATCCTATGATTGTACATCCTGATGCATTGAAAATTAATGACTTTAGCCAGCTTTATAGTTTATATCTGTATATGCTACAACAACATCCAACCAGTCCCTATATTCATTCTCCCCCTATGTCTTAGGCATTGAATTTTTGTTAAAATCCACTGCATGGTGACTTTCTTTACACAGTTTCTGACAAGAGTTGGATAGATTCCGTTACAGAAGAATGTATGTTTAGATGATAGTAGACTGAATGAGTTACTTTGAGCAAGCATACACTTTGTAACTAGTGATTGCTATTTTTTTAAAAAAAGTATATATACTGTATTATCACTACTAAAATACTTTGGCTCGCGATTTCATGAGACTCAGAAGACCATGTCTATGCTTACTCCTTGTACAGTTGCTTATTTGATGCTGGTTGCTAATGTCCAGTGGGATAGTGGGATTGGCCCAATACCCATTTCTGATTATTTAATGGGAAAATCATACAGAAAGTGAATGAGGGGCAGCTAAGTGGTGCAGTGAATAGAATACCGGCCTTGGAGTTGGGAGGACCTGAGTTCAAATGTGGCCTCAGACACTTGACACACTTACTAGCTGTTTGACTTAACCCCAAGTGCCCTGCCTTCCTCCCTCCAAAAAAAAAAAAAAAGTTACAAGTAAATATCAATAGGAATTGATTTTCAGATTTCTCTGAAGAGATTTGTTTGTAAACATTCTCATTTACATTGATTATAAACATATAGTTTTAGCTTATGTTTTAAAAACATCATATAAAAATATAAACTGTAGAGTTAAATTTCTGCATTAAGTATTACTGATAATTTTTTGCTACAGTGGTTTTAGGGACTACATGTAATTGTAGTGAATGACTGGAGGTACACATACTACTTCTAACTCAGCAGAAATATAACACACATACACAACTCATGTATCATCACTCATATTGTGGATGTCATTGGTCTTTGAAAATGAAGGATGAACAATCATACACGTGTGTCCATACACACGTGCATGTGTGTGTTTAGAGAATCGTAGAACTGAAAAAGGTCTTAGAGATTATTTTAGGCCAAGCACCTCATTTCATTTTTAAGTGCTTTATTAAAAACTTAACATTGAACATAAATTCAACCAATTAAAGTTGCTTAGTAACTTTACATTTAAATTAATTTATTTCGGCATATAAGTCCTCATTAGAATTCTTTGGGTCCTTGTTTACTTTTCCAATGCAATAAAATTGTTTCCAATTTTTTTATAATTATGTATATTATGACTGTAAATATTTTTAGACAGGACTTTTTTGTGTGCTTTAGATCTTTCCTTTTTTATCTTAAAAGAAGAGACTTATCTTTGAGATTATTGGAACATTTCTCCTTTTTCCCTCCCCCCCCTTTTTTTTGCTGTTAAAGTGTATCATTGTTAATAACTTATTATTCAGTTAGTCTGGTCTTCTTTTTCTATATCTTCTTAGCATCTCTTTAAGGTGTAGATATTTGATGATAAATTATTTCAAGTCTTATTGGTCTTTGAAGTAAATCATTCTTTTGTAAAATAATATTGTCTTATTTACAAAATATGTAATTTTGGAACCCATTACTGTTTGTTCTAAGTTTTTTGATATATTTTCCCCACATTTGATCTATTTCCTTTTTTTTTTAAATTCTGAAGTTATTCTATTTGATATAGACTCTTCCCCTCCCTCTTGATTTTTGGTTGATTAATTTTATGGCTTTATGATTGTGTTGTTTGGAAAATTAGGACTTCTTGCTAGTGTTCTGCATGTTGTTTTTTTTTACTTATAGAATATAGCATGATCAAATTCACTATAAAAACCTTTTCTCTAGTTAGCTCCTCAGCTTTTCTTTTTCACCATATTTTGGATTCCACTTAATCTGATGTTTTAATCTTTGTTTTGTCTTTCAAATCTGTAATTTTGTCCTCTATCTCTTTTAAAAATTTATTTTATTTTTAATTTATGAAATAAAACAAAAATTTCCATAACATAGTAGTACCTCTTTTGGTTCCCTTTCTTTCTGGGTTGGTTTTCTAATTTTATTTTATCTCTTCCTCTTTGATTAAATATGTTCTGTTATTTGCTGCTTCTGTAGTTGCTTTTAGACTTTGTATATTGTTTTGCAGTTTCCCTTGTTGTTACTTCATTTCTTTTTGTGTTTTTTTAAATGGCTTTTGTAGAGTTCTACTTTAATTCCTTTTAATCTGTTTATTATTCAGTTTAATTTTTCCATTGGCATGTGTTTTATCCTGTCCATTGATGCTTCCAATTAGGTTTTTAGGAAAATTTTCTCCTTTAGGTTTTTGTGGGATTTTTTGGAGGGGGAAGGCAGGGCAGTTGGGGTTAAGTGACTTGCCAAGGTCACATGGCTAGTAAGTGTTAAGTGTCTGAGGCCAGATTTGAACTCAGGTCCTCATGACTCCTGGGCCAGTGCTTTATTTACTGTGCTACCTAGCTGCCCCTATCCTTTAGGTTTAAAAAAAAAGTATATATAGTATACATATATAGTAGTAATATATACCTACATATAGTAGAATGTGTATAGTTATATACACCTATCTACAGTAGATGGTTTATTAGGTATTCACACAAACATACATATCTGTGAAGTTCTTTATTGAGTTATAGGTTGTACTTGATTTATCATTCATATTTTGTCCTGGGATGACAGTAGTAAAATTACATTAATCTGAGAGTTGGGATTGGTGATTCTCGTTGGAGGTGTTAGTCCTGCTCAGGGTTGAGGTAAGGATTGCTGACTCCCTTAGGACTGGTTGGTAGACAGATGACAGGGGTGTCAAAGAGTCCACTTAACTTTTGTTGTGAACAGAGAAGGCTGAGAATTTTCTGGAGAGTGGGAGCCAGGCTGATAACCCCCATTTTTTACAGATAGGAAATTGAGGCAAAGAGAATTGAAAATCTTAGCAACAGAGCTATGTTAATAGCTAGGGCAGCTAATTTATGTTTTATCCATTGTACCTATAGGGTAATATTCTTTTCTGGCAACTAGGTGGTACAGTGGATAAAGTGCCAGACCTGGAGTCAGCAAGACTTCTCTTCCTGAGTTCAAATCTTGTCTCAAACACTTACTAGTTGTGTGACCCTGGACAAGTCACTTAACTCTCTTTGCCTCAGTTTCATCATCTGTGAAATGAACTGGAGAAAGAAATGGCAAACCACTCCCGTATCCTTGCCAAGAAAACCTCAAAAGGGTTTGTGAAGATTTAGACATGACTGAAAAATGACTAAATCACAACAACAAAAATTCTTTTCTGATTTGAAAAACTTTATTAATAAAAAGAGGGCAGAAACAAGGATAGTTGTGAGAGAGAAACTGAGAAAGCAGCCTGTAGAGAAAGACAGAGTAAAGATGGCTAAAGTGCTCTGTTTCCCATAATCTAATTTGTGTGTGATTTGATATGTGGACTTTGAAGTTGCTAGCTGGGAAATTCTGACACCTAAAACTGGTGACAGTTGGGACAAATGCATATTGCTTAGTTGGGACTTGACTGGCAGAAACATGGTTTTTTGTTTATCATGAGATAGAACTAAATTGTTTCACATAATAGATCCTGCTCTGTAGCACTAGAATTAAGCAAGACCAGACCTCTACATGGGTTAGGACAGGCCTCAGAGATTGTTCTGCCGCATTCTGGATACAAGAGCTGATTAGAGGAAGAAAAAGACATGGTACTTATTGCTGAGTGATAATTGAACTTATCGGCCAGGGAAGAACCATGCTTAGGGAAGTGTTGAACAGAGTTGAGCTTAGGGCCTGGAGAATAATAGAGCTCAAAGGAGAGAGAAATATAATTTTTAGTAAAATTATGTTTAAAGGAGTCTGTTTTTAAAGTTTGTAATTGACAAAATTTGTCATAAAGAAGACTTTTTTATTTCACATTTAGATGCCTTTGACACCTGTGTGTTCTGATGCTATAATTAGAGCACATTTTTACTGATGGAACTAAATCACAACCAAAATATTTTTGTAGACATGGTTCCCTTCTTCCTGGCTTTGACTTTTTTTGGTCCAGAATACCTTTAAAAAAAAAAAATTTTTTTAGGGGCGGCCAGGTGGCTCAGCGAGTAAGAGCACTGGCTCCAGTGTTGGAATGACCTGGAGATCGAATCCCAGGCTCAGACACTCAGCACCACACCCAGAAATAACTGGCTGTGTAACCTTGAGCAAGTTACTTAACCCCGATTGCTTAAAAAAATTTTTTTTTATCACTTACTAGCAGTCTACTTTATTCTAGTCAAGTAAGCCTTTGGAACTCCTTTGATTTCTTCTTGTATCTATGTTTCTATCAAAACTGTGCAGGGTTTTGGATAGGATATCCAAAAGGATATTCTTTAAGTTGGAGGAAAATTTGACAAATGGTGTTAATTTCCTGTTTGTCATTCAATATTGCTCTCAGGAACTCTCTGTGCAGGCTACTTATAGAATCACAGAATCTTAGAGTTTGAAGGAACCTCAGGGATCATCTAGTCCAATCCTTATATAAATTATTAATTCAGTTCTATCCCAAAACCTCCTTGCCAATGGTTACACAATTTCTACCCCCATCACTTGCATGAATGGGGTACTCACTATTTTGTAAGTAGTTCATTACATTTTTAGACAACTTGAAATGTCAGGAAATTTATTTCTTTACACTGAGTCAAAGATGTCTCCATGTAACTTCCTCCATTGGTCCTAGAGCTACCCTTCAAGACCAAATTAAAATTGATCATTCTTTCACATATATCTCTTTGGATACTTAAAAATCACTATCCTGTTTTCTCCTTTAAGTCTTTTACTCAGGTAAAATATCCTCTGCTTTTCCAACCAATCCTTTTGTGACAAGGTTTCTAGGGGCGCTGGGTGCATTGCCTATACTCGGCTCAGGATCACAGTCGCAGGGCAACATAGAAGAGCGCTAGCACACCAGAGCATGTCGTGGCAGGGGTACAGTGGCCCTGGTCACAGTCCCAGGGCAGAAAGGAGTGCTTGTGGTTGCTTATAGACCAGAGCACAGGCTAGGAGAGCAGCGATCACACCCCTCCTTAGATTATGCCACCTTGGAAGAACTGAAAACTTATAGACCCCCAGAACTAGCTCTGAAAAAAGCAGCATGAAAAAAACCCTGAAGTTTAGGATAGTGCTCCTTCCACCCCATGAGCAGTACCCCGCTTTAATATAAAGTTAAAATTAAAAAAAAAAAGGGCCGGAAAAATAAGCAAACAAATAAAAAGAACCTAACAATAGAAAGGTATTGTGGTGACAGGGAAGTTCAAAACATAAACTCAGAAGCAAACAACAAAGTCAAAACGATTATATCCAAAGCCTTGGGGGAAAAATGTGAATTGTCTCAGAACCAAAAAGAATTCCTGGGAGAGCTTGAAAAGGATTTTAGAAATCAAATAAGACAAGTAGAGAAAACATTGGGAAGAGAAATGAGAATGATGCAAGAAAATCATGGTAAAAAGTCAACAGCTTTATAAAGGAGGCACAAAAAATACAGAAGAAAGTAGCACCTTAAAAACCAGAATAGGCCAAATGGTAAAAGAGGAACAGAAATCCTTGGAAGAGAAGAATGCCTTAAAAAGCATGGAAAAGGAGACATAAAAGCTCACTGAAGAAAATAATTCTTAAAAATTAGAATTGCGCAAGTGCAAGCTCGTGACACCTTGAGACATCAAGAAGTAATAAAACAAAATTTAAAAAAGGAAAAATAGAAGAAAATGTGAAATATCTCATTGGAAAAACAACTGAGCTGGAAAATAGATCAAGGAGAGATATAATTTAAGAATTATTGGACTACATAAAAGTCAGGATTAGAAAAAGAGCCTAGACATTATCTTTCAAGAAATTTTCAAGGAAAACTGCCAAATTGAAAAAATCCATCAATCACCCCCTGAAAGAAGTCTCAAAATGAAAACTCCCAGGGATGTTATAGCCAAATTTCAGAACTCCCAGGGCAAGAAGAAAATATTGCAAGCAGCCAGAAAGAAACAGTTTGAATATTGTGGCTCTACAATCAGGATAACACAAGATTTAGTAGCTTCTACATTAAAGGATCTGAGGACTAGGAATATGATATTCCAGAGAGCAAAGGAACTAGGATTACAACCCAGAAGCATTTACCCCACAAAACTGAGGTTAGTGTATTAGGGGGAAAATGAATATTTAATGAAATAGAAGACTTTCAAGTATTCCTGATGAAAAGACCAGAGCCAAATAGAAAATTTGATTTTCAAATACAGGACTTAAAGGAAGCATGAAAAGGTAAACAGGAAAGAGAAATCATGAGGGATTCAGTAAGGTTAAACTGTTTACATTCCTACATGGGCAGATTATACTTGTAATTTTCTAACAACTTTATCATTATTAGGACAGTTAGAAGGTAATATATATAGACAGAGGGCCCAGGTATGTGAGTTGACTATGAAGGGATGATATCTAAAAAAATAAAATAACATTAAGGGGTGAGAAAGAGTGATGACTATGATGAGTGACATCTAAAAAAATAAAATTAAGGGGTAAGAAAGAGGAATCCACTGGGAGAAGGGAGAAGTTGTTGTGTTTGTCCTTTGTTTTCAAAGAGGACCATGATATCAAGGGAAATGATGACATGATTTGCAGTTGACTTTGATTTGAGTGAGGGAGGGCTGTGCAAGGTCACCAGCCTCACCAGGGAGAGATAGAATGGAGTAAATTATCTCACATGAAAAAGATGCAAAAGAGTTTTTACAGTGGAGGGGAAGATGGGGGCTGGGAGTAGCAAACAGTACTTGAACTTTATTCTCATTGTTATTGGCTGAAAGAGGGATATCACATACATACTCAGTTGAGTATAGAAATCTATCTTATCCTACAGGGAAGTGGGAGGGGAAGGGAACAAGAGAAGGGAGATAGGCTGATAGAATGGAAGATGGATTGGGGGGTCGGTGGTCAGAAACAAAACACTTTTGAGGAGGGTAAGGGTGAAAGAGAGGATAAATGGTAAAAATAGGATGTAGTGAAATACAGTTAGTAATTATAACTATGGCAACATTTTTACAGAACGTTTCTCTGATGCAGGCCTCATTTCTCAATTATATAGGGAACTGAGTCAAATTTATAAAGTCATTCACCAATAGATGTGGTTAAAGGATATGAATAGGTCATTTTCAGAGGTAGATATCAAAACTATCTGTAATCATATGAAATGCTTTAAATCACTGTTGATCAGAGAAATGAAGATTCAGACAACTTTGAGGTACCACTCCACACCTATCAGACTGGTTAATATGATAGAAAGGGAAAATAACAAATGTTGGAGGGGATGTTGGAAAACTGGGATATTAAAGTGCCATTGGTGGAGTTGTGAACTGATTCAACCATTCTGGAGAGCAGTTATACTCTATTCCCAAAGGGCCTTAAAACCATGCATACCCCTTGACACAGCAGTACCATGACTAGGTCTGTATCCCAAAGAGGGAAAAAAAAGAAAATGGAAAGGACTTCTATGTGCAAAAAATATTTCTAGCAGCTCTTTTTGTGATATCAAAGAATTAGAAGTTGAGGGGATGCTCATTAGTTGGCCAATGGCTGAACAAGTTGTGGTTTATACTTGTGATGGAATCATGTAAGAAATGATGAGTGGGATGCTTTTTATTTCCATTTTTCAAATGCTTTATTAACATCTGGTTAACATCATTAATTTCCACCAGATTTTGAGTTACAAATTTTCTCCCCATTTTTCCCCTACCCACCGCCCCAAAATAGTAATGTCACAGGATATCCCTTCCCCTAATCTGCTCTCTCCCATATTTTCTCCCATACTCCTTTTGACTTTTCCAGTAGGGCATGATGGATCTCTGTGCCCCAGTGCCTGTATATCTTATTTCCCAGTTACATGTAAAATAGTATTAATAATAGTGTGTGTGTATGTATATATATATATATATATATATATATATATATATATAATTTTAAACATTTGATTTTAAAACTTTGAATTCCAGATTCATTCCTTTCCTCCTTTGTCTCCCACCCTTACTGGGAAGATAAGCAGTTCAGTATAGGTTGTACATGTGTAGCTAATGCAGAACATTAATATAGTATATTGTAAAAGACTGACTATATTTCCCTCCCTCCTATCCCACTTCCCACTTGTTCTATTCCCTACTTTGATCCCGTCCCTTTTCAAAACTGAGTGCTTCCAACTTCCCTCCCCCCCAGCCTGCCCTCCCTTCTATCATCCTCTCTCTCATCCCCTTCCCCCCTACTCTCCTGTAGGGTGAGATATCCTATTTAGTGTGTATTTCATTCCCTCCCTAAGCCAAATTCAATGAGAATAAGGTTGACCCATTCCCTTTTGCCTTCCTGTTCTTCCCCTCCATTGGAACCATTTTCCCTTCTTTATGAGATAGTTTACCCCATTCTGTCTCTCTCCATCTCCTCTCATTATATTCCTCTCTCACCTCTTAATTTCACCTTTTAAGTATCATCCCTTCCTATTAAGTTGGTCCTGTGCCTCCATCTATGTATACCTGTAAACATATATACACACATTCACATATGTTTTCATATGCCCATATACCCTCCGATATAGACATATATATATATATGTATATATATATATTTTTTCTATTCCCTTCAACTATTTTCATACTGAGAAAAGTTTCATCAGTTTTATCATACAATTATTGTTTTTCCATGTAGGAATGTTAATAGTTCAACTTTGATAAGTTCCTTATGATTTCTTTTCCCTGTTTACCTTCTCAAGCTTCTGTTGCTTCTTGTGTCTGAATGTCAGATTTTCTATTCAACTCTGGTTTTTTCATCAAGAATGCTTGAAAGTCCTCTATTCCATTGAATGACCATATTTTCTCCTGAAACATGATAGTTTTTCTGGGTAGGTGATTCTTGGTTTTAATCCCAGCTCCTTTGCCCTCCGGAATATCATATTCCAGGTCCTTCAATCCCTCAGTGTAGAAGCTGGAGCCACTTGGAGGTCCTGTTTCTGAGTAGGATGCTTTAAGAAAAATCTGAAAAGACTTACATGAACTGATGCTAAATGAAGTGAGCAAAACCAGAAAAGTGTACATAGTAACAACATTATGTGATGATCTTCTGGGAATAACTTAGCTATTCTCAGTAATGGAATGATTCAGGAAAAGTCTGAGGGACTTATAATGAACAGTGCTATTTATCTCCAGAGAAAGAACTGATACAGTCTGAATAAAGTATTGAAGCAAACTATTTTTAAGCTATATTTTTCTTTCTTTTTAAAAAATTTATGTTTTCTTCTACAATGTGACTGATATGGAATTGCTTGCTTTTTCAAAGTTGAGGCAAGGGAGGAGGAGAGAATTTGGAACTTAGAGTTTGGAAAAATGAATGTTAAAAATTGTTTTTACATGTAATTTGTGAAAAAAACGGCTTCGTTTTTCAGACCATTTAAAAACAGAGTCTGCAGAGTACTGCAAAGTCAAGCCTTTTTCTAGGTTTAGAAAACATCTCACATTATGGTTTTTCACCTGTGCAACAACCACGGATTTATTGTGGTGTTCCTGAGAAGTTTTGCCAAACCTTTTTTTTTTTGCTTTTTGTTTTTGGATTTGTTTTTATAGATAAGGAAATTGAGGCTTTTAGAGTTGAAAACACCCACACTCCTTGGGTGTCAGAGGCAGAGCTGACATTCCAGAAGGATGTAAGCTTCTTGAGACCATAGAATCTTTTTCATCTTTGTTTTCCCAGGGCCTAGCATACTACCACGCACGAGTTAGGTATTTAAGAAACATTTGTTTAATTCAGTTAAGGATTAGAATTCCAGTCTTTGACTTCATGGTGTGGTTCCCTAATCCATATGACCATCTAGTTTCTCACTATTCCTATATTGTATAAAAATGTTTTATTTCTCTTTTTTTTGTCAGATGTAATTTTCCCTGATAAATAGCTTTCAGAGAACTCTATCATCACTCTTCCCTTCTTTTTAAGGTTGTGATTATTTTAAAAAGATTTGCTGTCCCTTCATGTTGCTATACACAGCATTAGCCTGAAGAAGAAAGACCAATTATCAACTTCATTTTCAAATGCAGGCGTGTCACTGCATTCATGATGAGAAGGAAAAAAGCCTGCATTTCTATACATTGAACTTGGCAAATTAAAGTTTTTGTCACTGCTTTTATTTTAAAAAAATCGCATATAATTTTCCCTTCAGTAAAAAGTTAGAAAATGCATATAATTATAAATTCTTTTCTTTTGAGCCTTTCTCTTTGTAAAAATCTCATGAATATAAATATATATTTATAAATGGGGAACGACAAATCTAGATATCAAAGATGATCTCCAAGAGGGTGCTAATAGAAATATCTCGGGATCTTGCAAAAGGGTAAGCTTTAGATTAATACAGTATTTTTCAATCATTTTGCGATACACTTTTTTCCTCCCAGTGGGTAGTTCTGGGAGGCTGGAGGAAGGTTAGGAATTGATTTTATTGATGAGATTTTAGTGTAATAAAGGCATTTTACTTGTGGAGAAGACAAATTAGTAGGCCTTTGAGAAAAATAAACAAGATCATCATAAAGAAGGCAGGAATGCACAGAAGGCCTCAATAGTGGAAGTTTTACTATGACATTTGGAGTCTGATTAAGAGCTAGAGAGTACCTATCCCTGAAGTGAATTGTTAAGTTGGGTCTAAGCACTGGAAGGGAGAGAGGAGGACTAGAATGGATAGATAATGTATATGTGGGTGGGTGGGGAGTGGGGAAGGAGAGGGAGAAGTCTATTCAGGATAAGAACTGGATCCATATGCTTGTCTTTATGAAAAGTGTATGTCTCAGAATACACTTGTGAGGAATTGCTGACAACCATTAAAATGGATGTATATGATTCACCATGCTTAGCTATGTCAGTGGGCTGAAATAAAAAATAAAACTGAGATAAATGAAATAACTAGCCATTAGGGCATGAGCTACTCTATGATAATAAATAGGGAATTTGGCAATTAGGCTCTTAGAGGCCACTAAATATCCTGGAAAAATGGTTCCCTATATCAGCACATCTGGAATATTAAGTTCTGATCTGAGTTACCATTGTTAGGCTCACCACTGATAAACTAGAGGATTCCAGAGAAGAACAGCCAGGAGGGTGAGGAGGGACTCAAAACTATGCCTTATAAAGATCAGTTGAAGAAACTGTACTGAAAATATTTAGTGCGAAGAAGAGAAGATATATGGCATAATGGTGGTCTTCAAGTATTTGAAAGGCTCTCTGTGTAGAAGAGAGAGTAGACTTAGTTACTTGCTCCCAGAGGATAGAAGAACAACAATGAGTAAAACTCTTCATATGAACAAAGATTTCTAAACAAGAGCTTTCTGGAAATAGAATAACAGCCTGTCAGTCTTTAAGTGGAAACAAGATGTGCACTGGTCATAAATGAAGAGGATTCCTGTTGAGGTGGGGGTTGGAGCAAGTGGCCCCTGAGGACCTTTCCAGCTCTGAGATTTGTTGAGCTTTAGAATGAGCTTCAAGCACCCTTGGAAGAGACATTCCCAAAACTTAAACTGTGTGCTTTTTTTTTTTTTGGTCAGTCTAAAGAATTTTTTATTATCCCTTCACATACATAGCAGAGGTATATAACTGAAGACAGTAAGCAGTCTGTGAAAAACACACTGCTTGTGCTGTGACTCGTATCCTTAATTTCCATTAAAATTCTTCCTTGCCCACATCCTCATTTTTTCCCAGACCCAGGACGTGTGGTCTCATGTTAACTTGCACGAACAGCCTAAAAGGGTTCTCCTATAGGTTATCTGAACCAGTTGAGTTCTCAGAGATTTTAAATAAAAGTAATTCTTAACTTGTGAGATTTAATCATGCAGTGCATTATCACATACAGTGCTTTCATTTTGCTGAAGAAGAAACTTAATATCCATTGTCTTGTTTTCCTGTCTAAGGCATTGTCTTTCAGAAAGACTGAGGAAGCAGGGTTACTTGATCCAGAGGCTTCTCCTTTGCTTGATTTCCCGTATATCTGGGTATTGTGTCCTCAGAATACCTCCATTAAAGACTGCTGTCAATTGCTAGTGAAACCCCAAACCTTTCGATGCTTCTGCTTGAGTCAGTGAAGTCTCAGACCTCCCTCCCCTTCCAAAAGGGGGGCAGGCTGTGGACTTCCCACCACGTATGCTCAACAGCAACACAAGCACTTGATTGTTTGGTGAGCTCCCTTGGGATTTTAGCTGCCTCTCTTTTTTAACTAGGCAGTTGTTGGCATCATTCCCAAAGAGGCGGCATGTGTAGGTTATCTGTGGTTTCTGTGACGTTCCTTCAGGGCTGAGCCTCTCGAGGAACAAGGCTGCTCTGGAGCCTCAGGCACTGAGTTTGTAAAGGATCAGGGCTGTGGTATCCAATTTAGTGTCCTGAGGCCAATCATGGTGATGCCATGCTTTAGTTACAAGACTACTTATAGGGGAGATCAGTTTGGTAACAACGCTCCATATTCTGATGTTCCAACAACATTTTGAAGTTATATCCTTTCCTGAATGTGAATTAAGATATTTATTATGCAGACATCCCAAAATTATAGTGATTCTGGTGTAGCATCTACAAAGTGATGAGAAGGGATTAGTTGACTGGAGCCTTCCTTCTAAGAGCATTCCATCCACAAACATTTGTTAAGTTGCTTCTATTTGTAGTAGGCAGTACTGGTCCCTTGCTTTTAAGAGTTTATGGTCTTGTAGGGGGTGATAAGATGGACTTCAGCAAATACAATACAAATTAGAATTCTCTAAGTGCATCTGAGGAGAGTTAGGGAAGGAAGAACCTCAAGTATGTATTTCATCTCTCAGTTTTTTAATTTTTTGTTTAAATTAATTATCTTAGTTTTATTTTATTATTGTTTAAATTATCTTAGGGATCATGGAGACCACCTGGTCTTACCCTTTATTTTACTGCTGAGGACCTAAGACCTGGGGAGTTGAAGTGACTTGTCCTTGTCTGTCTTTGGACAAATAGTAAGAAGCAGAACCAGGCTCTGAAGCCATGGCTATCTGAACTCTAGGTGGAGCATTTTTTATTCTGCACCACATTCTTTGTCCTTTTGCTTTGTGAAACATTTCCATAAACTTTTTTTTTTAGGAAATTGAGTTTTAAGCATATGCATGGGGGGGGAAATACTGTCTGGAGAAGAAACTTTGTTCTGTGATCCCTAAATTGGGATTTTCAAATCATAGAATCAAAAAATGTCAGAACTCTCAGAAACCTTAGATCAACCAGCTCTCTGACGCCTTCATTTTGTAGATGAGGAAACCGAGAGAAGTGATTCCCTCCAGGTCATAAAAGGCTTTTAGAAGTTAAGGAGGAATAGAGAAGGATATTAGGGCAGGAAGAGAATCATTCACCAGCTCATTAATGAGTTTTAAAAAAAAAGGAAAGTCAAACTACATTTTAAACAACATACAGAATATCATGTAACATGAAAAAAACTATAGGTTAAAGATGAGAATTTTTAAAAATTCAGATCCAGGACTTCATTGCTGGGGGGTGGGGAGGGGACTAATAAGGATAGCTACCATTTCAGTGTGCATTAGCAGCTGCTCAGCGATTTTTAGGTAGAGAGGTACTGGGGTACTGAGATTTTAAATGACTTGCCCAGGGTTTCCTAGCCAGTAGGTGTCAGAGCTGGGATTTGAACACAGGCCTAATTGACTCTGAGGCTGTCCCTCAGGCAGTACTCTATGCTACCTATTACTGTATTAAAGGTAACACACATGAGCTGCCCTTCCCCCCACCCTTCACCATCCAACAGTCCCCTCCTTGTTTCTAAGCCCAGCTTAGTGCCTGGCACAGAGTAGATACTTAAATGCTTGTTGATTCCCACCTTAGAGGAGAAAAGTACTAGTACTCATTTTCAAAGGTTGTGCTTTCAAAGAATGAATAACTTAAGAAAATTTGTTTTGTTCCATATATATCAATCAGAGTACAGCCCTGAAAAACAAGAAGAAACAAGAATGAAAAGTGCGATGATGTTTCTGTTTGAAATTGTAATATGCCGCGCTAGAAAGAGGAAGAAGTCCAGCTTTTAAAATCACACACAAATTCTATTTGACATAAGAAATAAAAAAAAGTAGAAATTAATTTTCTTCCCTAAGTAACAGCTCCAGAAAAGGCATGTGAGATGCTTGATTGGCTTCCCCCTTACCCTTACTCTATTTATAGACCATATTAATAGCTGGGAATAAGAATTTTTTTTTGCTGTAAGTTTCCAGAGGATTTTTTAAATTGTCCTTTGTGAGTGACATGGCACTTTGCATACATTAAATGTTTTGCTGAGGTTCGTTAATTAACTGAATAGAAATGAGTAATTACAAATAAATTGATTTGATACTTTACACAATTTAATTCATTCAAGTTCTCTGCTCCCTTAAAAATGTTTTTAGAAAGTTGAAGTTGAACCATCTGAAAGTGGTCTTTGCTTGATTGGGATTTCAGATTTTTGGGAGACTTTGTTTTTTTCTGAAGGGATATCTTAATTTATACCTAAAGATCTTTTTGTTTGGTTTCTAAGTAGCAAAGTGTGTTGAAGAGTCTGAGGGAAGAACTCTGGATGTTTCATTAGAAAGCCACTTAAAAAATTAAATCTGTTAAGACAAGCTACAGCTTAATGCTGATGGAGGATTCTCCTTCTAATGAGTAACTTTACGTCTTTACAATTCAGGGTAATTGTCTCAAAGAGACATGTATTTCCTGTATTTTTTCTTCAGGATTATGTTATGCCTCAACATATTTCTGCTAATTTTTTTTCCAAACAGTAATCAAGATGGGAAGACATTAGAAATTAAGAACTAAATATTCCCTTGCCTTCCAGTTTGTAAGTTATAAAGCTGATAAAATTCCAATGTGCCAAATTAAAATATTAACTTGTATTTGTGTAGTACTTTATAGTTTTCAGAGTGTTTTCATTTCTTTTATTTTCATTTCATTAGCTTCATGAAATAGGCATGGTTGATATTATCCCTAATTTCAAGAAAGGAAACTGAGGCTCATGTATCTTCTAAGGTTACACAGTGATTTAGTAGCAGACCTAGGCCCTTGAACTCAGGTCTTCTGGGTCTTGTGGACCAGTATTCTTTCCACTGTACCACATTGTTGGCTGCCCTTTCTATAAAAAGAAAGAATTCTGCTGTCTTGTCATAATTTTAGTAGTTATAGGATGAAGTTAATTTAGTAATTCACACCACTCATGGTCAAAGATTTTTAGCATTAAGATTGTAGCATTTTTAGCATTAGCATTTCTTTTGCATTTAAACAAAACATTTTTAGGGGGTTAGTATTTTAAAAACTCAGAAATCAGCTTTTTAGGAGATATGTTCTGCATTATCTTTTTTCTTATCACTCACTGTCAGAGTGATTCATTTTAACATAGTCTCAGTAGAGAAACAAGAATATTGTCAGGAAAACATTAAATTCAGGCAGAAGATTATGGGATAATGTCCTCTTGAAATGAGCAGTCCATAACAGTTGCAGGATTAAGTTAAAAGATGTCATCCTAATTGCACTATCTTCACTTGAAAGCAGTAAAGGAATAGAGGCAGAGAGATCGCTAAAGGTTCCTTCCAACAATAATATTCTGTAAATCTGAGGAGAGAAGGGTCAAAGTGATATTGAAATAGTTTACTAGAGATTTTCACTTGGCTATGATCGTCCTAATTCTAGAGGTGTTAAAGTGCCCCACTGACTTCTCCTTCCAGAAGTATTTAATTTGCCAGCTTGTTACTTTAGTTTTTTCAAATTGAAGAACTGACCGTGCATACATTGTCAGTATATGCTATGTGGATATGTCCTGGAAAAATACAAGGAGATGAAGTCAGCACCAAATGTCATTGAATGACTTGGAAATCTGTGGAAAGAAGTATGGAACAAAAAGCAGGGTACAGGAGTGAGTTAATATGAGTTGTCAAATAAAGAGTCCCTGTTAAGCTTTTGGTCTCCTTGAGGTAGCATAATTTAGATCAGCTGCTATGGTGTAAATGCCTCTTAAATACCTTTTTGTTGTTCATAGGCTTTAGCTCTTAAGTTCTTCTTAGAAGAGCCTTTTGGGCTTGACCAGCTAAGTGTGGTTTGAGAGATCTTTCTTTTTAGCTTAACTACTAGGATTTCAGTCTTCCCAAATCTAGAGTCTTGGAAAATAATAAAAAATATTTGCTCCTACAAATATTGTGCTTGAGTTTCTATTAAGGCACTTCAGGTACAAGGAAGCACTTCTAGCTAGCACAGGGGAACACACATGTTCTAATATCCTCCTCCCAGGGTAGGTGACTCTGTGTGTGTTCAACCAAGAACAGAATGAAGAGTGTGTTTTGTGTTTGGCAGCCTTGGCTTGCTTGACCTGAAGCACAGCATGCTATTCTCAGGAGAGTTAGGGTTTGGCTGAACACAGGCCTTTTTTTTAATAGTACTCATTGGGAAGCTCACTGCACAGCAGACATGGAGCTATTTGTTTGTTCCTTCATCCTGGGTTATTTGGGTAAAAGCAACTGTCTGAAGGAATGATACCATAATCTAATATAACTAGATAGGGCTTTGCATACTGGAGCTTAGCAAAATGTCGATGACGCTAAAAGACATGGCTCACAATTACTTCTAGGATTGAATGTACCCTGGTTTATTTGGCTTTTAGAGCTCTTTTCAAGATCCCTTTCTGTTCTTCTAGGGTGGTATAGGGTGTGCTCAGGATGATTTATGTATGTGTCTCAGCCATTAGAGTATAAACTCCTTCAGGGAAGGACTATTTTGGGGTCTTCCCTTCTCCCCCCTCCCCAGAATTTAGCACAATTCTTGGCATACAGTAATTGGTTAATAAATGTTTATGGATTGGTTGATCATAATAGAAAAGGAACTTTTGAATTGATTTCCACTCTAAGGATTACACTGGGGTCTTACTACCATCACTGGAAGGAACCATCTCCTTGACAATAGGATTTGTCTCTACCTAGATAGTTTACATGTCCCTCTGTCCAAAGGATTCACTTAGTTTATCACAGATTATTTGATTCTATATTCTTTTCTAGGTCTCTGGTTACCTTAAGTAGGAACAAATAACCTTTGGAATTCTGTGGGACAGGAATTTGTTCCTAAGACCAAAAGAGATGTATGTTGGCTAGATGTCTGTTGCGTTGATTAAGATGAGGCACCAAATTATTTTGTTGAATTTGTAGAATTTACTTTTTAGTGCAAAATTTCATGTTGATCGTCAGGAATCTCTGTGGAATCTCTCAGGGCCTACAGGATTGTTTCAGCATATGTTTGTGATGTGAAACATCTATCCAGATTATCAGGGGAAATGACCGGTGGGCAGAGGAAAGGAGATTGAAACCCAAGGGAGGGTTCTTAGCATCTTTTGTGTCATTTAATCCTTTAGTGATCTGGTAAAGCCTTTGGAGACCTTTTCAGAATACTATTTTTGAATGCATAAAATAAAATGCAAATCATACAAAGGAAATAAACTGTATTGTAATACAGTTATTAAAATGTTATTTTAAAAAGATGTGGACTCCAGGTTAAGAACCCCATTGCCTTAGGGCCTTACAGGTTGCTGAGCAAATATCCCAAATGTCTTATGCTGACAGGAATGACTTAGCTTTAAGGCAGTCACTAGCTTCCTCTCCACTAGGGAGTGACATCTGTTTCTGGGCTGTGTTAGCAGGATGATGTGCTTCAACTTCAGTATTCCAGCCAGGAGACTTGAGTTAGAGATGAAAGAAACTTGGCATGGAAAGCACCAGCAGATGTGGGGATGAAGTCTGCCCTTCCACGTTACCATGGGGCTCTAAAGGGAAAGAGAAGGCATGTATCAAGTGAGATGATGTAGGGAAAAGCACTCGGCATGTGTAATATTACGTGATGAGAGGAAGAATTCTTTCAGGGGGTTGTGCTGATACCAGTGGATCTTTCAGAATAGTAACCCCCCCTTCCCCCAGGTGAGAAAGGCACAGATGCGGATGTTCATTTTTAGAGCCATCTTTCCTCCTACCTAATTTAAGGAGAGGGGTATGACTACCCTCATCCTGGCAGCACAGATTAGGATTTAGGGGTTAAGGGGGAAGGAGATAGACCTGCTCCAAGGAAATATCTGTTTCTGAAATCAGAGAGAGAAACTATAAAATATAATAACAATTAATTTTCTAAGGTGTTTTCAAAAGAAAGTAAACCATTTCTTTTTAAGGTGAGGTGGTACTTGCTTCAGGGGAGGGAGAGTGCTACCAAAAGGCACCCCTGGGAGTGGTTAAGCTTGGGGCTAGAGTTGATGTGCAAAGACTAACACCTCCCCTACCCCCACCCCACAACTCCTTGACCTTAGTTTTCTCCACGGCAAAATGAATGAGCTCAGCTAGATGGCACCTGAAGTGTCTTCTAACTTTAATATAATACTTTTAAGTCTTTGGGGGGAAGGGAGTAGGGTTGGCTTCAAGCTCTCCTTCCCTAAAATCATCTGTCAGTTTGTTCTAAAGGTTACATATCTACCCCTAGATTACTATTCAGTAATCTAGTTTCTTGGACACTGTTGTGGGGCGGGATATTGGTGGAACATGGGAGGCTTGAGTTAGTCTCCATCCCCCAGTATTGGCCAAGAATGTTATGATTGGGGGAAGATGGATACAAACCTGTGACAGTTTGGGTTAATTTTGTCCCCAGGAGGATTGACCCAGGACTGAGCTGTGGCCCTTTGGCCAAGAAGAACATAAACATGTTTTTTATGAGTTTGCTTTCTAACCTCCTTTCCAGTGGCTTTTACTTGTTTTTATCATCATCCGGACAGCTTTTAAGTACCCCAGCAGCTGCTTTTTATGTGAGAGTGTAGGAATATATTTATTAACAGCATTGTTTATCTGAACCTCAGATTCTGAGTGATGCATTTCACCAGATTCATAACTCTGACCTGGGCAGTTGGCACTGCAGAGGGGATCTGGAGAATGGCTTTTCTTTGAAAAAAAAAAAAAGAAAAGCTGTGAAGATAGCAGTGGTCCCCTGGTCCTCAGACAGAGCCTAGGCAGTGCTGAGGGCAGTGACATTTGACCAGTAGGTAGCAGTTCAGACAGCACTGGCAGCAGGAAGATAATGGGGAAAGCAGGGGTGCCCTGGCCTTCTGGCTAAAAGCTCAAGGAACAGTGGTAGCACTTGGCAGCAGTGGAATAATAGGAAAACAGGTGTGCCCTGGCAATAGCTATTCCTGAATTCTGCAGGGATGCAGTGTGGCCTTGGCAATGATGCCTCACCTGCAGCTTCTGTAGCCTAGGGCCTGGCACCCTAGCTTGCAGATCTTAGCTACTCAGGAGGACTGCAATTGGAATCTCATGAAGAAGTTTCATTCGTGTGTGTGCTTATCCATATTACAGGCAACATAATACTAACCAAATGAAGGACTTCAACAAACATTTATTAAGTGCCTTCCAAATATTAGTTACGGTGATTTCTTGCTAGGTATCACAAAACTGACATCAACAAAATGGAATTATAATTGGGGACTTGAAATACACAGGTATCTGTTAATCTTAGGGCAGTTTTAAGTTTTAATAGCTTTAGAACTATCAATGCTACAATCTTACAAAAACATTTGAAAGCTTAATTCTGTAAAGTTTTAAGGTACTGATATGTTTCTTACTGACATTCAATATTACCAACATTTTGTTTTAGATGCCATTTGGATTGACTTTTGAGCTTTGTATAAAAACTTTCATCAGCTGCCGCTCATTGATTGAGAGGTTTGCAATTATAATCTTTGCCTTAGGCTCATCCAAAGAACAAGGTTTTGGTGCATCCGTGACAGTTTTGATGTGACCCCACAAGAAAAACGTCTCATGGAGATTGAGGTGGCTAGGTCTGAAGCTGCCTCCTCTTGACCCTCCAGTCACTGTAGAAAAGAGTCAGTCAGAAACTATTGCACAAGCCATGCAAAACGACTGGGTGCTCCATCTTGTTAAAACTAAAATTAATAGCTTATTATCCCAAATCCACAAAGCTGTATGGCTGCAAAAAATATTTAAATAATTAATTAAACTTTCAAATAATTTTTGTAAGTTTGTAGCAATTACACTTCTGAAACAAGTAAAACTTGAAATTGCATTAAGATACCTTATATATTGGAGTCATTTCCATTTATATCTTGGATATCAAACCTTTATCAGGTATTTTTCTCAGATAACTGTTTCCTTTCTGGTTTTAATTGTGCTGATCTTTTTTTTTTGGGGGGGGGAATACAAATCTTTTCATTTTTAAGTGATCAGAATTGTCTACTTTATTACCTGTGCACTGCTCTCTCTTGTTTTGTCTAGAATTCTCCCCCTTGCCATAGTTTGGAAAGGATATCACCTTCCCTGCTGCTCCATATTGTTTATGATTTGACTTTTAATATCTAGGTGCACTTAACCTTTCTGAGCCTCAGTCATAAGGTCTATAAATGGTCTGAAAAATGGAAATAATAATATGCTGCCTTCTTCATAGTATTGTTTTAAGGTGGTCCAGTAGAAATTGTGCCGGTTTTCTAGTCAGAAGACATGGGCTCAAACTCTAGCTAGCTCTGCCACTTACCTATCTCGGTAACCTTGGACAAGTTGCTTAAACTTTCTAGACCTTTTTTCCTCAACTATAAAATGAGGGTATTCTTTAGAGATGGCTCCTTTTTCTAAAGCTCTGAGATTTGAATGTGATAATGCTTGTGAAAGTCTTTTTTAAAATGCCACCCTACTTTTGAACATCAAGATTATTCCCTTGTTTAGCCATCAATAAGGCATGTGCATTAAATTGGTTTTCTAAGTAATGACGTATACTGAGTCATTCTTATATTCTTTTCATTTCCCATTGGGAACAGTGGCCCACATTTGCAAAACAAATGGCATAGGTAGGAACGCCAACTTTGGCAATGGAATAGAGCAAAGCTGAATGACCCATGTTGGGATCAGATGTGTGACAGTGCTTGAAACTGAGCTAAATAGTAAAACATCCTCCAGGGAGCATTACTTCAAGCTTACTGTGAAGTCCCTTGTCCAACTTGGATGTTTTGATCATCTTTAGTGCTCTACAAATGTCAAATATTTCCTTATATACTTTTGATACTTTGAAAAATGTTTGTGGGTATTTCTTTCTACCAAGGCAGAAATCAGCCTCTCAGTGTAGTGCCTATTTCACAAGTTGGTGTGGCCAACAGAAATTATCTGGTGATAGCTCTTCTAATTCCTATAAAATAGCTACAGAGTCTTCAGTTAGTCCCTTTGTGCATTCTCAGAATGTCCATGGAAGCCAATGTTAGCAGTACATATCAGGGAAAAAGTTACTAGATGAGCAGCTGTTGATTATTTATATGCATGCTGTTGGGGAGAAAATGGTATTTTCTTTAAGTATTACAGTATTACAGAAGTTGATTCAAAAACCAAGTGTCAGTTATTTCCCTTCCAGTTTACTTATTAACAGTTTGTTCTCCCCAGACTTTGCAGTATTAAATCTTAATGGTGTTTGAGTGACTTTGAACCAGACTTTTTAAATCTTAATGTTTTAAAATTTTTATCTTTTGGCAGAATAAGAGATGTCATGAAGCATGCTTGCAAATTGCAAGGTGAACCAGATTCCCCAATGTCAATCACCCTGGCCATAGTAGAGTCTGATTCCACAATCGTCTATTATAAACTGACTGATGGATTTGTAGTGCCAGATCCTCCTGAAGCAGTCGAGGAAACTGATGGTAAACAGTGGAGAAAGAAAAAGAAGCTGAAGAGATGACCTGAAGTGTGAATTGAAGAACTGAGCTGATGATAGTTCATGGGATCCTTGATGTCAGTCCAGTATGAGAATAATCAAGAACACAGTGGTTTAGTTTACATACTAAAGAAAACAAGGTTAACAAGCAACATAACAACTATACAAATATACCCTTTGATCCAGCTCTGCTCCTGCCAGGCCTTCACCACAAAGAGAGAGAACCAGGAGGAAAAGGGCTCGTATGTACAAAAGCATTTATGGCAGCTATTTTCTTAATAACCCCAAAGTGGAAATTAAGGGGGTAACCTCCTATTGGGATGGCTAAACAAATTGTGATATGTGAATCTAACAGAATATTATTGTGCCATAAGAAATGATGAAGTAGATAGTTTCCAAATACAGTGGGAAGATCTCTATGATCTAATTCAGAGTGAAGTGACCTGGAGGAGAAAGAATATATCACATGTAGCAGAGGTGGAAGAACAGGGCAGACTCAGTGATGTTCTATACTCCTGCAGTTTGGAACTCTGGCTTAGCTGGGCTTTTGCTCCAGGACTGTGTGTCAAGTCCTTGGAGAAGCTTTTGCTTCTCCTGGAGATGGTTCAGCATCTGTTTTGTGGCATGGGCACTTGGTAGGCCTGAGTTCAGCTAATTTCTTAGCCTCCCTGAGCAGCCAAGTTCTAGGTATCCTCTCCAGTACCTACATCTCCACAACAGTTGCTTCACCTCCACTTGCCTGGGAAATAGGGAACCTACCTAGCCTCCCTGAGCAGCCGTTCCATCACCTTCCAGGCACCCTCTGTGGCCACCTAAAGTGGTTGCCTTGACCCTTCTGTTTTCCCAACTACACACAGCTGTCTCATGCTCTGAGGTAACTCTGTACCAAGGCTGAACCCCTAAGGACAGTGATAACCTACCTGAACTCATTTCTCAATGATGAATATATTTTCACGCTGTCCCCATCCCAGTGATTCTGAATCCCTGGCTGCCATTGTTCAAACTCCCATTCTCTGTCCCTCACCAACACTTCCTTATTCCTATCCTCCTCAACCCAGCCGCCTCCCTCCCCCAGTGTCCCATTCTAAAGCCACCCACTTTTTCCACTGTGATCTCTGGACTTCCTGCTCCATGGGTAAAAAACCTAGCCTTCCTCTTAAACTTTTTTATTTCCCACTCCTCTGCATCTTGCACTTATTGAGATCTGACTCTGATAACACCACATCCAAGGCCACTCTTTTGACCTCTGCCTCCCTCAATCTGCCCTCCCTTCTAACAGCCTCCCTCCCTTTCCTTTCTTTTCCCTTTCCCCTCCAACTACCTATAGGGCAAGTTAGATTTCTATCCCTAACTGAGTATGTTATTGCCTCCTTGAGCCAAATCTGATGAGAGTAAAGTTCAAACAATGCTCATCGCCCTGCCTTCTTTCCTTCTACTGTAATGTCTTTGTTCCACTTCACGTGATAGAATTTATCCTTTTCTACCTTCTTTTCTCTTCTCCCATTAGTCTTTTTTCAGCACTTAATTAGGGTTTTTATCATCACGTCAAAATCAACTTAAACCCATCCCCTCTTTCTAGGTATTTCCCTTCTACATGATGTACTAAAAGATACAGTTCTCAAGAGTTGAAAGTGTCATTTTCTCATGTAGGGATGTTAACAGTTTGTAAGCTTTACTGAATAACGTGTGTTTGCACCCACCCCCTACCCCCGACCCTTTACTGTTTACCTTTTTATGCCTCTCTTGAGTCTTGTATTTGAAGATCAAATTTAACATTGAGCTCTGGTGTTTCCATCAGGAAAGTCTGGAAGTTCCCTGTTTAATTGAATGTCCATCTCCTCCCCTGAAAGATTATGCTTAATTTCTCTGGGTAGTTGATCCTTGGTTGTAATCCAAGCTCCTTTGCCTTATGGAATATCATATTCCAAGCCCTCCAATCTTTTTAATGTAGAAGCTGCAAGGTCCTGAGTAATCCTGACTGTGGTTCCACAATATTTGAATTTTTTCTTTCTGGTTGCTTGCAGTATTTTCTCCTTGATCTGATAATTCTGGAATTTTAGTTACAATGTTTCTTGGTATTTTCAATTTGGGATCTCTTTCAAGAGGTGATCTATGGATTTTTTCCATGACTATTTTACCCCCTGGTTCTAGGACCTCAGGGCAGTTTTCCTTGATGATTTCTTAAAAGATGCTGTCCAAGCTCTTTTTTTTTCATTGTGGTTCTCAATAATTCTTAAATTCTCTCCCCTGGATCTATTTTCCAGGTCAGTTGTTTTTCCAATGAGGTATTTTACATTTTCTTCTATTTTTTTTCATCCTTTTGATTTTGTTTGACTGATTCTTGATGTCTCATAAAGTCATTAGCTTCCACCTTGCCCCAATTCAAAATTTTTAATGAATTGTTTTTTTAGTTAGCTTTTGTACTTCCTTTTCCATTTGGCCAATTTTGCTTTTTAGGAGTTATTTTCTTCAGTGTACTTTTTTCCATTTTGTCAATTGTATTATTAAGTTTTCTTCTACCTCTCTTATTTGACTTTTAAAATCCTTCTTGAACTCTTCTAAGAAGACTTTTTGGGCTTGAGACTAGTTCATATTCCCCTTTGAGGTTTTGGATGTGGGTATATTGACTGTGTTGTCCTCTCTTGAATTTATGTTTTGATCTTCCCTGTCACCAAGATATTTCTCTGTGGTCATTGATTTCTTTTTATTCTCATTGCTCATGTCGTTTGCCTCTTTTTCTGGCTTTTAAATTTGATCTCTCCTTCTGGGGTCTAGGGGGCACTGTCCCAGACTTTTTGTATGGGGGCTAGGGGCCTGGTTACAGGTTTTCTGTTTCTGTGCCTCTGTACTGGCAGTTGGATGTTGTAGTGGTCTGGTAATTTACACTGGTGCAGGTGGTGTATGCCTGGTGTTGGCGCTTGCTTGCTCCTCTACACTTGGGCTGAAGATCTCCCACTGGTTTGCTGAAGTGGGGCTTGCTTCTGGCTCCCTGGGATGCCTCCTGTCCTGTACTGGTACCCTTCAGTCACAGCAGGCGGGATCTTTCCTGTTAAATCCCCCTAACCTCCTGAGCTAAAAGACTGTCATACCCCGTTTTTCTGCTGGCTTCACTCTTCCAGGATGTTTCTTGAGGCAGTATTCTCTGGGTTTTTCAAGGTCAACAAGGGAGGATGAGAGCAATTTGCTGCTTACTCTGCCACCTTGGCTCCCGGTGACTTTCCAACATTAAGTCTGTTGGCTGATAGCCCCAGGAGTAGTTGTTGCTGCTGCCGCAGGCCTTGCCTAAGACTCTGCTTCTCTCTCACCCAGTTCTGACAGACCCCTCTCCTGTGCTGAGAGGTCTGGGAATCACCATCACTGCCAGTGATTCAGTCCACTGGGGTCTGCTCCGGCTTTGCTATGATCGAGTCTATGCTGGTGCAGCCTGTGCACTAGACTGTGCTTCTCTCATGGCCCAGTGCAACAGATCCTTCCTGTTGCCCTTCCAGATTGTCTTGGGCTGGAAATCTGCCACACTCTGTTTCTTTGTGGATTCTGTCACCCTAGAATTTGTTCATATTCACTTTTTAGAAGTATTTGAAGGAGTTTGTGGGAGAGCTCAGGTGAATTCCTCTTTTTACTCTTCCATCTTGGCTCTGCCCATGGCCACTCTTTTCAGCACTGGTGACATTTTCATTCATTCCCACCCAGCCTCTTCATCCTCAACTCACTGGTCTTAGTCGGGGAGTCCGAGTACTCCTTGCTTTCCGTTACCACTTCCTGGCTCCTGTTCTACCATCATCACCCCCCTCTTTTGAGGTTCTTTCAATCCATATTCATCATTCAGTCAAAATTCTGGTGGCTCTTGTCTACCTACCTCTAGGATGCTCTCTTTCTTTCTCAAAGGGTTTAGATGCTGACTCACAGTCTTTCTCTTCTCTCCAGGTCCTGCTGTCATACTAAGGGGCTTCATCATACATATTCATACTTCTCCAAACACCTTAACCTCAATTTACCCATTTCCCACGACCTCCTCTTCCATTCTGCCTTAGGCACAACCAGAGATGGTCTTGATCTTCCCATCACCTTTAAGTATTACACTTCCATGTTCATGAACTCTGAAACTTCTTTATTTGGTCATAATCTGTTGTCCTTCCTTCTGCTTTGCAACCCCTATTCCTGTTCTTCATCCTCACTAGCTGAATCCTCTTCCTTCTCATTTCTACTCCTTGGCTTTCCTGACTTCCTTCAAGTTCCAACTAGAATCCTGCCTTGTATAAGAAGCCTTTCCCAGGCCTTCTTAATCTTAGTGCCTTTCCTTAGAGAGTAATTCTAATTTGCCCTGCATATATCTTGTTTGTACAAAATTGTTTCAACATTATCTCCTTGCAGGGGCATCTGTCTTTTGTCTTTCCTTGTATCCCTAGCACTTGGAAGAGTGCCTGGCTCAGAATAGACACTGAATAATAAAATGCTTGTTGACTTGGAGTGAGCAAAACTAAGAGAACAATTTATTCAATGACAACGACATAATAGAGAAAAACAATGGAAAGACTTCACATCTCTGATCAATACAGTGATAAACTATGAGTCTGGAAGGCTGAAGATGAATCAAACACCCACCTTTTGGACGTGGCCAGTGTAGGATTGTGTGTGTGTGTGCATGTGTGTGTGTGTGTGTGTAGCTGGTCTTTTTAGGTGTTTATTTTGTAAAAGTTTTAAAAAATATATATTAATTGTCCAATGGAGAGGGTATGTGATATGAGGGAGAGGTAATAAATATATGTAAACATATATGTGTGTGTTTTATTTATTTTTAAACTGAATTCCATCACCCTCCAGGAAAGTCTAGTATTCTGACTTACCTCATTAAATGAATCTGCATTTAGTTATTTAAAGACTATATTAGTGATTAAATACTAGATTTAGTTTCAGTCTTAGAGAAGGAACTCTTTGGGAAGTATCAAATCATCTTAAGACTGTGATCGAGAGATGCTAATTAATACATTTTTATCAATTTTTTTTTCAACTTGTTGAGATTAGTCATTAAAATACTTTCAACAAATAATATAACTTACAAGCAGTATGGGAAATCACCTCTACATTTTGCTTATTAAAAAAAAAAGATAGAACTTTCACTTAACTGATGTTTCCTTGCTTCATGTAAGGAGATTGTCACAAGTCTTCATATTTTACCACCATCAACTGACTGATTTGTTACTGTAAAAATGTTTACATTTGAATACCTTTAAATGTATATGCCTGTCATTAGGGCTTGGGTGTGATTTACCTCTCAGGAGACCTAGATTGTCCAAAGTAATGACTTGGACTCTTGCCCCTCTGATCTCTCCTTTTTTTCAAGTTAGTGTTTAACTACAGGATATAACATGCATATTGAAATTTTTGTTAACTTTATACAGTTATTGTTTGGTAAAATGGCAAAACCATGCACTGCTTTTGGACTGTTGGGGATTCTAATCTAAGGGGAATTGCATAGTGTCTTGTGAGTGCAGTTAGAGACCTTGGTCCTAAGCACATGAGATTGTATTTTATTTAACACTGACCTGTTGTGTATTCAGAATCCACATATTTTCACTCTGGGTATAATCATAACAACATTTTAAAATTTATCTTATCAGGAAAAAAATGGCAGTCCTATTGTAGATGATTCTGTGTCTGAGTTTCTGTACTGTATGAGGGTAGGAATAATGAGTCATGCTGTGTGTGAATAGTCTCATTTGCTTCTGAATGTTCAATTTGAAGCATGCAAATTTGCACTGACACATTGAGCTCTTTAAGTATTTTACAGCTGATCGAATTACTATAAAAGTTTAGTGGGTGTACGGTTTAAGTATTTGACCTTGTACATTATTTCCTGACATCTATGTAATTGATAAAAAAAAAAAGGCAAGCAATGTGAAATAATGAGTCATTCATTCAGTTGATTTGTTTCAATTGATCCAACAGTTATATGACTATATTTATTCTTCCCTATCCCCTTGCCTCAACACCCCTTTTTGTTACTTTCCTATATGATAAAATCCATAACATGGATTTTTACAATGAAATTCATGACTTATTAATGCTTCTGGATCTATCTGCAAAGTGCTACCCAGAGTCAACTGATGTTTAGCACTGAGATGGGGTTTTGGAGCTGCTGCTTGGAAGGTAGCAGGTTTGTTCTTCTATCTAAGTACCAGAAACCATAACCCAATCCTCTGTCTTTAATCTCCAACATTTACAAGGAATCGGGAACAAGAACTTTATGTGCCTCCTCAGTATCCTGATTCATTTCTTCTACTTCTCTCTTGTAGGGCTCAGACTTACCTTCAAGATACATCTTTCTTTCTCTGGGTTTCTTTTTTCTCTTCTAAGCAAGTATTGTTCCTTCTGTTAGTGGGAAGGCTCCTTTCCTCTCTCCCCTGCTCAGGTATTCGGTTTAGACCTATTCACAATTAATCAGGTTATAAAATCTGTATCCACACCAAGATCTTAGCAGTCGTCATGAAAATTCTTTTAAATGAAAATGCAGGAAACGGAATACTCTGACTCAATACTAGAGGAAGTCTTGGATAAATTTGTTGATGAATTCTGAGGGTGTTCTTTCAGTGTATTTTGCGAACCTCAGGTCTATTGATTTTTCTCACATTAATGCATATAAAATATCCTCTACCCATGGTGCAGACTTTTACTATTAAATCTCTAGCTCATTACTATTTTTAAGCTATTCCTTCTCTCCCTTCTGTTAGATAATGGTACTAAAGTCTAAAACAGAAATACACCAGAAGTTTTCCTGAGATAATGAAAAAGTAATGCATTCTTTTCCCTGCTTTGAAAGTCAAGGTCTTATTTCCCAGTTCTTTCTTCTAGAAACTGCTTTTTAAGAATACCATGTCTCAGACCACATCCACTTGTTTAAATACTTTCTTTAAGTGAATACTTTATATAAGAAGAAGTGAATACTTAATATAAGAGAATATCCATATTGATGAGGCCAAAGGTCAATGAATATATATTGGATATAATATATTAGTTCACCAGGAGAAAGCAGAAGGGCATTTTTTTTCTTTCATACCTATAGTAGCCATTATTCCCAAGCTTTTCCTGCTAAGAGAATACAGTTGTGTATCTAAGCATCAAATATGAAATCCTCTGGCTTTTAAAGCTATTTATAACCTTGCCCCTTCCTACCTTTCCATATCTGGAACTCTCCCTCAATTCCACCTCTTGATGTCCCTGCTTTCCTTCCAGTCTCAGCTACAGTCCCACCTTTAGCAAGAATCATTTCCAGGTCTTCTTAACCTTAATGCTTTCCCTCTGTGATTATCTCCCTTGTTTGTACATGCTGTGTCCCCTATTTCACTGCGAACTTCTCCAGAGCAGGCTCTGTTCTTTGCTTTCATTGTATCTCAGTGCTTGGGGCAGTAGCTGGCACATAGTAGGCAGTTAGTAAATGCTTGTTTTGCATTCTGGGGCCAAACAATACATCCAACCTTCTTTCCATGTCATTGTCCTTAAAATACTTAGACACGGTGATCATTAATTACCTTGAATTTTATCTTTTGGCTAAGCATTCCTGGTTCCTTCAATTGATTCTCTGATGGTAGGACCTTGAGGCTCTTCTCCATCCTGGTCATCTTTCCTCCTTTGGCTCTTCAACCTTATCAATATCCTTTCTAAAATGTGATGGCAAATGAAACTTAAAACTCTGGATTACTTTTTAAGTGGGGGGTCAATGTCCTTTAAAAGAGACCTGTCAGAAAGCCTTTGAACCTTCTTTGCAAAGAGATTTTTAAAAATACAACAAAACCAATTCTCTGATTTTTCCATTTCTTTGTAAGTACTCCATGCTATGACCCTTTTCTAGAATGGTTTTCTAATTTATAGCTTTCAAATCAAATTGTGCAACTCCTCCAATCAACCATGCAAGGAATTTTTATTTAAAGTACAGCATGTGAATTGCCATTTCTATGAAACCTTTCCAAACTAACCCTACTTGGCACTGCCATTCAGCCTTCCATTAATTTTCTCATTTCTCTAAATAGTTACACCTGTGTAGTGCCTGCTCTTTATGCATGAGGTTGTTTTTGTTAGTAATATCTTTACATGATAGGATTTGTCCTGTTGTCTTCAAGTGCATTATAAGGGTAAGGGCTTCACTTGTATTTTAGACTCCTGGGATGCCCCAGAGGAAGTGTAGTGTGATGGATAGAGAACTGACCCCAAAGCCAAGACCTGTCCTGTATATAACTATCTGTAGGACCCTGGACAAGTCACTTAAATTCTTAGTGCTCTAGGCAACTCACAAGACTATAAATTGCCTACAAGTCGTTCTGCTTTGGTAGAACTGGGGGTTCTCCACCCATGAAATGACAGATCTAGACCCTATTCCTATCCCCCTCTCTGCACCCACACAGCACCTAGTTCTCTGTATATAGCAGCCCCAGCTGCTTCATCCCTACATAGTTGGATTGAGTATCTACACAGTGCGTCAGGTTACTCCATACTGTGACCATTTCTTAAGCATCTTTTGTGCAAACCACCTGTATGAGGCCTTGGCAATATAAACATGAAGGATGGCATAGCCCCTATACTCAGGGACAGGTTACTACCGTAGGAGTTTATCATCTAGGTGAGATAAATGGCATATACACAGATAAGTATGATGTAGGGTGGGTTACAGACAAAGGGGAGACATCCAGATAAAGTGCTCTAGGAAGACCTGCCTATCAACTGGGGAATGACTGGACATACTGTGGTATGGCATGCCACAATGGGCTGGCATAGTATTATTGTTCTATAAGAAATGAGGAAATAGATGATTTCAAAGAGATATGGCAAGACTTGTAGGAAGTGATGCAGAATACAGTAAGCAGAACCAGGATAATTTGTACTATAACCTCTTATAAAAATGAACAGTTTTGAGGTTTTTTATTAACCAAGGAATGAAATGACCAGAACCAAAAGAACAATTCATACAGTAATCACAGCACTATGTAAGACAAGCAGCTTTGAAAGCTCTAAGAGCTAAGATCAACACAATGACAACCAGAGCACCAATGATTGCAGAGCACCGATGATGAAGCCTGTTATCTACCTCCTGACAGAGAGGTGATAGATTCAGGGTGTAGAATGAGGAATGCCTTAACACAGCCAATGAGGAAATCTGTTTTGTACAAGTATGCATAGTTTTCTTTTAAACGGAGTAAGGGGGTAGGAGGGAGAGAAAATATATTTCTACTAAAATAAAATTGTAAAAAGAAAGCTTGAGGTGAGTAATTTGAGCTTTGAGGAAGGTGGGGAACAGAGAACTTCCATTAAGCACCTAAGCTGAGCCTTGAAGGAAGACAAGTTTAACAGGCAGACGTGATGAGGGAGTACAGTCCAGATATAGACAGACAACCTAAATGGGTGCATTCTCAGATGAAGAGGTGGTCCTTCTCACCTTTGATCCCATCATTTCCTATTTCCCCTATGATGTTATCCCTCCAATCATCCCCTCTCTCTGTAATCTTCAGTTCCTCCCTTCTACTCGCTTGTTTCCTACTATTTTCTCATATAATTATATAATTCTAGTCCCATTCCTATATATTAATATGTTATACATAATATGATATATAATATTCTGTATCTCTCTTCCTCTTCATAACCAGAATAACAGGGAAAAAAAAAACCTTTCTATACTCACTGATTTGTTTTACTCACCTGTCACTCAACAGGCGAGTAAATACTTAAAGTCACTCAACCTGTCTTTTGCCCTCAACTCATTTGAAATGGCTCTCTCCAAAGTTATCTCAATTGCCAAATCCAGTGGCCTTTTCTGAATTTTCATCCTTCTTAACTTCTCTGTAGCATTTGAAACTGTTGGTCACCTCCTATTCCTGGATATTCTCCCCTTTCTAGTGGGTTGTTGAGGGTTTTTTTTTGACACTAGTTCCCATTTTTTTCTATCTATGTTACTATTCTTTCTCAATCTCCTTTGCTGGATCATCTGGCACCCTGCGTCTGCACATGACCCAGGAGTTTGTCTTGAGCATTGCTTTCTCTACAGTCTCACGTGGTGAGCTCATTGGCTCCCCTGGATTCAATTATCTTTATACAGGTAATTCTCAGATTTATGCAGCCCTATCAGTTGAAGGACAAATTCTATAATATATGTAAAGTGCATTGCAAACTTTAAATCACTATCTGTTTGCTGTTGTTGTCATGATTATCTTTGGAGCATCTTTCCTACCCATCCCCTTCTCTTTAAAAATCCACCATTCTAATTGAGACCCTCATTACATTTTCTCTGGACTTTTACAGTGATCTCTCAATTGGTCTTCTTACCCTAAGTTTCTCCCCTATCCAAAATGTCCTTTTTTAACCTACATGGCACAATGGGTAGAACTCTGGACTCAGAGTCAGGAAAACCTGAGTTTAAATCCAGCCTCAGACACTTACTAGCTGTGTGACCCTGGGTAAGTTACAGGACATCTCTATCTTAGTTCCTCATTTTAAAAAGGGGGACAAGAATAGCACTTCCCTCACAGGATTATGGTGAAGATTAAATGAGACAATATATGCAAAGCATTTGGCAAACCTTAAAGCACTGTGTAAATGGTAGCTATTATTATTATTTTTTAAATCAGCATGGTGTAGTGGAATGGCCTGGGCTTAGGTCCTGTCTCTCCCACACATTGGCTTTGTGACTACAAACTCTATAAGATTGTAAATTGCCAAGAAGATGCCAGCCCGAATTGGTAGAGAAACTTCATCGTGGAGTTCCCTGTATCATTGAAATCATTGACCCAGTCCCTAATGTTATAATCTATGTAAAGCACTTTGCAAACCTTAAGCTATATAAATGCTGTTGTTGAAACATGATCATTTCCATATAAAACGTGGAAAAGATGATCATATATGAAACACCAGTCTCTTTTACATACAGCTTGGCTTTTAAGTTTGTAATAAATTCAACACATTAGTTTCAAAATTGACTTGCTGGTGTGTCTTTCTGTAATTTTCATTTTAAAATGTTTCAGTTGAATAATTAAAACATGTTTCAGTGACCCTCTTTTCCTTTTTTTCTTTTGGCATCACTATCACAACCCTCCCATTTCTTTTCTTATCCTGTCCTCTAAATTAAAAACAAAAAAACAAAAAACTTCTCTTGTAACAAATTTGCATATTCAAGCAAAAAGGTTTAAAGAGGGGCTGAGTTTGGGAGTCATCTGCATAGAAGTGATCATTGGAACCCATGGGAGCAGATGAGATCCCCAAGGGACAAAGCATAGATCATATTTTCCAGGCTTGTTAAAATTCTTCACTTGTCCTTAGTTTCCCTTAATCTGTCCATCTTGGCCTGACTGATTTTGAAGAGCTAATGAGTCCGTCTGTGATCTTTCTTTCTGAGTAATATGGCCACAGGAGTTAACACCTATGAATAATAAATAGAGGAGAGCCTCAAGCTGTGTTCACACCCTGAAAGAGCTTAGTGTTGGGTAGGAATGGCTAGGAAGGGGCCTTTCCAAAGAGAGCTTTAAAACGGGTTTCTATCTCTCCATTTTGTCTATTAAAAATGCCGAGAGCTGCTTACTCCAGGTCAGGACGGTCCCTTCCATACGTGGACTATTAGCCTGCCATGGATCAGAAGCTACACTTTATGTGGGGAGATACTCAAGGAATGAGACAAAGCAGCCCCTGCACGCTTGGTTCTGGGGAAAGACTGCAATTATGGATTTGCTGTCTACAGGCTTGTCTCTGACCAGTGATAGTGATCACTATGGGCACCAGAGGGAGCTAGCAGCTAACAACAAACATCTCCAATTCTATTTTGCAGAGAATTCTAATGGGGATCTGAGGCACTTGGAAATTTATTTTCCATCTGTAGGAAATAGAATAAATAAAAATATAAATAATGGTTTATGTTCTAAGCCTCCCCCTTCCCCTCATGTTGGCATGCTTCTAAAATTACTCTCCCTGCTGACATTAAGTATGAGGCTGGATTCATAGCGTTGTTTAAAATATGGGTCTATATTTGAAAGTGAGAGCTGGGGCTGTTTTTAAATTTTTCTTTTTTACAGAGTAATGATTTTGTTCATTTCCATATGAAACCATGCATTTTGATTTCTTTCTTGCCAATGCCTCAGTTATTTAGGGACCAGAAAGGCACAGCAGGGGACCCCTAGCACTTGTTTCATCTTCGCCACTGGTTGAACTGCTGGTAGTGGTGATTAAGCTACTGCCATACTGGGTCTAAATGTTTCCATGAAGAGGACTCCATTTTAAGTGGTGGAGAATGAATGAAAGTCATTTCTCTCTTACCTGTGTCTTCTTTTGTGCCCTGAGCTCTCCACTCAGCAGGCCCTGCTCTTGGAGATGGGTTTCATCCAACCAGATTCTGACAGTCTCGTGTTCTATAGCCTCCTCTTTAAAACTTTCTTTCCTTATACATCTAGTGAGCTGTTTCCCCACCCCCCAATATCTTTTATTTCTTATAAAGAACCCTGAAGGGAAGTTACCTTGAAACACATGGAAGAAAAGGACGATTAGAATTAGAATCTGATTCTTAATCTTGACAAATGAAGATAGTCTGTTTACAACCCATGGCATTTTATTTAATGAATGTGTTATGGACTAGAGCAGTCTAATCAATTTCCAGGCCTTACTCAGAACATTCTAACCAAATCTGAATAAAAAACGTTTCATCTTCTGTCTACATTTATTTCGGTGCTGGATTCCTCACTGAGGTTGATTTTTCCACAGCAACTCCACCTCTCCATCCACTCCTCCCCCTTGCCCCTCACCAGGGGCTTTTTACACGGCCACATGGTGGCTTTTGCCAAAGTTTACAACTTTCCAGTACAGTAGGTCATTTTATTCTTCAGCCATATTTCACCTGGGTTGTTTACATTGGGTGGATAGTGCCCTGTCCTTAGAACAAATAGCAGTAACATTCCATCTTCCCTCCAATAGTTACCCTGTTCTCATTTTTTTTTCCTCCAAATTCTCTTAAAGGAGTTTGAACAAGCACAGTCTGTATCCTTTAAGGAAAGAGGATGGAAAAATTGGATGGCTGTTGTATGGGTGGGCTTCTTTATTATTATAAAATAACTTACTTTCTCCAAATTAGTTTGACCACCATCAAATATTGGTTAAGTTTTTAGGTTTTAGGGTATGCTAGCTGGGGATTAAGTATAGGATGTCTTTAATTAGAATTTCTCTTTATGGGTTCAGGGCCCAACCAGAGATCTTTAAAAATGTATCACCAACACAAATACATGAATGCCCTTTATATAGGAGTATTTCTTGCTGTTAAGTAAGATCACTCAAGAACCCCCTGGAAAACACAAGAAAAATAAGACAAACTCTTGTCCTCGGGAAACTTACAGTCTTGTTAGGAAAACCATGAGAGCGCAATGAAAATTAACTCCTAATGCTAGAAGAATTCAGAAAAGGTGGAGACGGTTTGTCAGATTGGGCTAGAGAACTCATAGGTTGCATTTTGTCCCACAAAGAGTTTAGGGATCAACTTTATCATCTTAACTTAAATTGCAATTCCTGGCTTCAGATTCCATCTCTTACAGCTGGGTGACCCCAGGCAATTCACTTAATGTCTCTGAAACTCTTGTTTCCTATCTATTAAATGGAAAATTCCTGTAGAACCCTATCTCCCATGATTGTTGTGAAGCTTAAAGGAGATCAGATACACAAAGCACCCAGTAAACATTGAGGTACTATATAAATGTAAGTTAATGTAATTATTGTCAAGACACAGGGTGGTATACTCCATGCCAGCTGTGTGACCCTGGGAAAATCACTAAACCTCTAATTGCTCTAGAGTCTAGGCAATACTTAAGGATTATACATTGAAGAAAAGGCCGTAATCTACATTGGTAGGAGTTTCCTCACCAGGGAGAGACTTAAACCAATGTGACCAAAGAAGCTGTAGCGTACATGGCAGCCACACCCTGCTAAAAGTGTCTCACCAGATGGAGGGTAATGGACAGGCCTTCACCCCATTGGTAAGTCAGGGGGACTTCCCGGTGGATGAGAGTAATTTGTTCCAACAGCTCTGAAGATGGCTGAAGCAGGCATGGTGGACTGCTTAGAGGTTGGTCAGATATCAGAGATGCCAAGGTCATTCACTGCATCCCAGGTCATGCATAGACATCCTGACTTTTATCTTGCCACTGGACTTTGATGACTCTGGAAGACAAAATGAGGCTGACAACTTTGTGCAACTCTGCCTCATTTAAACCCAATTCATCCAGGAGCCAAGACGTCACCCATGATGTCATTGGTCCTCTTCAAAAATGCAGGATGAACACAACAGCTACAACCAATGAAATCACAGGTTCTTTCCCTATCCTACTGTCATTATTAACACATATACCACTCTTCCTCCCAGTATCCCTCTCTCTGCTTATTATTGCTTTGGATTCCATTGTGGTTGCTTTGTTAAATTTAAGACAAAAGGGGATTTTACTTTTTTTCTTTGTATTTCTAGGGCCTAGCACATACCTTGGATATAGTGGGCACTTAATAAATATTTGTTAAATTGAATGATAAATATTACTTAGAATCAACCATACCAAAGACCAAGTCTTGTTTTCAAAAACATAGTAACTAACTAAAGCAAAACAGACCAAACATTCAAGCCTTTCCCAGTATTATCAATGCTCCAGTATGTTTTCACCTTCCTTTGAACTGGCATCACACTTGCCCGTTCCACAATGAATTTGTCAAAATCAGGAGCATCACATGCTGCCTTATTGCATTACTTAATGTTTTCTATGTGTAAGCCTTCTCTCTCTGATTAGATTCTCTCTCCTAGCCCAGGACTGTGCTTTGCACCTGAGGCACTAGCAAGAAGTGTACCAGTCTTGGAGGTAGAAGGCCTGGACTGAAGTCCCAGCTCTGCAATTTATCAGTTCTGGCATCCTAGGCAAGTGCAACCTGTTTGACCCACAGTTAGCTCACCAGTAAAACTGAAATGATGATGACCACGATAATGGTCATTCAGAGGATCAAATATGTCGATGTATGGTACATACTGCAACCTTCTAATTCATTGATGTCATGAATTACTATGGATAGTCACCACCACCACCAAAAAAAAAATTTACTTGGTGACCAAACCTTTTAGTGAGGATGCTATCAAAACTTAGCTAGGTTGATCTTCAGACCAGGCACACACAGACCACTTTGAGCTCATAATCAAAGCCTGGCAGGAGATTCTCCTCTGCTGGTTAGCCTTTGAGAACCAAGGGTTGCCTTCATCCACGATGAGACTTTGCAGAAGGATTTAGTGGAGGCATATGGAAGCAAGCTATTACTATTATCTTAACTAGTTCTCCTGCCTTTAATCTCTCTGCTCTCCAATCTGCCCTTCACACTAAGTAATCTTCTTAATGCACTGTTTTGATCACATCACTCAGAACTCTACAGTAGCTCCCCCATAGACTCCTTATTCTCCTAAAGCCTTCCACAGATTGCCTGCTACTGAATTATATTGCACTCGTCCATCCAGAGTACTCTTTGGCTCCCCACCCACCCCCATTCTTGTCTTGGCTTTTAATGTCTGGAGGCCTTTGCTTATCCCTTCTTCCTGCCCCTGCTGAAATTACTCCTTTCCTCCAAGGACTGATACAGATTCCATCTTCTCAAATTTCTGAACTAAAAACCATCTCTCCTCAGCATTCTATCTGTACTTCTCTCTTACAAACATAGTACTTGCCATATATCTTAGATTAAAAAAAATAAGCTTTATCCCATCTATTAGATTTGAACCTCCTTGAAGGGAGAAGTTGTTGTAGTTCATCTTTGTTTTATTCCTAGTACCTCACACTGGTCCCTTGTAAATATTAGTGATAACAATAATGATGATGATAGCATTTCCATAGCACTTTAAGGTATGAAAAGTGCTTTACCAAATTATTTTATCTTCACAACAACCCTGGGAAGTAGATGCTGTAATTATGCTTATTTTACAGGAGAAGAAACTGAGGCAGAAAGAGATTAAGTGACTTTCTCAAGATCATACAACTAGTAAATGTCAGAGGCTGGATTTGAATTCAGGTCTTCTTGACTCTAGGTCTAGTGCTCTATCCACTGTGCCTCCTAGCTCCTTCTAAAAGTCACATAGTAAATGTTTATTGAAACTTCCATTACATCTTAATCTTCTGCTGTAGTGATGAGAATTCAAAACAATGGACTGAAAGCAGATGTCTTTATTCCATGAGATTAATGTTTGTCGGTGAATTTTTCCTGAACTAATTTATGTGTTGGTTTACCCAAATTGGGGAGATTGGGACAAGTGGTCACTATTGACCTATTGGGAGTAGAGTTTCATAATTGTGTCTCATTAAAAAAAAAAAGAGTGCCAGAACCAGCAGAAAATTTGGAGATCCTCTAATTCAGCTCCCTCATTTTTCAGATCAAGATACTAATGCTATTTAAGCTTAAGCAGCAAATTGGTGCTTAGACTGGAAACCAGATTAGTGGTTTATCAACTCTACTGGGAAAGGGGGGGCATGGCTCTCTATGCAGCCACAGGGATGGCCCTTAGTAGTCTGTTATTGGAGACAGCTGGATGAATAGAGTGGTGAACTTGGCAATCAGGAAGACCTGAATTCAGATCCCATGAAGTGACTTAACTTTTCTCTGCCTCGGTTTCCTCAAATGTCAAATGTGGATAATAGCACCTACCTAACAGAGTTTTTGTAAGGATGAGATAATATATGGAATATGCTCACATGAAATAATGTAAGGAAAATACTATGTAAACCTTATTTCTTGAAATAGCTCACTGCAATATTTGTTTCCTGATAGTACCTGACTGTTAAAAATGAGCCACCATGTTGTTGATCATTTCTAGAAGCTGACTCCACTGTCCAACATTCCATGCTCCTTAAAATAGAGGCTCCAGGCGAAGGTAACATGAGACACCAAGTCATTTGTGACGGTGGACAGAGGAAGAATAAGACCTCAGGGTAGGAAGATAATTACTCTCCACCAGGGTGTGTTGGAGCCAGCTAGAACTGGCTGGAGAGAAAGAGCCAATGTGAGAATTTACGCTTCAGGAAATGTCAATCTCTACAAATCAGGGTTTGCTGTTTTCTTTTCTTGATTGTTAAAACATAAAAAAAAAAGTAATGGAGAAAATGTTAATAATGCAAATTAAACTTGAAAGTGCCTTGATGTACATTTCCCCCTCAACCAGAGCTGGTTGTCAAATATTCATGAGGACATGCTGCTCCTTTTCTTACTCAGATCTACAAGTGCTGTAGTTTGCTTTACCAGAAAGAAAGGGGAATAAGGGAGATAGAAAATAGAAGAGTAAGGGAAAAGAGGAGCAAAAGAGGAAGGAGAAAGAGTGGTTGGCCTCTTATTAAATTTTCTTCTCCAGCAACTTAGTCCATACTTCTAATGTTATATAATCAGGTTAGAAAAAAGCCATGAAGTGAGAAATTCACAGAGGTTAAGCTGGGCTCAACTTTGTGATTATTTAACTGAGCAGCTGTGGAGTCTCGCCTGCTAAAAACAGGATGGCAGTGTGCCAAGTCTAGGAGAGGAGGAAGAAGGCACCATCCATAAGGTTTACATAGTAGGTTATAGTTCTAGATAAACATGGTCTTCTTTGGCTCCAGGAACACCTTTCCTGGCTGTGTTGCAGACTCCAGAACTTTCTTTTCAATGCCCCAGAAACCTTGTCACCCTGAAAGTTCACTCCACCTCTAGACTGCTTCTCACAATGGAAGTACCTTCTGCATCCCCATCCTCTGATTGACCGGCTCTTCCGAGAATCTCTATTATAAGGAGGAAGCCCAGGCCAACCATCTTCATTCCTTTCCAGACTGGACTCCTGATTCTCTAGGACTTATCCCTCCTTCCCACAATATGCAAGTTGCTTTTCTGTCTTTTCTCCTCTCTGTTCCCCCTTTCAACTTCCTTTTACATGTTGTAAGCTCCTGGAGGGCAGGGGCTATCCTTCTTTCCAGTTGTATTTGTATTCCCAGCATTTATTCCTGTCACATAGTAGGTGGTTAACAAATGTTTGTTAACTTCCCAGATTATCAGGGAAATGAAGTGTTTCTCTCTTTAAAATAGGAGAAGGGATTGAAAATAAAAAGAAGAAAAAGCCTTTGAAGCACAAGTAAAAGTCTGGCTTAGGTCAAGAGGTTGGAAGATAGAAGGAGGAGGAAGGGAAGGAGGACCACTGAACACATGGAGTTAAATTAGAGGCATGAGGCTCTTCCCATAGAGGGGGACCTAGACCCTTTGAAGTGGAGGTGGCTATTTGTGTCCTAAGGAGTGATGGAGTAGATCCAAAGGTGTTGTCAGAGGAGATAATATCCAGGAAGGAGCAGAAGAGGAAAGAGACAAGTAGTGGTTGTGAGTGACCCCTTCCTAAAGGATGCTGAGACAGCTATTTATTGGCATGATGTTAACCATAAGAAGTCTTCAGTCTTTCTTGGGTATATGTCCTGGATGTAGCAGAGAACCTCCTAAGATTTATCAGCTCTGAAGATTATTGCGCATTTCTAATGCAAGGTACTCAATTGTGAATCATTCTGGCAGAAGGACTATAGAAAGTGCTATAAAGTCCTGGGAAAGAAAATGAAGACTGTAAGGGCACAGGTGGTACTCATTGCTGCTGCTCATCGAAGGCAGGGCTAGAGCTTTGGATAAAGCTAAATTTCAGGAGAAAAGAGCTGATTAAGAAGATGGTGCCTGAGAACAAGGTTTTGATTTGTGGACTATAAGCTTAAATTTTAATGGATACTTGGCTAGGTACGGAGTGCACCTAATGAGGGCTGATAGAAGCATATTTATCTGTAGCCTTGCAAATCTAAATTGAAGAGGAAAGGGGAAGGAGAAAACTGTCTATATTTGCCAAGCCAGATACATCAAAAATAGCGATTATATTTTGTAATCTCACTCCTGGTCAAGCTGGAGAGGAGAGAACAGTTGGAATGCAGAATATAGGGAGGAGGAAGATGGAGAGGGAAGGGAGGAGGGAGAGGGAGAGCCATAGGTGAGAAGGAGGGAGAGAAGGAGAGATAGAGATAGAGATAGGCAGAAAGAGAGATAGAGAGACACACAGAGCAGAGAGACAGATGAGAGGGAGAGATGAGAGAGAGAGGAGAGGAAGTGGAGGTGTCTATGGCAGATGACCTTCTAAGGGAGTTTAGTCACAAGAGGGGGGAGAGAGATGGGATGATAATTAGTGGGGATGGATGGATCAAGTGATTTTTTTTTGAGGACTGGAGAAGATGTGGGCATATCTATAGACAGTAGAGAAACAACTACCGTGTTTCCCCGATAATAAGACCTATCCCAAAAATAAGCCCTCCCCTTACTGTGTAAGATTCCTCTAAAATAAGCCCTCCCCCGAAAATAAGCCCTATTGAGATTGCTACTGTAGTGAAGGTGATCCCCTGCGCTACACGCTACATTACGGTACCCTCTATATGCACCGTCCCCCCCCCACCGAAATGCACGCCACGCTCCGAGCTGCATCCAATCAGAGCTGCAGCAGTGAGCGCGTCATCCTGTTCTTCCCCAGTGATTTGCTTGCTGGCACCATTGAGAGCAGTGCTGCGGAGGAGAGCTGAGGCAGGACAACATAAGCCCTCCCTTGAAAATAAGCCCTCTGGTGTTTTTCTTTCCAAAAAAAATAAACACGGTAGTAGACAGAGAGCTATTGAATGCAGATTGGTAACTTGTAATTTGTAATCTTAAAGAGTTGCGTAAGGGGGCAGAGCCAAGATGGCGGAGTAGAAGCAAGACCCTCCCGAGGCTCCGGCTTCCACCCTCCCCAATCCATGTAAAAAGGGGACTCTAAACAAACTTTGGAGCTGCAGAACCCACATAATGACACAGAGAAGCTAACCTCCCGCTGAGAACAGTCCGGAAGGAATCGGCCAGCGCAACGCTCTGGGAGCCGAGCCCAGCACCGAGCCGAGGCTTTAGCCCCAGGGTGGGCCTGACCAGCTGCCAGCCAGAGGGACTCCAGATCAGCAGCAGCTGTGGCCATTTCCAGATTTATCAATACATAGATGCGAAGGACATGGCGGCTTCAGCTCCTGGCCTGCAGAGTGTAGGGGTCCAAGCACCAGTCTGAGGGGTCATTGCTCTTGCTTTAACCTGCTTGGATCTGGATTGCAGTCTAGGGTGGAGGTCCTGGGGTGTGTGTCCAGCTTGCCAGAGCGTGTGGAGACCTCAGAGAGGGCACCCATCTAATACCTCCGGCAGCTGAGAAAACCCCAGCAGTTGGGACGAAAACTCCCCTGTCTGGTGGCAGAGTCCTACTGTGGCAAAAAGCCCAAAAGTCAAATCATTGAGTGGCAAAATGAGCAGGCAAAGGAAACAAAGCAGACAGAAGATTCCAACATTACATTCCTATTTTGGGGATAAGAAGGAGCAAGGCATGGAACAGGAGGAAATCAGTGAAGTCAGAACTCCTACACCAAAAGCTTCAAAGGAAAATACAAGCTGGTTACAGGCCATAGAGGACCTTAAGAAGCAGATAAGAGAAGTGGAGGAAAAATTGGGAAGAGAAATGAGAACAATGCAAGAAAATTATGAAATGAGAGTCAACAGCCTGACTGAAGAAAATAATACCTTAAAAAACAGACTGACTCAAATGGCAAAGGAGGCTCAAAAAGGCAATGAGGAGAAGAATGCCTTAAAAAGTCGAATTTTCCAGATGGAAAAAGAATCTCAAAAGCTCACTGAGGAGAATCATTGCTTCAGAATTAGATTGGAGCAAATGGAAGCTAATGACTTTATGAAAAATCAAGATGTTGTTAAACAGATCCAAACAAATGAAAGAATAGAAGGCAATGTGAAATATCTCATGGGAAAAACCACTGACCTGGAAAATAGATCCAGGAGAGATAATTTAAAAATTATTGAACTTCCTGAGAGCCATGACCAAAGTAAAAGCCTGGAAAGCATCCTCCAGGAAGTTCTCAAAGAAAACTGCCCTGATGTTTTAGAATGAGAGGGCAAAATAGAGGTTGAAAGAATCCACCGATCACCTCCTGAAAAAGATCCCAAAAAGAAAACTCCTAGGAATATTATAGCCAGGTTCCAGAATTTCCAGATTAAGGAGAGAATATTACAAGCAGCCAGGAAGAAACAATTTGAATATTGTGGAAACACAATCAGGATAACCCAGGATCTGGCAGCTTCTACACTGAGGGATCGAAGGGCCTGGAATGTGATATTCCAGAGGTCAAAGGAGCTGGGATTAAAACCAAGAGTCACCTACCCAGCAAAACTGAGTATCCTGTTTCAGGGGAAAATATGGTCATTCAGTGGAATACAGGACTTTCAAGCATTCTTGCTGAAAAAACCAGAGTTGAATAGAAAATTTGACATTCAGATACAAGAAGCAAGAGAAGCATGAGAAGGTAAACAGGGAAAAGAAATCATAAGGAACTTATCAAAGTTGAACTATTTTTTTTTTTTTTTGGAGCAATCGGGGTTGAGTGGCTTGCTCGGGGTTGCACGGCTGGTTGTTGTTTCTGGGTGTGGTGCTGGGTGTCTGGGCCCGGATTTGATCCGGGTCGTCCCGGCACTGGAGCCGGTGCTCTTGCTTGCTGAGCCACCTGGCCAAAGTTGAACTATTAACATTCCTACATGGTAAAACAATAATTGTAACTTATGAAACTTTTCTCAGTAGTTGAAGGGTTTAGAAATATATATATATATATATATATATATATATATATATATATATATATATATATATATGAGGGTATGCGGGCATATGAATACATATATGAATGTATGTATATATGTTTACAGGTATACATAGATAGAGGGCACGGGACCAATTTAACAGGAAGGGATGATACTTAAAAGGTGAAATTAAGAGGTGAGACGAATATAATGAGAGGAGATGGGGAGAGACAGAGTGGGGCAACTATCTCATACAGAAGAGGCAAGGGAAAATGGTTACAATGGAGGGGAAGAATAGGAAGGCAAAAGGGAATGGGTCAGCCTTATTCCTATTGAATCTGGCTTGAGGAGGGAGGGAAATACACACT
>NW_027187372.1:4181535-4187083 GCF_028583685.1 Petaurus breviceps papuanus
GGGAAGTTGGAAGCACCCACTTTTGAAAGGGGACAGGATCAAAGTAGAGAATAGAAAAAGTGGGATGTGGGATAGGAGGGAGGGAAATATAGTCAGTTTTCTACAATACATCTACTATGTTATTGTTTTGCATTAGCCGCACATGTACAACCTATACTGAACTGCTTGTCTCCCCAGTGGGGGTGGGTGGCAGGGGGGGAAGGGAATGAATCTGGAAATGAAAGTTTTAAAATCAAATATTCAAATATATGTATATATATATATATAAAAGAGTTGCATAAGCAATGAGAAGTTGGGCATATCTAGGGCAGGAATTGAAGCCAGATCTTCCTGATTTCACAGCCAGGTCTCTATCCATTATTTCAAACTATCTCTAAAAACTCAAATTAGAATTTTTTTGGCAAAAATCTTGGAAGGAGAACCAACAGCTTAGAAGAAAGGCTGGAAAACCTTACCTAAGTAGTGGACTCCCTGAAAAACAAAATGGGAGGAAATATAATTTTAAAAGTCATTGATAAGATAGGATTGATATACTAGTATTACAGTGAAAAAATAGAAAAAAATTAAAATAATATGTGAGCTATCTATTATTTAAAACAAGATATGGTTAATGAGCATCCATAAAAAGAAATGATAATCACAGAGCCAATACAGCTTTGTTAAGAAGTCATAACAAATTAACCTAATTTCTTTATCTTCTTTCCTTTCTTCCTTCCCCCTTCCCTTCTTCCTTTCCTCATTTCTTCATAAAGTAAGCTAATAAAATAATAATAATGAGGATAATGATAACATTCATAATAACACAGACAATGATATAGGTTGTTAAGGTTTGCAAAGTGCTTTACATTTATTTTCTCATTTTAGCCTCCCAACAGCCCTGGAGGTGATACCTCCACTGGACTCTCCTATCCACACCAAATCTGCAGTTTTGTGTTGAATTTAGGACACTACATTTTGGAACAGATATCGATGAGCTAGAAGGAAGAAGAAGAGTTTGTCAGGAATAAAATTGAACACCAAGAACATGACGTAGGAGGTTCAGTTGGAGGAAATGGGAATCTTTAGTGTGGAGAAAGGAAGATGAGGGAAAACACAATAGCTGTCTTCAAAGAATCACAGAATCTTGGGAACTGGAAAGGACACCAGAAGCCATTAAGTCCAATTCATACTTTAAGAGAAATCTTCTCTATGACATCTCCATCAAGTGGTCATCTATTTAATTTTTTATAACTCAAAACATTTACTGTAAGGTAAAATGGTCTTATTAATAGAGAGCTAGCCTCAGAGTCAGGAAGCCTTGGATTTGAGTCCTGTTTCTGACACAGGTTGGCTATAGGAAAATCATTTTACCTCTCAGAGTCCTGGGAAACTCTCTAAGATTATAAATTGCAAAGGAAGGTATTGATTTACTCAGGTTTAAGAGGTTTCTTACAAAGAGAGGATGAAAATACTGCTGAAATCATGTGTCCCATTCAAAAAGAGAAAAAGAAAAGAAAAACATTTGTTCAATGCTTGCTTTATGTAAGAAATGGTGCTAGGAGCTGAGGATACAAAGCCACATTCTCTGATCATGTTCCTTCTTTAATCTTTCTTTTCTCTAATATAACTAAAAATAAATCCTTCTGAGCTTATTTTTACAGGACCATGCCTAATTTTCGTATTCTTCCTTCTTTACTGATACTTTATTCCATTTCCTTGATGTGTCTTATGTAAACTGAAGTTGATCAATGAACTCCCTGAAGAAGCACATTGGTTTATTTAGACAACTCCCCATTTTCCTTCTCATCAGAATTCTCGCTCAAGTTTATATCTCAGCCAAAAAAGGCATTACTTAGAGTAATGGGTACAGAGAGTTGAGAGGGGTAGATTTCAACTGGATGTAAGGAAAGTTTTCCCAGCCATCAGAACTGTCCACAAGTGGAATGGGCTTCCTTGGGGGTGGACATTGATCCAACATTACTAGCTACGAGTTTAAAAGCTTCACCTCAAAATCGGTGACCACATGACCAATTTAATGGATGAAGTTATGGTGGTGACAGTAGAGGACTGGGGTTGTAAACTCAGAAGAGAACAGCTATCTCTAGTTTATGCCCACTACCCTAAGGATGACCTCTCCAGAGAAACAGGGAATCTCTTATCCACCCTGAGCAACAGAGAAAAGAATAATGGCTGGTATTATTAAATCATTACCATGTTTCGCCCTTACATTTCCAGTTGCCCATGGGGAATTTATGTCTCTGCTGGGATGATGAATCTATTATTTGTAACAATACCTAACTTCCCCAGCCCCTTGGCCCCAGGTGACTAATTCTGTCTTCTGGCCTTTGCCAAAAGGGACACCATGCTTCCCTTAGACACAGCAATAAAAGGAATAATAATACTTGTAGCTGCTTTTTCATCATGCTCAATGCTTGACAAAGCACTTTATACACATGACCTCATTTGACCCTTGTGGAAGTTTGATGAGAGATATTTTTGATGAATTGATAAATCTATAATCTCATCTACAACACTTTATCCTTGTGAAGATTTTGCTGATGTTTTCCTCTGGGTCCTCCCCAGGGGATTCTCCTGATATGCTAGGGGCCTTTCTTTAGATCTCTTGATATTGAATTGTTACCATTGAAGCACATATCACATAGTGAAAACTATATATTTGTTAATAATGATATATATCTTTTTTGTTACTGTTGTTCATCTGAGGAAAGAATGAACACAGGGTTCAGGTGCAGCTTCTTTGATAATAAAGGGGATTAAACGCTGGCCATCTTTTATCCCTTGCTCTTATTCCAGGAGCAGTCCACCTCTGAGAGAGTAACATACTGGGTAGAACTTTCCTTGGAGTCAGAAGGACTTCAAGTGCTGTCTCTGCCGTATCCTGGCAGTATGACCCTAGGCAAGTCACTTAATTTCTCAGTTTCCCAGGCAATTCTATATAAATTACAGAACATTTTTGTGGAAGGAATTTCATCACCACTAACTCTTTACACCCATGAAATCACAAGTTCTATCCAAAAAGGAATCTCTCTGTTGTTAGGTAGTCATGTATTATTATCTCCATTTTAAAGAGGAAATAAATTAAGGTATTTATGGATTTCCCTATTTATACAGATTGCTAAAACGTCCCAAGTGATGTCATCTCCCACTTTGATTTTTGTAGTGACACGGTATTGTGGCAAGACAGGCTGGATAACTTATAGCTTGTCTACCCATCAAGCCATCGGTGACCTCAGCACACGAGGGGAGGTCAGACTTCTCTCAAGCTGATTTTCACTTTTTGGTCAGGGCAGGATGCTAGATGCTTTGGCCTCTGGAACAAGGTCGTTCTTTGATGTAAGGAGTGTCTGGGGGGAACCACAGGCCAGCACTAACAGGGCAGTTAGTGGACTTTTATTTTTTGCCAGCTCTGTGACTAGCTCCCTGTGTGGTCTTGGGCTAGTGGGTTTAGCCTCTCCGTGATTTATCTCTTCATGAGTAAAAGAGGATCATGCTGTTCTTATCCTTGCTCAGGTTCCATAGGTTCACTGGCTGGTGATTATATAATGTCAGAGGATTAGAAAGCATAGTGATCTTGGGGGAGCTTGTACTTGTTTACATCATCTCTGGGTTTTTAAAAGTCATCCTCCTTGTGCACAGAATAAGAGCTTGCAGCTTCTTACTGTCTTTTGGTCTGGGCCCGATACCTTTTTAGTTCATTTTTATTGCATCTCTGGCTCTTTGAAGCATTTAACTAAATATAGAGTGTGGAACAACGCCATAGACAAGATGGAATAAGAGATTTTCATTCCAATCGATGCAGTTGCATCTTCTTCTGAACAGTAGGGCCTGTTCTTTTCTGCAGAGTGGAAAGAGTGAAGGGAATAAGAAGGAGTGATATTGAATTGCCTAGCTTTCCAAAGAGGAGATCAATATAAACAAGGAATTACAAGACAGAGAATCCTGGGGTCCCTCCCAGTATTTCTCCTCTGGCTTTCACCATGACCTTGGGCAAGCCATAGAATCCTGGAGCTTAAAAGGGACCTTGAGATACCATAGAGTCTGGTAGTCCTCCAAGTATGACCCAAAGACAAGCAATGGCCATCAGCAGAGTCCCTACATGATCTTTGGGTTGGTTATTTATGGCACAAATGTTTACTTTTTTAACTTAATAATATTTTATTTTTTTCCGCAAAGGTTTAAAATGAAATAGCCTCATCATTTTTTTTTTCTGGAATGAACTCATTGTTTTCCTGTGGCTTTGAAAAACAAAACAGATATCACCTTAGAATCTTAACAAAAGGAAAAAAGCAAACAAACAAAAAAAACTCAACATGCGTCTTAATAATTGTTGAAAAGTTTTGTATAGCAAAAAGGGCAGGGCAGATGGTCCATGAGGCCTATCCCTTTGTCTCCCCCATTAGATTTTGAACTCAAGGGATTGCTTTTGTTCTTTTTTGTATTTCCAGTGCTTAGTACATTTCCTGGGACATAGTAAGCTCTTAGTAAATTCTTGTTCATTGACTGACTTAGAGGGTGAAAGCTCCAGATGCTTCCACTGCTTTGGGATAGGACCAGAGGGAAACTGTCACAGACTGAGGATGGCTCTCTTATTCTTCAGGACCTCTAGGAAAAGCTTTGTCTCCTTCAATAACTCTTTTCAGTGTTTAACACCCATCACTACCAAAGAATCTTACCTAATTACTAAGCTTCACCCAAATCAAACTTCCTCTTATTCCATTCTCAGGGAGAGAAAGAATAATGGTTATCATTATTGAGGATTATTTATTTAGTTTTCACTGTGTTGATACTTGCTACATTCTATACTTCATTGACCTTTATAAGCAATATTAAAATATTATGGTTTGCTTGCCCCTTGGGAGATAGATAAAATGCTTGGAGCCAAGAGACAGAGTATCTTGTTCAGGTAATGACCAGGAGGCCAGTGCCACTGGACTGAAGAGGAGGTGGGAGGGTGTAATAGATAAGACTAGACAGACCATAATGTCAGCTGAATAAAATGGTAGTTTTTTTTTCCTCTTTGCCTATGCTCAGTCTCTCAATTTTTCTTGTCTTGTTGCTATAACTAGAAAGCCTAAAATTTAACAAAATGATGATAGTGATTGATGAAAGACATATTTGTTTTATCCCTGATTTTTATCAGAAAAGACTCTAGCCTTTCTCAATTACATATGATGTTCACTCTTGAATTTAAAAAGATACTGTTTATCCATATTAAATGAAAAGTCCATTTATTTCTTGACTTTCTAATATCTTTAGTAGAAATTAGATTTTGTGAAAAAACCTTTTTCAGGTTATATTAATATAATCGTGTGGATTTTGTTATTTTTGTCATTTATATAGTCTATTGTGTTTATGGATTACCTTATCTTGAATGAACCTTTCATTCCTGGTTTAAATCCAGTTTATTAACCTGACTCACAACTGAGCTAATTGGCGGGTATCCTCTTCAAGGGCGCACGCCCCCCACCACTACACTTACGAACTTCTCCACCCTCAGTGCAAGAGAAGCATTACTAACACTCCTTCTCCTATTCATGGACAAGCGATT
>NW_027187372.1:4187183-4192384 GCF_028583685.1 Petaurus breviceps papuanus
GGGGGGGGGGGGGGGGGCCCCGGCGCTCAAATCCCATGCTGTTTATGGCCTCTGATTTTGGATTGAAGAGGATAATGACTTCACATTGCTTGGCTGAGTGAGGGGCAAAGCTAACATAAGAATTTGGGAGAAAGGAGAACTTCTTCCTTCTGCTTAGAGAGAGAGCACATGAGTTTCTATACTCTCTTTGAGGAGAAGATCAGAAAGAAGACAAAATCTAAGAAGGCAGATGCATGGGAGAGTCCTGTTCCCCACTTCCCCCCACAACATACACATTGATGTCCAGCTTGCGTCTCCAGAATTTTTAGGGAATTTTCTCTTGGGTAAGATCAAGGATTCTTACTCAGGTTGAATTGAGATATCTCACTGTAGCGGCAACCACTCTGGCATACCCAGGATGGCTGCTAGCACAGGTTCTTAGATCTGCTTTATTAGGAAAGATAGCTGTTTAAGGGGTCAACAGTCTTTTTTAATTACATTCACTAGTTCAGGGGAAAAGTCAGCATCCTGAACTTCAGAGAAAATACTTAGAAAATACAAGCAGAGAAATAAAGACCAACAGAGAGGACTCTGAATGTCTGAATCAACTATACACTTTACATACATCCCTGGATCAAGAGAGCCTTTACATCTGAGTAGTCAGGGAGCTCTGAAGACATGGCTACTCAGAATCTCCACCAGGGAATCACAAGATTCTTCTCCTAAGTGAGCCCCCAAAGCAAAATACCACCTCAGAGTATATAACACTTCTCAGAGCCAGAAGGCATCACAACCCTCCTGACTAAGTACCTAATTAGAAATTAGCAAAAGGTGTGAAAGTCTTCCTATAGGCAAGCCTCCCCTAAGCAAGCTTCCCTTAATGGGCTCCACCTGAGGCCTATTAATGGGTTGGGAAGATCTTATATTCCATTAACATTACACTTACACATTATAGTGAGCTCATTCACTCTGTGCATTGTCTGATATGGTATATTATAATTGTATGACTTCTCTGACTTTTGTTTGCTATTTACTTGAAAAAATGGATTTATTTGGACATATACATTATACACATGGTCAATTCCTCCTGCCCATATAAAATAACAATAACATTGTAAAGGAAAACAACTTTGAAAGTTTTAAGACTCCTGATTAAAGCAAGGACCAACTTTAACTTCAGAAGACTAGTGAATAAGCATATTACTCACCTCCTGACAGAAAGGTGATGTACTTAAAATCCAGAATTAAATGTACATTTTGGAACACAGGCAAAGTGGGCATCTATTTTTCTTGATTACAGGTATTTGGTACAAGGGTTTTGTTTTTTTTTTTTCATTTTTTTTTCAGTGTTGGAGAGGAAGAGAAGAGACAGGCATAAGACAACCACAAAAGGAAAAAAAGGAAAGATAGTTATTGGAACATTTTTTTTTTTGCAAATACACAGAAGATTATAGAAGGAAAACCAGAAAGAATCAAATCCAAGAAAGTTGCATCTTAAATTTGTTATATATTTTAAAAGAAAAGCAAGCTGTCTATAATAGAGATCATACTTACATGTATCATTCTCTTTTTCCAGTTCTAGTACATATACATGGAAATACTGATCTTAATTATGGTTTGGCAAGTTAAGAATTTTTTTTTAATTCTAAAAAAAAAATTAAGCAAGTGCTATTAGTAACAGAGGAGATCAAGAAAGGCATCCTGTAGCATGTGGCACCCAAATTGATCCTTAAAGGAATCCAAGGAGGTAGAGGTGAGGAAGCATTGTACTCCAGGCATGGGATATAGCCTAGCAAAGACAGAGAAGTGGGAGATGTAAATATGAATAGGCTTTAGCAAGTAGATCAGCTTGGCTGGAAGGTAGAGTGTGAAACAGAGTAATGTCAAATATTACTGGAAATATGGGCTGCAGCCAGAGGATATAGGGCTTTAAATGGCAGACTGGTGAGTGTGAATCTTATCCTAGAGAAAATAGGGAAACATTGAAGATGGTCTTCCAAAAATCATCTCATTTGGGATAAATTGGGAGAGAGGGTAGAGCACTGAAGGAAAATTTCACTCAATTCAAAATTCTCTCCAGGATAGGTCCTGAGCAAGAAACCTTTCTAATGACTCTTCAGGGCTTTATTCTAACTTCTACCCACTGGTATTTATCAAGCTTTTATTTTCTATATCTTATTTTTATTAGTACCTCCATATACTTTCCCCTCCCCAACACAGAGGCTATCTCTTATAACAAAGATTAAAAAAAAAGAGGGAAAAAAGTACTTTCAGCAAAACCAGCTCACACATCTTTTAGTACCTGCAATATATTGCATACCCCTAGAACTCCACTTTAGCAAATGGGGAGGGAGGTGTGTTTTCTCTATTCTTCTCTGTCTTGGTTTTTCTGACTTAGTGTTGGACATTTAAACAAATGATCTCTTTGTGACTAGGTTTCTCCTTTTGCCTAGAGGAGAGAACAACCCGTGCCTTTCTAGGAGAGGAAGAGGATTCTTGGTATATCTATCCATGTTGACTAATTAACAAAAGGCCTTTATGCTCTGGGAAGAAGGCAAGGGTTCTCCAAAAGGGAAAACAAAACAAAACTACATTTGCTGAGATTTTTCCAATTCTATTTCTGAAGAGTAAGTCATAATGATTTGTGTCAAATAATAACACTGCATCTTTCCTGTGAGTCTCTTAATGGGTTTATGCCTGCTACATATCTGTCAGTCAAATGTTTTCATCTCCTTGGATCAGCTATGATGACCTAATCAAGAGTAGTTGGCCTGAGGCTGGGGACCACATGGGAAAAACAGGGAGGGAGTAACAAAGCTTACTCCCTGCCTCCCAAGTTTGTAGTAAGGGAAGCATCCTGCAAACCTTAAAGCCTATAGAAATGTCTACTTTTTAATTATCATTTTTATTTTGTCCTCTCTGTAGCCCAAGTTGAGCAGCCTGGAATAAAGCCAAGTAGGTTTTTTTTAATGCACACTAAATTTAATTTGATTTGATTTGGTTCAATTCAATTTGATAGATGTGTGATGTACAAGGAAGAAAGCTGTATTTGAAGTTAGATGGGAAGGTTCAAAGTCTGACTCTGACACTGCAAATGTCCTATGTGACCTTGGGCAAGCCACTTAATTTCTAGGTCTCAGTTTCCCCATCTATAAAATAAGAGCATTGAACTAAATAAGGAGTTCTTACTGTCGAGTCCATGGATTCCATAAAAAGTCTGTTGATAGATTTCGAGGCACTCATTAATTTAAAAAAATATATTTTGATAACTATACTTCAATATAATTGATTTTCTTTATAATCCTATGTATCTTATTTTATGTATTTAACGTTATTTTGAAAAAGGGATTCAGATGTATTAGCAGACCACCAAAGAGGTCCAAGATACAAAAGAAGTTTGAGAGCCCCTGATCTAGGTGAATTCTATAATTCCCTTATAGGCTATGAGGATGATGACTGATTTAATTAAATGAGTCTTTAGTAAGCATCTTCTAGTACCAGGTGCTGGTGATACCGAAACAGTACCTGTCCTCAAGGAGCTTACATTCTACTGAGGGGAAATGATGGGTATGCAGAGAAATAAAAACAATATGTGTAGAGAGGAATCACAGGTGACACAGGCTGAACATTAATTCATGTGTGTGAATGTGTATACACACACATTCTGCCATTGTAGATCTTTTACATATTTAATGGTGGGAATCATAGTGAAAGCCTGAACCAGTTAATCACTTGTGGCAGGTGAGGGCTGAGACTGAGTTGAGTGGCCTTGGAACCTCAGGTCTCCCACCAGGTGCTCTTTCATCGTTTCCCATTTTACAGAACTTATGCAGAGTAATTTTCACATGACTGGCACATCAGAGATATACAGCCGGATGGGGCCTCCCTTGAGATCTTCTAGTGATTCAACCCAATTATGTTACAGATGAGATGAATGAGGTCTGGATGGGAGATGAGAACTTGCCCAAGGTCAGTTACCCAGGTATCAAGAGAAAGAGTTGTGATTCAAACTCTTTTTATCGGACTTTTTGCCTCAACCCCTACGGACCACTCCTATACTGCAAAGCTGCCAGGGTACCCTGGTGATGTTATCATGCTGCTCTCTGCTGGGCATCCTACTTCTTCACTCTAGTAAACACATGTATCTCTGCTGGGCACATCATCTCTACAAGATACATCTCTGGGTGGGCTTGCGTCTCTTTGCAAGATATTGTATCTCAACTCAACTGGGCATTGCATTGTCTCTGTTGGACATCTCTGGTCTTCGGGCTGCTCTCTGTTACCATCTACTGGGTTCCAGATAAGGCCAGTCCCATGAATTCCCAAATGCGGTGGGACTCCTGGGGGTGAGGAAGCCTTTTAGGCAGATCCAAGTATTTTTGTTTTATTATTCAATCCAAATGGCCATGTTACAGATGGTGCTGAATTCTGTTGAAGCAAATGGAGCCATCTGTGATAATTGGTCAGAGTTAAAAATGAAATGGCAAGAAAAAAAGAAAGTGCTGACAAAGAGGGAAGGGGGTTACTCTTGGCCTAATGGAAACCAGATGAAGGGGTGAAATATCTTTTGGCTCGACAAGTGACATCCCAACTGTCTCCCTAGGGCCCACTAAAGGATGAGTGGGGATTTCTACTAGCTTTTATGTCACTGCCCTCTCACCTCCCCCTGGCTCAGGATGGTGGGAAGTTACTATGCTTAGAATCTCTTGACTTGGGTCTGGCTTGGCTAGTTCTGAAGAGCTGAGGTTAAGTTATTGTCTGCTTTCCTCTCACTCTCATAAAATCATAGATTTAGGACTGGAAAGGATCTTATATCTCAGCTAGAGCAAGTGCCTTATTTTGTAGATGAGGCATCTGGGATCCAGCTAACCCACATTGACTTGCCCAAGGTAACATGGGTAGAAAGTGGCAGAACTGGGATTTGAACCCTGGTCTTCTGACTCTGTGAATGGTTCAACTCATTCTACTGCGCTACAACTGCAAAACATGGTGATAGATTAATTCCTTGAGTATGTCCTATCAAATAGTCACCTACTGGCTACTGTCATCTTTAAAAAATTATAATAATATTAATATCAACAACAGTAATAACAGCAGCTAACATTTATATAACACTTATTATGTTCCAAGTAACATGCTAAGCTCTTTACAATTATTATCTCATTTGACCCCCACAACAATCATAGGAGTTAGGTGCTATTATTATCCCCATTTTATACTTG
>NW_027187372.1:4192394-4216880 GCF_028583685.1 Petaurus breviceps papuanus
TCATAGGAGTTAGGTGCTATTATTATCCCCATTTTATACTTGAGGAATACTGAGGACTTGCCCAGGGTCACATAACTGGTAAGTATCTAAGGCCAGATTTAAATACAAGCCTTCCTGACTCCAGGCCCAGAGCTGTGCTACCTTTTAAAATTTTAATTTAATGAACAACAACAAAAAATACATCTCTGAATATAAGGTAGAAGAAAGAAAGGGGATTATGTGTGAAAACAGGATTGCCTGCAGCTATTGTATATAGCTTACTTTTTAAAAAGTATACAATAAACATGTTACTTTCAAAACTGTCCTGGTTGTGTTTCCTTTTGAAACATCTTCTGTTCTCTTCTGTGCCTTTTAAAAATGCTTACATGACTCTTTCCTTTTTCCTTTTCCTTTTTCTGGCAACCCTATAGTTAGCTTCCCCTCCTCCCTCAAATAAAAAAGAAAAGCACAATCCTTGTAACAAATACACATAGTCCAGTAAAACAAATCCACCCATTTGCTGTGTCTCATTTATTCCTTGAATACTTCTCTTCTCTGCTTCATCACTTCTCTGGAGTTAGTTATTCCATTGATCAGAGTTCTTTATCTTTCAGAGTTGTTTTCTTTACAACTGTTACTGATCAAGCTGTTCTTCTGGTTGATCACTTCACCCTGCATCAGTCCATGCAAATCTTCTCAGGATTCTCTGAAACTGACCTTTTCATCATTTCTCATGGTACCAAAATATTGCACTATATTCATATGGCATTATTTGTTCAGTGACTTGACCGTTGTTGTACATCCCCTTTTTGCTAGTTGCTTGATACAACAAGAAGAGCTGTCATTAATTTTTTTATGAGGATGGGTCCTTTTCCTCTTTGTTTGATCTCTTTGGGGGTACATACTAGCCTGTTATGGTCCAATACCTCCTGGGAGCTGGAGAAAAAATAAACTATAGGTCTTTGGTGAAGGAGAGATTAACAGGGGCTGGAAGGGTTAAGGAAACCTCCAAGTAAGAAGACAGACTTGAATTCAGTCCTTGAAAGACAGAATTTGGCAAAGGAACAGTATAAATGATGACAAAAAGAGGTGCCTGGTCAGCAATGCAATTCAAGAAACTTTTCTCAAGTATTTATTATGTTAACCCAAGCCAACAAATGTTAATTATTCTCTGGTATGTTCCAAGCACTGTACTAATTGCTGGGAATGCAAAGAAAGGCAAAAAACCAGTCCCTGTCTTCGAGGAGCTCATAATTTAATGGGGCTAGACAACATGCAAACAACTATATACAAATGAGATATATAGAGTATAAATCAGACATGTGCGAGGCATTTAGAATCAGGAAGACCTGGATTTGAATTCTGCCTCTAATCTTAAATAGCTGGAATAGGAAAGTCATTCCTTACGTTACAGTTCTCTCATCAGTGTAATTGGGATAATAATACCTGTTTTAACTCTTATTCAGGGCTGTTGCAAGGCTCAAATAAAAAGCAAGGAAGGTGCTTTGCAAATTTGATGTCAGATATCATTATTATTTTTATAATAGAGATTAATCCTTAAATAGATCAGCCCCCAGCAGTCCAGCAGGGGTCTTGAAGAAAACTGTTAGATTCTGTCACTTTGAGAACTGTTGCTCCAAAGGTTTTTTTTTTTTTTTAAGCCACGTAAGGTCTTTCTGAAACAAGACTTTATTCCCCAGAGACTGGGCAGTCTAGAAGATGTTCTTTGAAAACATATTGTGAATGGAAATCTCCCCTACTTCATGCATACAGGTTACATAGGTTTTCTAGACTTCCCCTGTCACACTGTCTGATGTCACATTCCCCACAGAGATGTGTGTCTTCTCTGGTAAATACCCTGAAATACTTTTGATACTAAGAAAAACAGCTGAGTTCTGTCCCTAGATGGGAAGCAGATGATGAGAACTGAAGTTTTGAAATTCCACCTTGTAAGGCCAAAGCCCTTGGGACTTTATGTGATGGTTCACTCACTCGTATTTCATTGACGTCACAACTTTAGAGGGCATTTATATACATGTACACAGCAGCTCTGAGTTAAGAAAGTTCTGTAAGAAGCAAACAAATGAAAAAAAGAGTCCCTTAGTGAGGAGTCAGCTTTCCTTCCAAGAACTTGAAATTCCTTTTTTAAACTGTGTAGGAGTGGGAAAGATGAAGATAAGGCCTCCCAGGGAATCCATTTTCTCCTCCCTTCTTCTAGAGAATTGGTTTAATTTTAGTTGCCCCCTGGGTTAAGGTAGAGATGTTTTATTGGGCTGGCTTCACCCCTGGGGGACAGTTGTCAACCAAAGCATAACAGAACTCCTAGGTTGAGGTCAAGAAGGCAGGGACTCAGACATCACAGCTGGCCCTCTGCCTTTGTCCATCCTTTTGGGGCCTTCTCTCAGTATATTAAATGGGGAGAAGGAAGATTCAGAGTATACAGGATGTTAGAAATAGGAGGGACCACTACCTAGTCCAACACCTGAAACCCATGAAAGCAAGATAATGCCAATGTCTTAGAGCAAGGGCATAGTAGACTCTTGTCTCTTGACTCCCAGCTCAATGCCTTCCCGTTATACCAGTCTATAGCTATCTGTCTTTTCCTTCAAATTAGGCTGATAGACATTTGGTTCCCTATCATGCAGAGGCAGATATCAACAAACAGATTTTGGCAGTGTTATAAATCATGAATGGACCTCAGCAGGGCATGACCACTTGCTTCCAGTCAAATCAACACATTTGGGAGAACTTGTGTATCTTTTCTACCCAACTTTTGAAGATTTCTTATGGATAGGGATCTTCATCTTGGGTTGCTATTTCTACCCATTCTAATCCTACTCATTCTTCAAGGTCTATCTCAGTCCTGCATCCTCTAAGAAGACTTCCCTAATGGTTCCCTGAAATGAGCTCTCTTTCCTTTCACATGTAACTCTGCCTACATCACTCATTTGATAATTAATCATATGGTGCCCTGGGAAACTATTTACATTTCTGTATTGTTAATGGAATAAAATTAATTTAAATCAATGAAAATAAATGCTTAAATATTATTTAACCATTATTGTTGGAAAACCAACATGATATAATGGATAAGGAACAGACTGGAGAGTCAGGAAGATCTGGGTTCAAGTTGTGTCTTGGATATAGTATGTCTGTTATCATGCACCAATCATTTAAGCTTAAGTATGACTCATGCTAGAGATATCTCCAAAAAGAGTGGAAAGTTATTTAATGTACAATGAAGATCAGTTCTAAGGTAGCTATTGGTTTCCTTTACAGAAAAGAAATGCTTAACACACACACACATACATGCACACACAAACACAACTAATAAGTACCAATTGGTAGACTTAAAACATAAAACAGTAACTTCTTACTACTATTATACTTTACTGGGAAATTGATACTTAAAATATTAAAACATAAGACATTCAGGGGGGATTGTTGAACAAGGCTTTTACCTTCACTACAGCTCTTCACTGTCTAAATAATTCCATCAAGGTCCATGTCTTCTGGCAAGCCAGACCAGGGTTTGGTTCCTCTAAGAAGCATTAAGATACTTGTAGGATGCACCTTCAACTGGGAAGTTGCCACTTGCTGAGGTGCTCAGGAACTCCCAACCTTCTTAAACTCATGAGGTTGCCTCCCGGGCTGGAAACATCCAGCCCAGGATCACTATTTGGTCACTTATGCTCAGTTATCGAAGGCCTTGAGACTTCACTGAGAAGCTAGTAAATGGAATTAGTGATGGAAAACAGCAGAAATTCAGGAAGTAAGTATTTGACCTAGGTGTTTGCATTTATTTGTCTTCCCTTTGTTACTATTTTATAATTAGAGATTTGCTTGCTGTAATTATTTAAAATCCTATTTTATGGACAAAGCATGAGAAACTTTTTGGGGCAGCTAGGTGGCACAGCGGACAGAGTGCTGGGCTTGGAGTCAATAAGACTCATCTTCTTGAGTTCAAATGTGACCTCAGACACTTTCTAGTTGTGTGGCCTTGGGCAAGTCACTTAATCCTGTTTGCCTCAGTTCCTCATCTGTAAAATGAGCTGGAGAAGGAAATGGCAAACCACTCCAGTATCTTTGCCAAGAAAACCCCAAATGGGAGCATGAAGAGTTGGACACGACTGAAACAACAAAAAAAATCAACAAAAGTAACTTTTTCTTATGCTAAATCTCTGATTTTTCTCAGTTGTCAATGTCTGAGTTAAGCTTTAGCATTAGACTTTATGTAACCAAAGCTGGGTACCTTTCATTGGATGGCAGCTACCTAAGGAAGAAATAATCAGTTTCTAACGGGGCTGGCCTTGCAAACCCAGATCTATAAAATGATGTCAAACAGCGCACCATTAAGAACTTTGGAGGGAGAGAGAGTGAGGCTGTGGTTTTCACCAGCAGAAGCAGCTGGCTATTTTGTTGTTTCTGGAAAGCTTCAAGAGACAGGAATTGGAAAGGGAATGAAGCCTTTAATAGAAAGTACATGTTGAAATGATGGAAGGAGGGAATTAAACAGCATTATGGCTGAGAGAAGAATTTCACTGAGTTGCAAAGTATGATTTGAATTAGGTAGAAAAAACAAGCTTCATTTTGATGGTTGCATTGGAAAAAAAAATCTTATTTCCCTTTGCAAACATATTTTTGTAAACAGCAATAAAATAATATATGTGAGCTCTTGGTGTTATGTAGGAATAAAAGATACATGGCCAAGGAATTTCATGGTGCAGTATTGGAAAACTGTTACCTTTGTTAATACTATTCTCTCTCTCTCCTCTCTTCTTATTTTGTTTCTGTGACACTATATTACTCTGTTTCACCTTCTATATCTTCAACCAGTTCTTATCTATTTTCCCCCATAGTTTTTCTTTTTCTTTCCTAATAATGTGTGTCTCCCAAGGTTCAGTCCTTGGATATCTGTTCTACTTTTATATTCTTCCACACACAATCACTGTGACGTCTACTATTACCTGCATGCTGATATCTCCCAACTCTATCGATCTAGTCTTGTTGTCTTGTCCTAATTCTTATCTCCTATCTCCAACCACCTACTAGACATTTCCGCTCAGATAGCTCATCATTACTTTAAATTCAATATGTCAGAGATTGAATCGATCAATCAATCAACAAACATTTTGTTAAACTCTTACTATTCTAGGCATTGTGCTAGATACTAAATCTCTTCCTGGTCCCCTCTCCATTCTCTGTCAATAGCATGACCATTCTCTCCATCTCTTAGGTTCAAGACTTTGGCATTATCTTTGACTTTTTCTCTTTTTTGTTGGCTATGTAGTCATACATCTAAGCCATGTAGAGAAATCAAATACTCTTCATGTCTTCTTTTCCTGTTAATGGGATTACCATTATTCCAGTCACTAGAACCAAGAGATCCCAGCATGGGAGAAAAGCTAGTGCCCCCACTGAGGCTATTGCAGTGTCTGCTTTGCCACCCATACAAGTCTCATTCTGGTAACAGAATCAAAATAATATCAGGGCTAGATTGGATCTGAGTGGTTGTCTAGTCCAGGCCCCTTATTCTGGAGTTGACACAGCATGAGCATTTTCTTCTCTTTTTCAGAAAACTTCAGTGGCTCCCAATTGTCTTTATGATAAAATATTCTTAGTTTGACATTTAAGGCCCTCTACAACTTGGCTCCCACCTTCATTTCCAACCTCATTTTACTTTACTTCCCTTCGTTATTTCAGCTATATTGTACTGCTCACTGTTCAATGATGTTTTCTTGATTCTTCCTGCCTCAGAGAGGTTAAGTGACTTATCCAATATCACACATGACCAAAGTCAAAGTGATATGACTGTGGGGCTATATTTGTAACCATTTTTATCTGGGAGGAACACTTGAATACTCTTTATGCCTTATAGAGTCTAGTAAAATATGCAGACAGAAAGCAAAGGAGTCTTCTGTGTCTGAGAACAGTGCTTGGTGATACGGTCCTAATGGGAGAGAAAGAGTATGAGAAGGGCCACCTAACCATAGAATAAGCACACCTTCCCTCTGTACCCACCTCACCCTGTGCCAGACTGCACAAAGGGCTATTAGCATCATCATTGTCCCCACCCTGACATATAGGCAAGACTGTCAAGGCTGATGCTGTCTTGCCTTTTTGCTAAGAAAAAACTTGTAGAGTTATCGATAGGAGATATGTTCTTAACTCTTGGGGGCCATACTAAAGGGGGATGGTGATAAGGTTTTATATTTTTAAATAATATATTCATAACCTGATTTTTAAAAAGGATCATTGTACCCAATTAGAACTGGGAGGGACCTTGAAGGCATCTTGTCTAGCCCTTCTCATTTAATAGATAAAGAAACTGAGGTTCAGAGAGTTTATACCTTGCCCACGGTCAGCTAATAAGTATTAAAAATGAGATTTGAACCTAGATCTTTCCTGACTACAAATCTATCCCTCTGTCTACTACATTAATCTAGTTAATGTTAAACAATAATCATTTACATATCTCTAAGATCTCTTCTTGTCTTTACTGATGTCTGTATATATGACCTATTATGTATGAATCAGTTTAACACACATTTATAGACTGATCTGAAATGTCCCATGACACATCTTTGGGAGATTGGAGTTCTGCCTTGGTGAGGAGTAGGAGGATGATAATATGTGAATGACCACTCCTTTACTCTCTTGTCTTCTTTCTTACCTCTCTTCTCCCCCACCCCCTCAGCAGTTGGTCAGCCAATCAGGAGTAATTTCTCCTTCACAGTATGCATGCTCCAGAACTGTCCTTTGGGAGACCACCAAATTTACCTGGGGGTGGAGTTACATTCATTTTTTTACATAGTTGTAACCAGTGTCTGCTGTTTCACAAAAATAATCATTTCAAATAAGCATAATTATAATTTTTATGTATGTATAGAATTTGAAATAAATATGAATAATAAAAATTGCAGTGTGTGTTACATAGCCTTCCCAATTGTCATTTTAATAGCAATATGATCCTTCACTATATTAATATACTACAGTTTGCTTCGTAGATCCCCTATGGCAGGACACTTGAATTGTTCCTGATTTTTCAATATTATAAATAGTGTTGCCATGAATATCTTTGTACAAGTTATTTTTTCCTATTTGGCTTTATTTCCTTGGGGTATATTCCCTGAAGTGGAGTTATTGGGTCAAAGGGTATAAACAATTCTGTTGCCCTAAATACACGCTTCCAGATGACTCCCTAAAACCTTTGGACATATTATGCCACCATTTACAAAGGAGAGAAGAATGGAGATGACCTCTGTTCATTGCTTTGAAATTTTCTCTGGATTTCTACATCTTCCTTCTTTTCATACTTCATTTATTCAGCTTTGATGACATCACAAGGGTCAACCAGTTCCACCTCCAAGGCTCTCCAGAGAAAGGTCCCCGTGCTTCTGCTACCTCTTCAAAAAGTGTACAAAGTACATTTGAGCAAGGACCCTTTCCCCTCTGGGATAGTTGGTCCTTGAAAATGTCCAAGTTTGGTACCCAGTCACATCTACTTTTTTGTTGTTGCATTAGAGGGACTGAGTTATTTGTGAGACATTATGTGATATTGATGGTCCCCATGTCTTTATTTGGTGTTTATAGGGACTTTCTTTTTGTCAGTGACTTCTTTAAAACATAAGCATAGATGTGGAATCTCTGGGCCAAAGGATTTGGACATTTTAGTCATTTCTTTTGTATAATTCTTAATTGCTTTCCATAATGGTTGTACAAATTCATAGTTCTAACAAGGATACATTGGCATCAGGGCGCCCACCATTCATAATCCCTACAATACTGACATCTTCCATCCTTGTCAATTTGTTAGGTATAAGTAAGAACCTTAGGGGTTTTTTTAGTTTAATTTTAGGAACAATATTAAATTTTATACACACACATGTATAATATATACATATAGTAAGGCATAATATATAATAATTAGTGTGTTACATATTATAGAAAATTATAGCATATTATGGATAATATTTTATTAATAAACATATTAACATTATATTATATGTTATTTTTGATGGGAACCTTTAGACTTTGCATATTGCCCAGGAGGAGATTACTCTGACCAAAGAGCAGATACTACCGTGTTTCCCCGATAATAAGACCTATCCCGAAAATAAGCCCTCCCCTTACTGTATAAGATTCCTCTAAAATAAGCCCTCCCCCGAAAATAAGCCCTATTGAGATTGCTACTGTAGTGAAGGTGATCCCCTGAGCTACACGCTATATTACGGTACCCTCTGTATGCACCGTTCCCCCCCCTCCCCCCCGTGAAACGCACGCCACGCTCCAAGCTGCATCCAATCAGAGCTGCAGCAGTGAGCACGTCATCCTGTCCTTCCCCAGTGATTTGCTTGCTGGCGCCATTGAGAGCAGTGCCGCGGAGGAGAGCTGAGGCAGGACAATATAAGCCCTCCCCTGAAAATAAGCCCTCTGGTGTTTTTCTTTCAAAAAAAATTTATAAGACAGTGTCTTATTATCGGGGAAACATGGTAGGATATGGGGAAAAGCTCTTTTACACAACTATACCAGTACCTAAGTCACAACCTTGTTCTTTTCTATATCTCTTTTGAGTATTTGTTGGGTTTTTTTTTGACATTAACAAATGAGGGAGAGGATGAAGACAAAGCTGCCAGATTGATTTCAACTGAGCCACAAAGACAAGACTCATTTCTCCAGGGTGGAAAAACCAGTCTCCCAAAAGTAGTACAATTAAAGTTTGGGCTCATGTTCTTAGTTTTCTGGGGGAAATGCCAAAGGTTTTTTTTTTTCCTTTTCTGAAATAAAAGCAGCCTATAATAACCATCTTTCCATCTTATGGGAATTAAATTTTTTTAATTCAAAAGGATCTTAGAAGTCATCTCATTGAATCCCTTCATTTAAGAGATGTATATACTGACCCCCAGAAAGGTAAGATAATTGGCCCATAGATAATTAGTGGCAGAGCTAGGACTAGGGCCCAGTTCCCTTGATTCCCAGGTCAGGGTTCTATCTCTGACACTATGCCACTTTTTCTCCAACTTCAGTGCCTCCTTTGGTGACTAGCACACAGTAGGTATGTTATCAATGTTTATTTATTTATTCATTCATTTATTTATTAAAGCAATTGGAGTTAAGTAACTTGCTCAAGGTTACACGGCCAGGTGTTTCTGGATGGGTGCTAAGTGTCTGAGCAAAGCAGAGCCTTCTGGATAACTTCTAGTCTTAAGGAATGTCCTAGACTAGAGCAGAGGATGGCACCAGATCCAGCCCTAGGATTGTTTGTGTACTGCCTGGGAGCAATTGTATTTAAAAATAGATTTGGTCCTTGGGGCTGATCTCAGAGCACTAAAAGGTTAAATTACTTACCTAGGGTCACACAATCAGTGTGTTACAGGCAGGACCTGAACCCAGGCCTTCTTGGCTTTAAGAAGAGCTCTTTATGCACTATACCACCTTGAATAAATAGATAGAACATAGTGATTTTTCCCTTGCTTTACAGATAAGGAGACTGAGTATCTTGCAGATTAAGCAACTGGCTGATCATTGAACAGTGAACAGTGAACAGTATAACAAATTGAATGTGAGCTCCTTGAGGGCAGGGACTATGTAATTTTTATCATTGTGACTCTAATCCTAATAAATGTCAGTAGTTAACACAGGCAACAAGATAATCCTACTCTAATCTACTTTGACCAGATAACATCTGGCAAGATCCAGTTCTGGGTACCAAATTTTAGAAGGTGGAGATCATCTAGAAGAGGTCAAGATGTTGAGGGGTTTTAAAGTCATATATACATGCCTTGGGTGAAGGAAATGGAAATGTTTAGCCTAGAGAAGGCTTAGGTGGGGAGAAGGTTTGAGGACAGCAGTCTTCTAGTTAAGGGCTTTCATAGAGAAGAAGGTTTAGACATATTCCACTAGATTGTGAAAGGTAAAAAAAAAAAGTAAAAGAGGAAGCCTGATGTAGTGGGGAAAATGTTGGCTTTGTAGTCAGATGACTGGCTTTGCTATTTACTACCTTTGTGACACTGGGAAAATTGTTTAACTTCACTGGGCTCACTTTCCTCATCTGTAAAATGAAAAGGTTGGATGAGTTGGCCTCTTAGGTCCTTCCCAACTTGAAATCTGTGATGGGATATAGCTAAAAGGAAGCAGATTTTAGCTTAACATAAGGAAATCTTCCTAGCAGATAAAGCCATCCTAAAATGAATGTGTTGCCTTAGTAGGTATTGAATTCCCTGTTGTTTGAAGGTTAGATAAACACTTGTCAAAGACGTTTCGGATGGAATTAATAAATTAGGTAGGGGTCATCCCTAGATGACCCCTGAGGTCTCTTCCAAATAAGATTCTATAATTTTAAAACTGCACTCAGGATCTTTCTCAAACTCATTTCCTCCTCCTGACTTCCCTGAATTGGTCAATTGCTACTGCATATTTTCGTTCACCACGACTCAAAACCTCTGTGGAAGAAAAACCTCAGTACTTTGATTGGGGGGGGGGGAGCACCATCTTGTCTGACACAGTTTTACTCATTAAATTATTCTAAGCATCTCTGCTTAGAGAAATCCAGAGACAGATCCATCCTACCTGTGAAAATTTCTCTAACCCAAGTCTTTTTTCTAATTACAAATTTTAGGGTTCAAAAACAAGGACAAATTTCCACACTTAAGATAAAAGAGGAGGATGAAGCTTAGGAAACTGTTTTAATTCATTAAAAAGTACAAATAGAAACTTAACCTTTGGTGCAACCTTGAAAATCATTTCCCTAAAACTATTCAATCCCCCTTTAACCTCTTCCTTGAAAAGCTTTCCTTTTAACTTGGTGAAAGATGAACTCATCAAATATTTTAATTAGTTGTATTATTTGAAGATTGTCTTCTTTTTAGTCTGATCAGTTTTAGGGAGGAGTTCTTTTAGGTCTTCATGCTTTTGAAATTGGCTAGGCCTTCCATTAGAATAACTGGAAAAACACATATAACATATCTGCCTTCTCAATGAGGGAGTAGAGGAGGGAGTGAAGAATTTGGAACTGAAAATTTAAAAAAGAATGTTAAAAATTGTTTTTACATATAATTGGAAAAAAATTGAAAATTAAAAAAAGAATGATTGCAAAAATATTTTAGTATAGTACATTGCTTTGTAATGGATAAAGAGCAACTGATAACGTATCGCATTCAAATTAGACCAAAAACTTCTGTCCGACTGAAGCCCTGCCCTGACATTATTGGAATATGTGGCCTAAAGAAGTAGGGGGGTGGGCGGGAGGAGAGTGGGTCTTAGTATGCTTCCATACTTCAATATTACTTTTAGTTTCTTTTTCTCCATCATTCTCCAAATCCAGTCAGCTGCCATGTCCAGTACATTCTTTCTTCATAACTTCTTCTATCTCTACCTTTCTTTTGTATTATTGTTTTATTCCTTGAATCTAATTTCTTTTACCACCACCACCACCACCACCACCACCACCACCACCACTCCAGTTCAGATTTTATCAGCTCACAGTTGGACTTAGAACAGACTCCTACCTGACCTCATTAATTCCAGCATTCATCCTTCCAATCCATTCTATAGAGAGCCACTGGAATAATCTTCCTTAAAGCACCACCATCTTGTCAGTCCATTGCTCAGAAAACTTCATTGGCTCTCGCTATCATCTACCTTGATGTTTATCAGTCTTTCAGCACTTTCAACAAAAACTTTGGTGAAATGATTGAAGTAAAATCTTTTAAATGATGATTTTGTAATGCCTACTGCTAATGGTGCCAAATAGCATTGATTAATTAAAAATTTAATATTTACAAGTCAATTTTATTCCAAATCAGACAATAGCACAAAAAACTCATTAGTAAGAAGGAGATAGTTTTTCCTATCCATAAACATTTTATAACTTATGGATGATACTAGAAGCAATAGATCACCTTGGAAGATGCTTCTCAATAATTTTCATTTTCCTCTTGACTTACATGAAACAGTATTTTTGGCCTGGTTTCAGTTCACCATGCTTTCACTTAAAACATTCAAGTTTTATTTTTAAATTTTCTGTGCTTTGTTTACAGTCTTTGAAATTTTGCCAGAACCCTGGAACTAATTTTAAAATTTTGGTAATATATCTGTGCATCAGATTACTAGAAATAAACTCAAATCAGAGACATGTGCATTTCTGCTGTATTTGGGTCTTACTACTCTTTTTCATCTCTTTACACTTGGACATTGGCATAAAAATTAGCAAATTAGAAAAAAAAAACCACCCTCTAAGAATGCATATAGTGTATTATGAACTTACTATCAATCAGTAGTGTGATATAATGGCCAAAAAAGGAAATGAAATACTAAGCTGCATTAATGAGGCCAAATGTACAGGACTGGACAGCTAATAATCCCACTCTATGTCCTGGTCAGGCCTTATCTGGAGGATTATGCTCAGTTCTAGGACCACATTTTGGGGAGGACTTTGGTAAGCTGGAGATGGTCTAGGGGAGGCCAATCAGATGATGAAAGTCATCAAAAGCATGGTACATGAAGGTCTGCTAGAGGAATGAAATATTTAGCCTGGAAAAGAGAAGATCTGTAGATGGGAATATAATATCTGTCTTCAAGAATTCAGAGGGTTTTCATCTATGTTCTACTTGACTGTAGAGGGTAGAACCAGGAGAAGTGACTGGCAATTGCAAGGACGTGAATTTTGGCTTGTTAGAAAAAGCTTGCTAACAATTAGAACTAATCCCTCAAATAGAATGAACTGATTTCTGAATGTAGTTGGTTCCCCCATACTGGAAGTCACGAAACAAAAGCTGTATGAACACTTGCCAGAGACATTTTGGAAGGAGTTTTTCTTAAATCATAAATTGAACTCCAAGATCTCTGGGGTCTTTTCAAATGCTGATATCCCATGATTTTGTAATTCTGCAATTCCACTAGACTTTTACCTGCATTGGGAGCCTCAATGGTGTTTATATAGTTTTGCATATTTTGAGAATGATGCTGTTGGAGAAGGAATACAGAATGAGCTGCAGAAGATCTGAATGGCACCAGCCCAGACACTAATAAGTGGTGAATAGAATTCAGCTTGGATACTTTTAAAATTGGAGTCTAAAAACAATCAGAGAAACCAAGAAAAAACGAACAAAGAAGGTCCTGGGAGTTAAATGGAAAAATAGGGCCACCTGCTGTTCATAGGGACAGAGATGTGGGAGTTAGAGAGAAATTATTTTTGGGAACAAAAATAATCTCTAAAGGTTTCCACACAATCTGGAGACCCTGGGTAAAGCAAACAGCTTGATACTGTAGGTGGTACCCCAGCAGGTCATGGATCCAGATGAAAGCAAGTTAGAGGCATGCCAGGCAGGGTGCTGGTGAAAATGCCCTGCCTACCTCAATAATAATAACAATAGCTACCATTTATATGGTGCTTTAAGATTTGTAAAGCCCTAAACAGCTAGCTAGCTCAGTGAATAAAGTACTGGACCCAAAGGCAGGAAGAAGAGTGCAAATCCTGCCATAGACACTTACCAGCTATGGGACCCTGGGTAAATCACTTAACCCTTCTCAACTTCAGTTTCTTCATCTATAAAATTGGAATAATAATAGCTCCAAATGCCCAGAATTGTAGTAAGGCTCCAATGAGGTATTTGTAAAGAGCTCTGCAAACCTTAAAAGCACTAGATAAAGACTAGTTATCATGATCTCAATTTATCTTTACAACAGCGCTAAAGAGTAGGTCCTATTAATAGCCTCATTTCCCAGGAGATGGAACTAAGGCAAACCAAGGTTCAGTGCTCTGCTAGGCACACATCTAGCATCTGTAACGTCTGTAATGCCAAGCATGAGCATCCTCCACGGTTTTGATTACAAGCATAGTAAACTCCATTTATTCAGTAACAAATTAAGGCAAAACATTCACAGAAAATCAAAATACAGCAAATTTGTAACAACCATATCATCGCAGCATTCAATACCCAAGGAGAGGACTTTTTTTCATCTTGACCTGAGATAAGTTCTCAGCGGTTTCTGTTCCTGGGAAGACAAAGCTTAACAAAGACACCATAGCATTCATGCACGTTGCCACCATCCTCTTCAATTCACCTTCTGCCTGAGAAATCAACCTAGGCCCAACAAGGTGTGAGGCCTCTAGCAACAAATGAATCTGACAAAGTAACATCAAAACAGACGGACAAAATACCGGCACCACAGTCATGCCTCCTCAGTTCTTGGCAGCGTCAGCTGACAGTTCTCTCTCTCTCTCTCTCTCTCTCTCTCTCTCTCTCTCTCTCTCTCTCTCTTGCCTCCACGATGCTGTTCCCAGAAGTTCTTCTGGCCTCTCTCAGCTTGAGCCTCTCCCTATCCACAGCACCAGCTCCTCCCACTTCAGCCCCCTCTTGTCAGGTCAACAAGTCCATCCCACTGTGGGGTTCGAATTCCATTACCATTACAGCATCTTAGGTTGGATTTGAAACTCAGGTCATCCTGATTTCTGGTCTAGCATTTCATCCACCTATCTCCTCTTTAGAGAAGGAGGCCAGAACAAGACAACAGAGCATTTTGCTACATGGCATCCACAACAGGAAAAATAAAAGAAACTGACATCTCTATGGCTTCTCATAGGAGATATGAACATCCCTGAAGTGGCTGGTTTTCTACAAACATTTTGCAATTGGTTGATTTTTCTTGTTCTCATCACCTGCATGTAAACAAAATTTCTTCTATAAGCAAGACACAAAAGCGAATCATAGCTTGAAATCGGAAGTACCGTAATTGTTTCCAGGGTAGCAGCACTTAAACAAATGACCTGAATCCTAGAAGATCTTTGAACCTCTTCTTTTCAATTTGAAATTGGAAAACCAATATGAGAGAGGGAAGGATGTAGCAAAACAGCTCCTGGTCCCCAAAAGATTTCTTCCATATTACATGGAATTGTTGGAACATATTGGTGTTCTTGTTAGAGATAATGTGGTGGTCACCTCCTGACTCTGGAACTGAAAGGGTGGGATATGCTACTAAAACCAACAATTTTATTGCCTATTTTTTTCTGTTGATATTTTCTGTGTTTTCTACTAAGCACTTGAAAATGTGTATATGACTGCAATACAAAGGAAATTAAGAGAAATTATTATGTTTTTCATATATTAATAACCAATTATTGAATTAGGAATAAAGGATTTTTTACTTCCTCATCGAGAAATCAACCATTGTGGGAAATCTTGGGTAAGACTTACCCAGTCAACAAGGTTAAGATCTAATCATAGACAGTATAGAGATTCTAAACTTAGGCAAATGGTATTTCTGCTCATTGTGTTTACTCAGACAGGTTTCAGAAAATGTGGATTCTTCCTTTTGTCAGAGAGGTGATATAGTTATTGATAAGTTTCTATGACTAAGAATGGGTGTTCAGTGTTACATACCTCAAGACCCTCATTGGAATAGGCCCACCTCTCATTATAATATTAATTTTCTCATTAATTATTAACCAATCAAAAGTTGATTGACATCCTCAGGAGCACCCACTCTTCCAAGGACATATAAACTGTGAGCTCACCATCATGATTCATCTTTGGTTCCAGAGAGACAGCCAAATGACCACCCCTTTTATTAATAATATGCTAACATTATTAATAAATGATTAATTGCTGAGAAGCTATGTCTCTTGGAAATTTTCAACCAATACACAAGGTACTGGGGTCTTTTGGAAATGATAGCCAAGGATTGTTCCTTCTTCTTTTTACACCCCCCTGCTCTGTGACTGAAGACTCTATGCTTGCCTTCAAAGCAAGCTTAACAAATCTGACTGAAGGGTGGTGGAAGAACCCTTCAAACTTATAACAACGCTGCTGGTAACTGATGTTTATATGGTGCTTTAAGATTTAGAAAGAGCTTTATGAAGACCTGAGTAGGAAAACTAAGTAAAAAGCATTGAGTCAGGATGAAAGGAGGGAGAAATAAAAATTGTTCCTTTGTGGGAGTATCCTGGCAAGATGGACACATGGAAGATTAAGTCTTCATACAGATAACTTTGGCACCTGAGGCAAAGTGCAAATTTGGAATCAAAGGACCTGGGTTTGAATCTTGTCTTTGCTACTAAGTCTTATGTGACTTTGGGCTAATCACTTAAACTCTGGCACTCAATTCCTGATCTACAAAATAAGGGAATTGAATTAAATGGATTCTGAGGTCTCTTTCAACATCTCTATTTATTAATTATTATGACAAAGAGAGAAAGCAACTAATTTGCTCTAAAGGAGGTTAGATCACGTGACCCAGATGAATTACATTTAAAGTTCTGAAAAAAGATATTCATGGAATCATGTAACCATGTAATCATCTGTGGGTGACCTTTGATGAATTGGAGAAAATGAGAGCAATGAGGACCTAAAAGACAGAAAGGAGGAACCTTGATATACATGAATTTTCCAGGACCACATCAGGACACCAGTATGTGTAAGAAGAAGAACTTAGACTCAACTACTCTTGACTTTGAGGTCAGCTCTCCACATCAGGCTACCCCTCAAGTAATATGGTGTGAAACTTAGAAATGCAAACTCTGCATGGATAAACCAAGTATAGGTGCCCAGGATAGTTACAAAGTCCAGATTTATGGCCTCTCGGTTTCTATTGTTTCACCATTAAACTCTATCATTCTTAGACCCCTCTTTGTGAGAGCAGTGTCTTATTGGTGGCTCCAAAGATTCCCCCAGGTCTTTAGGTGAAAACTGCTCCCAAGGAGTAGTTCTCTTCCTCACTAGTATCCTAAAAAATCATCATTGTTTCCTGTACACAGAACATTTTGAATTGGCCTTTCTTTCCAGGTTACATAAATTTAGGTCAATTCCCTACCCCATTCTCCCAGGGGATTAAATTAAAATCTGATTAAATTAATCTATTTTGCCCTTAATTTAAAAAAAAAGACAATATGATTATTTAAATTCCCACTTTGATCAATATCTCTCATAGATAACTTATTTATAGGCTCTGTAAAGTTTTATTTTTTTTGTAGTTATATGTTACCTAGGTAATCAAGAAAATTCATCAAATAGCAACCCTGAAACAAAAAGCGAAAGTAGCACAATAATTATCATCAATATTAGTTAACATCACGTTTACTTGTAGCTTAGCAACCCACTCCCAATGTCCATTTAATCAACATTTCATCTTGGACGCTGGATGTCTGATATGTCTGGTCCCTGGCAACATCTTCTCTTGGACATTCTGGAATACATCTCATTCTCAGGGCATTTCTGAAGGAGGCTCCTCTTCGGCAGATTTGTTTCTCTGGTTCCAAATCACTTGCAGAGATTTCTAGGTATTTCTGTTAAAAACTGCCAGTTACAAGACTTAATGCAATTTAGTACAGCCTCTTTCATTTTTCTTTTCCAAAACTAGTTCATGTGATGAAAACCAGCTTAAACCTTGTGGTCCCAATCTTATTAACAACAGAGCTATTGGGAAAAATATCAAATTAAGAACCCCTAGTTAACTTAAAATTTCAGAGAATTTAAGTTTTTATATGTCCCTTACTGTTTCTATCTTTATCTATACCTGATATAGATACTTCCAACAACAGACTAAAGAATCTTTTAAAAATTCATGAGGATATGGCTTATAAAATGAGCCCTTCTGGTTAAAGATTTAATATTTATCAAAGTAAACATGTAAGCTAAGGTTAAGAGTAATTTTCTAAATTGGAATTGACTCCATTATCATTAAAGTTTTCAAGGCTGGTGGGTGTTCAGTAATTTCATTTTTTTTATCTTGGATTTAACTCTTACTGAGGGAAAAACTTCAGTTTTACTACTTGTAACTGTCCTGTGATATGTTAGCAAATTGTTATGTTGATATGTTTAAGAAATTCAAATAACAACTGAGAAATGAGAACCTAAACATTTTAAGTAAAAAGGGCAGAAGCTCTGAAAAGCTTTTAAATTACATATATAATCATCTGATTTTCTTGCTTTCTCAAAGTTGTCCACTACATCTAATTCTGCTCCAACCAATTTCCCCTTAGGAGAATCAGATGCTGTTTAGGGTCTAATCCTATACATGACCACATAGGTAACAACACTTTTTAAATAGATGACTTCTATGCCTAAATTCAATGGGTACACACATGAATTTACTTAATTGTTGCTAACTTTACTCTAATTGTGACGAAAAGACCTTGGATGGGATGTAATTAATTCCAAATTGTATGCATTGTGTGTATGCAATTGTATGAATGAAATGAAGAACCAGGGACACAGTTTGTAACAGAGATCTCTAATCACCTATCTTGCAGATCATGCATCTATGAGCTAGACAGAATCTCAGGGGCTATCATTCTAGTCCAACCTTCTCATTTTACAAATGAGGCACTGGAAATGTGGGCAAGTCAAGCAAGTTGCCCAAAGTCCCAAAGGTTGTAATCCCCAGAAACTGGATTTGTACACGTCTTCCTACTTGAGAATCAGTACTCTTTCCATTTACCACACTAAACATCATAGTGATATATTGTGTATTTCTTCTTTATTGAGGATAGAGCTCCACTTATAGAACCAATTTTAGTAAGAGTACTCAACAGGGAAAGGATGCATTTACCTGGTGGTCTTTCTAGAAAAATTTGAAAATGGAATTGGCTACATCCAAAGAGAGGAAATGCTTTCTCCCTGGAGGTCTTCAAGCAAAGTCTGGGTAGTCATTCGATAGGTGTGGAATAGAGGAGACTCTTGTTTGGGCCTCTGAGGTCCCCTCACAACTCTGAGATTCTATAATTGTGTGATCTGGAGTGGAGAAGGGGAGAAGGTAAAGAAAAGCCCATATAAAATCTTCTCTGCAAAATTAGGGGTTTTATTGCTATCCTTCTTACCATGACTTCCCCCCAACCTGCCTCTATAAACAAATTCACCTAACTTTAGGGAGAAACATTTATGCCAGAACACCTCAGTACTAATAATAGTTGTTCACATTTATATAGAGTTTTGAGTTTTGTGAAGAGCTGTGTGTGTGTGTGTGTGTGTGTGTGTGTGTGTGGCTTGTTCAGTTCTTTTAGTTGTGACTCTTTATGACCCCTTTTGGGGTTTTCTTGGCAGAGATACTGCAGTGATTTGCCATTTCCTTCTCCAGTTCATGTTGTATGTGAGGAACTGAGGCAAACTGGGTTAAATGACTTGCCCAGGGTCACACAGCTAGTAAGTATTTGAAGCCAGACTTGAACTCAGGAAGATGAGTCTTGCTAACTCTGGGTCTGGCTCTCTATGCACTATGGCGCCACCTAGCTGCCTGCATGCAGAGAACAGAGTATTTCAAACGATGTCTATAGTAAAGTATGTTCAGCTGTTAACCATGTTCTAATGGAATAGATATTACGCTGGAATAGATAAACCACTGCCCTTAAATGCCCTCTAAACAATGGGGACATATTTAAGGAATCTCATGTGTGATTTGCTTGCATTTCAGAGCATGCTCTACATACAAGTGTGTGTGTATATATGTATACACGCATGTACATATACGGATAAACATACATGCATATACATACACACATACATATAAATAGAGAGAGAGAATACTAGCAGCTGGCATTTAAATACTGCTTACTGAGTACCGTGCTAGGAGCTTTACAAATATCTCATTTGATCCTCACAACAACCCTATGAGGTAAGTGAGATTATTATCTCCACTTTACAAATAGGAAAACTGAGGCAAATGGTGTTAAAGTGACTTACCCAGGGTCACACATAGCTAGTAAGTGTCTGAGACTGGATTTGAACTCAAGTTTTTCTGGCTTGGGACCTAGCACTCTACTCATTGCACCACAGGGATTTATGTATGTATGTAGGTAGATAGATATGCCTATATAGTTCCACACCCATTGGAATATACACACCCAAATCCATATACATCCACATATATGTATATATACACATATATATATATATACATGCACATATATATTATACACACACATATATAGAGAGAGATACATGAATGAAATGGCAAACCACTCCAGTATCTCCATATGTATGTGTGTGTATATATATGTATGTATGTGTAGCTCTCTGTCTCTTTCTCTCCCTCTCTACAAAGTCTCTCTGTCTCTCTATCTGATCCTCCAAACAATTCTCTTAGGTTGCTACTGTTATTACCATCTTACATGTAAAGAAACTGAGGGTCCGAGGTGTTGGGTGATCTGCCCAGAATCACATAGCTATAAAGCTTCTGATAAATGATTCGAACCCAGGACCTTCTGACACTAAATCCAGAATCTTATTGCTACGACACACTGCCCCTCGGTAAAAGTGCTAGAGAATAGAGATCTTTGAGGGAAACTATCACTCCCTTTTAACATTTAATTGATGTTCTTCTAATGAAATGGTAGCAAGTGATCAAGTTACTCAGAAGAAGGCCATTGCTGAGAGAGAGACATGGAGTCTCTCATTGCACATATGTGGCTGGGCTTTGGAGCTATAAGACTAAGGAGTAGGACAGTGGTTTAGAAACAACTGCTGAGAAGAATTTAGAGAAGCATGGAATGACTTGTGTGAACTGATGCAGAGTAAAGCAAGCAGAATCAGGAAAACCCTATGTACAATGACTATAACGATGAAAAACAACAATAACAGAGATACCTAAATGCTGTGTCATTATAATGACCAAGCTTGGCCTTGGAGAAGAGTGGAGACATCCATCTCCCACTCTGCATTGCAGAGGTGAGGCACTATGGATGTGAGACACTACATAGTCTGTACATGGATGTATTGGTTGGGTTTACTGAATTTTTTTTCTTTTGAAATGTTTGTAACCAGGAATAGTTCACTTGGTAAGGGAGTAGGCTAGGATATAATTGGAAAAGAAGGCAATGTAACAAACAAAGGCATCAGTAATGTTTTGTTTTAAGTTAATGATAGGGATATGGGCTGGGTCTATGATTTCATTGATGTAAGGAATTCCTGGTGATGAAACTCCTTCTCCTGCTGATAGGTTTGAATTGAACTTGAATCTTCCTGGCTTTGAGATTCTCTAGCTACTATGCCCCAGTGCCTCTGTTTAAAAAAATCTGTTATGTTATTTTATCTTATTTTAAAAAGAAACAACCCTTGAGTGGATTCTGCTCAGAGGTTGAACAGAAACAGCACCATGCACCAGGAAACGGATTCCTGCATATCCAGAGCAGGATAGGAGGCAGGGCTCTGCACTCAGAGCCAGCACTAGCCGAGTGTTTCCGGGAGTCAGAGCCCTGCTCCTTCTTCTCCTGTCATCCTTTTGCAGGTGTTCTGCCAACCCAAGTCTCCCACTGAGCAAAACGACTGGAGGCAAATTCATCTCCAGGGGGCTGCACTTAAGTTGTCAGGACTGTTCTGCATGCTGCAAGGACAATTTAAAAGCGAATATTTCTTTAAGCCTTGGGAACACAGCAACTCAATAATTACTTGTTGAAATGAAATGAATAAAGGGAAACTGAGGATACTGCTCTGTGACTGCACTGGTATCAAGAAAGGAATAAAGGAAGGAATAAAAGAAAGAAAAAAGAAGGAAGGAAAAGAGAAAGAAGAAAGGAAAGAAAAAAGGAAGCAAAGAAGGAAAGAAAAGAGGAAGGAAGGAAAGAAGGAAAGAAAAGAGAAAGGAAGGAAAGAAAAAGGGCCGAGGGAAAGAGGGAGGGAGGGAAGGCAGGAAGGAAGGGTGGGCTTCTAATGAGCTGTTTTTGTGATTTCGGTGTAGGGCAGAGGTGTCAAACATGTGGCAGGCAACACTCCCCCATGCAGCTGAACCAGATTAAAATGTTATTGGGAAATATTTAACACAATAAATATAAAACAAGGGCTGTCTTCCACATGTAGCAGAGAAGTGTCATTTTGTGGCTTGAAGGGAGGCAGAGTAGACATCTCTATCCTTTTCTCTAAGGGAGACTTTAGTTCCAGGAGAGGAAGCAGGAGGTTAGGACCAGAAGCTTGTCCATTCTGCTCTTCTTAGAGAGAGGGAATACTGGGCTAGAATTCTATCCATCTGCTCCCTTAAATATGATTAATTTAGAAGCCATGAGCCTTTCAGGGACAATACAACTCAGAAGAAAGAGCATCGTCATCAAAAAATCCAGAGCACTATGGTTTGAAGTCCAGCTCTGCTACTTGGTACATGTATGACCAGGGGCAAGTCCTTTATTTCTTTGGGCTTCAATTATCTTGAAATCTTTTGATTAGATGACCTCTAATATCCCTTTCAGCTCAGAAGCTATGATCCTATCATCCTAAAACTGAAAGAAAAAAATCATCATCATCATCATCTTAAAAAATTTTCCATTGCACCAAAGGGTTTCTTCCCAGTGTTGGGAGCAGTTTGAAAGGGATTCATTTTGCTTTCACTTTCAGGTTAAATAGTTAACTAAATCATCTTCCTTCTTCTGGAATTTGGCATTCAAGCCAGTCAATAGTAATCTAAAACCCTCCCAAGCCCAATACTCAGCTTTTGCAGAGAGGGCTCAGATGTTGCCTGTCTCTATGAGCTCTGAATATGGAACCCAGAGTTCTGGAGGAGCGGGGGTGCTCCCACTTGCTTTTTAACATATCCCACCCCATCAGGTCAAGTCTTTTCCTTATTCTAGATAACCTCTTCCCTGTCTTCTACTTCCTTCCTAATTGGAGAAACCACAGAGTAGCATCTGACCCTTTAAAATGCCAATACGTGGACATAGTTTGAGTCAAGCACTCATGTGAGCACACATTTCTCATCTTGGTTTGAAGGACAGTTGGGAAAATTATACTCTGGAACTGCTCTTCACCCTGTCCAATGGCATCTCCACTCTCCAAGTGAAGGGAAGTTCTTGTAATGTGTGTGTGTGTGTGTGTGTGTGTGTGTGTGTGTTTTTAAATAGAGTTCAAAGAGAAACCTCCAGTAACCTCTTGGTTCAGGCATATGTTTTACACTTAGTAGAAGAGCAGGGTTGTTGGGACCAATCTGTCACTTACTATATCTGGCACAATTTGCCAGGAATATTTCCAATTTTCTATTTTTGTACATGGCATCTTGTAGTCAGGAGGAAAAACCCACCACTAGTCCATGAGAAACAAAAGGCATTTCATGGATTTCTTGATTTGGTTTGGTTTTTGTTTGAGTTTTGGGACTTGGCCTTTCAAGCAACCTTAAAACTAGATATGGGAAAATAGCAGAGAAAGAATTGGCAAATTAATCCAGACAATCCTTGTGGGCTTACAGCTAGGGTCTTAGGACTAGAAGGCACCATAGACATCTTTTCATCCAACCCTTTCATTATGCAAATGGATAAATTGAGGCCTAGAGAATTTCAGTGATCTGTCCAAGGTCACATGCTAGTTGAGCTGTGAAACTGGAGGATCAGAGTCTAGGCTGTCTGACTCTGGAGTTCTTTCTATTGCATGCTTTTTCAGATCTAGACTGTAGGACACCGACTGTGATTCAGGGTGGGTGGAAAGGATTCACCTCACTGGACACTTTCAACATGGGCTAGATAACCATTTGTTTGCAATGCTGTAGAAGGGATTTGTGGTTGTGAAGTAGTTAGACTTTTCCCTTTGGTGCCAAAAATTCACTAAGGCTTTTATCACTCAGTTCCCACAATCTTCAAAACCAAGTGAATGGTACCCATTTTTCTTGTCTTTTGTGTTCCTCCACACATACCCTTCAGTATGCTCTATTGAGACTTGTCCTCTTCAAGGCAGCTGAATCTGCCTTTGGCTCTCACTCATGCTTTCTTCATCACATGACTGTAATATCCCATGACCTATCAATTGAACTAGCAGTGTAATTTGCCCCAGTTCCTGTATATCTCCCCTTCCTATTCCACCCAGGGATGACCTCCTGAGCCCCTAGAAATAGCCCTATGTGGAATATTCATTGCAGGCCAATTTCTCATTTTTTCTCTGGGCCATCTATCTGTCCCCAGAACTGACTTTTTCCATAGACAAACTAGGAGGATGTCCTTGTGATATGATTTCAGGCACACTGGAAAGATCCTTCCTGTTGTTGTTGAGTCATTTTTCAGTCATGTTCAACTTTTTGTGACCCCATTTCAGGTTTTCTTGGCAGAGATACTGGAATGGTTTGTTATTTCCTTCTCAAACTCATTTTACAGATGAGAAAACTGAGGCAAATGGGGTTAAGTGATTTGTTCAGGGTCACACAGCTAGTAAATGTCTGAGGCAAGGAAGCTGGCCATCAGAAAGATGAGCTTTCCTGACTCCAGGCCGAGTAGTCTCTCCACTGAGCTACCTAGCTACTCCCAAAGGTCCTCCCTACTCTCCTCTAAATAACTTCATCTCATGCTCATAATTATTTTAATAGAGGGGGTGGAGCATAGAAAAGAGGCAGAGCTTTTCAATATGAAATTAGAGATAAGCCTTAAAAAGATAGGATGTTTGACTGGAGGAAATGTCTCAAATTAAATTCTCATAAAGGTGCAAATGACTTACATTAGATACTCTCCTGAAAGCAGGTTTTGATGGGGATAGAGGGCACTGATAACTATAAGATGGGAGAGTAGGTGGCATAAAGAGAGGCAAAAGTGAAGAGCAGAGAAATAGGGGTGTC
>NW_027187372.1:4216890-4293756 GCF_028583685.1 Petaurus breviceps papuanus
CACCTACTATATGTCAGACACTGTGCTAAACACTGGTGATAGAAAGGCAAAAAACAGTTCCTGCCCTCAAGGAACTTAGTCTAAGGCGAGGACAATACACAAACAACTAGGTACAAAAAAGTTAAATTTGGGGTGTCTCAAAAGTCAGTGCAGTTGTAAGCTTTTGTAACCACATTAAGACTTTTGGGACAACCATATGGTGGATAAATTGGGGAAAATCTAGAGGGAAAACACTAAGGAGGACTAGGAAAGGCTTCTTGTGGAAAGCGCATCATCATCATCACTGGTCTTTTTATAAATGGCTACAATATGCTGAGGATATAAAAAAAAAAAGCAAAAATGGCCCCTACCCTCAAGGAGTTCACATTCTAATAGGAGAGAAAACATGCAAATAGCTATGTATCTACAAACTACACACACATATAGATGACAGAGAGAGACAGAGAGAGGGACGGAGGGAGAGAGACAGAGACAGAGAGACAGAGACAGAGAAAGAGAGGAGAGAATAGATGACAGCTCATCCCAGAGGAAAGGCACTAGCTGGGGTAGGGTGGGGAGGCTGGGGTAGATGGAAACCCCAATGTTGTCTAGCTCTCACCCAATTGTATGCAATTGTTATCATTAAGAATTGGCCCTGAAGTTGGGAGGACCCGAGTTCAAATCCGGCCTTAGACACTTAACACTCACTAGCCGTGTGACATTGGGCAAGTCATTTAACCCCAATTGCCCTCCAAAAAGCAAAAAAAAAAAAATCAGTTCTGGCCTCAGATACTTAACACCCACACAAAAAAAACTGGCTGTGTAACCTTGAGCAAGTTACTTAACCCCAATCGCTAAAAAAAAAAAAAAAGAATTGGCCCTTATGTTACAAGTCTTAGTTGAATATCACTTTAATGTTTCATAAAATCAAGTCAATGAGCTCTGTATTCCCTATTTCATGGGTTTGGCTGCCGTGAAGGAAGTACCTGAGCTATAGAGAAGGAAGCCAAGATGAGTGGAGAAAGAACAAGGATGAATGTCACAAAGTAATTTGGAAAGATTGTTCGCAGCACTTTCTGACTCCAAGGGTCATTCATGTTTCACCAGTCCTAGATGTCTTAGATCACCTCTCTTCCCTTCTTCTTCCTCTTCTTTGGCTTAGACCTGTGATTTCTTTTTTTTTTTTTAAGCAAACAGGGTTAAGTAACTTGCTCAAGCTTACACGACCAGGTGTTTCTGGGCGGATGCTAAGTGTCTGAGCCTGGATTCGATCTCCAGGTCATCCCTAGACACTGGGGCCAGTGCTCTTACTTGCTGTGCTACCTGGCCGCCCTTGCCCTTTGATTTCTAAAGTGAAGTCTGGGGACCTTGTGATCCTTTTAGGAAGTCACTGCGAGGGGGAGGGGGGAAAGGGATAGCAATGTGAAGGAGCTTGAAAGAGGTAGAATGCTAGAAATGTCATACATTTGCACCCATTTTCAATGCAGTATCTTGTTATCTCCACCTCCTGGCTTCCCTGGCTCCCTTCAAGTCCTTGCAAAAATCCCATATTTTATAGGGAGATTTTCCCAATTCTCCTTAACTTAAATCCAATTCACACACAATTCAAGACATTACTGTCAGGATATCATTGGTCCTTTTCAAGAACAAAGGATGAATACCAACAGTAATATTAATGACTGCCTACCTCTATACCCCCCTCCCCAATTAAATCTTAACTTGGAACAAAGAAAAATAATTACGTTGAAACAACACAGTGACCATATCTGAGGGCAAATGCTGTAACAGTAGGCCTTCCCTCCCTGTTCCCCCCACCCCAAACCCCTCATACTGAGGTATGTTTCATAATCTTTTCTCTGGAACCAAAAACTATTAAAATTAATCAAAATGTGCCTGCCTTAGAGTGTAATGTTCTGTTTAAATTACTTCAGTAGCCACATTCCCTTGGTTCTGCTTCCTGGGCTAGTTAGTTATGCTAAAAGCTGTTCAGCTGGGAATATTTAGAACAGTGGTTGTAAGAATACCCTGAGTTCATGTGAAGTTCCTCTTAGAAGACACTAAAGACAGCACCCAGCATTTGAAGAAGAAAGGGGAAGTTCATGTGTCACCTGGATCTTGAGAAATTGCAGCCTGGAGATATTGGCCATTGATGTACTCAGAGATGAAGGGAGTACCTGTCAGTCTGGTTTTGGGAAAGAATGATGGATTTGAAGTTAGAAGACCTAGGTCTGAGTGCTTCTGCTACACTTGTTTCTTGTGGAACTTTGGGGAAAATATTTATTTTTCTGAGCCTCAGTTTCTTCCTCTATAATGTAAGGGCTTTGGACAAGGTAACCCTTAAAGTTAGTTCCAGTTGCATTCTGCTGGTAAATGTTTAACAACTGGATCTTTGGGGGAAAATGTTCAAAAGGCTTACTTTTAAGTATAATCTGTATTATTTAAGTTTTATCCGTCACTTTCTTAAGGCTAGGCTGGGGCAATCAACAAAACAAAAAAATCAAGCATTGATTTGTAACATTTTCTGATTTGAGGGCTAAATGCTCATACTCATTTAATAGTTGTCTCTTACTAGTTGGTTCAAACTGGCTCCAACATACTCCTTGTTTCAGTTCTAAATCTATGATCCTATGACCTTACAGAGTTGTTATGTGGAAAGTCTTTTGCAAGCTTATTAAAGTACTCTCTAAATGTGAGCTAAACTCAAGTAGTCCAATGGATCTTCAATAGTGTTCCTTCCAACAACGTAGATTGCAACCCATTCATGATTCACCCAACCTTTGCAACTCTCCCCCATGTACTCCCATAAATTTGCAGTTGAGTGTGTGCGCCTAACATGCTGGGGGGTCTTTGTCATGTTCTCAGCATTCCAAGGTTATTAATGAAGCACATGGGCTGTCCATTGTTAGTCTCCCTCATTGCATGATTGGTCCATCTTTTTCAGTCAAACATTTCACTGAAGATCTATTTAATATTCTTCCTATTCCTGCATAATTCCTGTTTTTGTAATGTGTTGCATCTTTCTGTTGCATCACACCTATTATGATCCTCATCATTGCCCTCTTGAGTGATTCTCAATTTCAGTTATTCAGAAATTGTAGTGTTCCATGACCCCCAGCCATACAATATCACCCCAAGAATACTGGTGTAAGCAGACGGGCCTTAGTTTCAGGGAGAATCATAGAGTTAGTAAAAGAACTTTGCAATTTCCCAATGGCAGGCTAGCCCACTCCTCTCCTATTAAATTCTAGACTATATTCATTATCAATTTATGGAGTTTATTTGAGAGATGGATACTAATAGATTTTCCATATAACAACATATCATAGACTAAACAATAGGAAGTTTTCATCCACTTGTTTTGTCCTGGGTGGATAGTTAGGCCAAACTCTTTAAAGTGATTATAGATCTCATTCAGGAGATTATAATTTTCTAGGGCTTGATACAATCAGCACAAGATCACCTGCAAATAGCTGATCTGTCATGCAATTAAAATGTCAATTTGACCTATTTAAAAAGTTATTTATGGTGAAAAATGAGAAATGAATGGGTGAAAAGAACCTATTCTTATTATAATAAATTCATACAGAAGTTTAGCCAATGTGAATTAATTGCCAAAACGAAGAAACAAAAAGAACTTAAAAGTGCCTTAGTCAACAAATGCCTGATCTGCTTGCCAAATGGGAAGATGGCAGGCAACAGTGACTCTGTTTTAGAACATGAGTTTATTTTAGCATCCTATAGAGGAGGAGGATGGGAGATTACAAGCAATATTGCACCATAAAAGCAACAAGAGGCATTGGAAGCAAAGACAAGTTTGAAAAGGAGGCTAGGTGAGAGATCTTAGCAAACAAGGACATTTAAGGATAAAACTTGAAAAGCAACAAATAGATGAGAAATAGAAAATATGTGTAAATATTTCTTTTATAACAAACCATTCATTATCAACAGCAATAGGGGCCCTACACTTAGGTGCTAAAATTTTCATCTCAGATATTCTTCCTGTGAAACTGGAAAATGGTACTGAAGAAAAAAGAGGAAAAGCAGTGAGGTCAGTCCAAGACTATGCAGAGGAGGTCCATGCTAGAAGTGGCATGATTCTGAGGACACCGAAGAGTAAATTCTTAAGATATGTGAAGGAGGAGAAGATACCAGAGGAGTGGGGAAAATCTCATATTTTATTATTACCTAGAAAACTGTGACAGAGTACATCATCAATATTTGACTTAATGTACTTATTTTCCCATCTATAGAAGGGAAAGTTTTTATGAGAATAATCTATGCTTACATGGACATCTTGTACTAAAGATGTAAATTAATATTATTATGCAGAGAATGAATCTGTGGCACAACTGGGTTTAGAAGTCCCTAGTGTGCTTAGATCATAGTAAGGGCTTTAAAAAATGTTGTTGACTGACTGCCTGCTCTCCCAGGCAAATAATTTTCAGAGTGGATCGGTGGCAGAAGTGTGAACTAAGGGCTTCCACACCTTAGTGACACAGTATGGCTAGTAGAAAAGGACCTGGGTTTCAGTGTTTGCTTGACTAGCTGGCAGCTAGATGACCCTGGACAAGTCAATTAACATTGCTGAACTTCAGTTTCCTCCTCTGTGAAACAGGAGAAATAGTAGCAATGCCTATTTCGCAAAGTCTTTGAGGATCAAATGATATGATGTATGTAAAATGTGCTCTTCCTATTAAAGTGCTGTTTCTTCAGCAATTTATCTGTCCAGCCCTGACCTCAGGCTCACATCTCCAAATGCCTATTACACATCTTGAACTGTGTTTTAGAGACATTTTACATGCAATGTATTCAGAACTGAACTCCTTATCTGCCCCCCTCCAGTACTCCCCTCCCTGCCCCAAGCCCTCCTCTCTTCCCAACTTCCCTTTTCCTGTGGAGGACACTGCACCCCCACACCCCCAGTCACCTAGGCTCACCAACCTAGAGGTCATCCTCAACTCTTCACTCTCTCAACCCCACCTGCATATCCAATTTGTTCCCAAGTCCTGCTGGTTTTACCTTCATAGCAATTCTCGTATATACTTCCTCTCCTCTAACAATGCCGCCCTGATGAGGACCCTTGTCACCTCATGCCTCAACTATTGAAATGGTCTTCTCTTTGATTTGCTATCTCTTGCCTCCATCCCATTCCACCTTCCACTCAGCTGTCAAAATGATCTTTCTAAAGTGCAGATATTACTATATCTACCCTCCTTCCCCTGTTTCCATTCAGTAAACTTCAATGGCTCCCTATTGCCTCCGGGATCAAATATGACATCCTTCTAAAGCCCGTCATAACCTAGCACCTTCCTAACTTTCCAGTCTTTTTACAACTTATTCCCCTCCACGTGGTCTGGGGTCCAGTGACATGGTCTTCTGGCTGTTCCCACACAAGACAGTCTCTCTCCCAACTCTGGGTATTTCACCAACACTCTCTCTGTCTCTGTCTCCCTCTGTGTGTGTGTCTTTTAGTCTTTCTCTCCTCACCCCTGTCTCTGGCTCCCTCAAGTCTCAGCTAAAGTTTCACCTTCTGCAAGAAAACTTTTCTGGTCCCTCTCAATCTTAGTGACTTCCCTCTGAGATTATATCCAATTTATCTTGCATGTATCTCCCCCCCCCCATATTGTTTGCAGTCTCTCTTATTAGACTGTGAGTTGCTTCAGAACAGGAACTTTAAAAAAACAACAACCCTCCTTGCCTGGCACGTTAGTAGGTACTTGATAAATAATTGTTAACTTGATGTATGTTCTACTGGAGGAAGACAACATGTGGAGGAAATATGAAAAGAGAGAGTGGGAGTGCCTAACTAGAGGGTGCTGTGAAAGGAGGCTGAGGCTTGCTTGTAGGCAAGATAAGACACGCATGAAATACTGGACTTGGAGTCTGGAAGTTGTGCCTCAGACGTTGGTGGTCATGGAAATTTTGGCAAACCACTCAACTCCTTTTGGCCTCAACCCTTCATCTTGAAAATGGAGATGAACCCACATCATCACTAACCTTTATATAATGTTTTAAAGTCTGCAAGATACTTCCTACACTGTTATTTCATTTGGTCCTCATAACAAACCTGTGAGGTAGGTAGCATAGGTTTTATCATCCCAGTTTTATACAGGGGTAGCTAGGTGGTTCAGTGGATAGAGCACTGACCTCAGAGTCAGAAAGACCCAAGTTCAAATCTGGCCTCACACTCTTCCTAGCTGTGTGACCCTGGGCCAGTCACTTAAGCCTGTTTGCCTCAGTTTCCTCATTTGTAAAATGAGCTGGAGAAGAAAATGGCAAAGCACTCCAGTGTCTTTACCAAGAAAACACCAAATGGGGTCACGAAGAGTCAGACAGGACTGAAAAATAAATGACCATTTACAGAAAGGAGAGTGGAGAAGGGTGAGTCACCTAGGATCACACAACTACTCTGTCAAATGTGGGATTTGAACTTCATCATCCTGACCCCAGTTCTAGTGCTCTATCTAAGACACCACATTGGCCATGCTGACCATAGGTGTGAGTGTGGTACCAGTAGTTCGAGATGGGGGATCTCAGTGTGACAATCATAGTGACAGTGACGCTTAGTGGAGACATCTAAAGTTTTTGTAAAGCTTGAGACCTCTATACCATGTGTGTTGACATAATAGCTGAGCTATTGTGGCAGCAAAGCTAGGTCGGTTGACCACATATACCGATTTTTTAATTTTAAAAAATGTTGGTCACTACTTACAAGGTCAACTGAGCTGAGTAGTAATGCCTTTACTTAAATAGTTGTCCTTTAAAACAATTCCATTCAATTGTGTGTGTGTGTGTGCTAGACTTCATATTTGCCATGAAGGTTTTCTTTTTTCTTTTTTTTATGAAGTTCTATTGGGGTGGGAGGGAGAAATAATAAATGCTTTTAGATATAAATAAATAAAAAGACATATAGCACAAAATTTACATCATTAAACTAAATGATAGAACCAAATCTCTATGTATTATTTAAACTAGAGAATATTGCTTTTGCCTGAATTACCTAGTTAATTCACAAAGCGGGGAACCTTTGGCCTGATGCACGAAGGCTTTCTGTCTCTCTGGCCTAAATTGTCTTGATAATTACAAGTATCACACAGCATTTTGATGGGTATAGAACTAGTCATTAAATAAATGCAACATAGTTTAGTCCATAAAATCCAACAAAGTACGGAACAAAAGAAAACAACTGTATTCACTCCAAACATCCCCCCTTTCTCCAGCTTCAATATAATAGCAAATAAACTGTTTCTGTTTACTGACTTCTCCCTCCATTTTAACCATTCAAAGCCCTTGCCAAGTATGTGCTACTAAATACAAGAGCTGTCCTCCTTTTCAGGAGTGCTTAGGTACTGATGCTCTACACTTAACCCTTGAACATCCATTGCGATGCAGAAGAGAGAGAATTCCTTTTTATTAGTGTTTCTTCCGTGCATTAGTTGACAGTGGTAACTAGGGTGTGTGCACCTGCATGCCTCCTGGCAAAGCTGGAGGGGCCGGTGCTTAGTCTGGCAGGTTGCCAAATGGAGAACAAAAGATGCAGCTTTTAGAATGAGAGCCCATCACTGCTCTCTGGGGTAGGGGGTGGGAAGGGGCTTTTCACTGACCTGACTGGAGCCCCAGCTGGGGAGTGCTATTATCACCAATCCCTTCCACCCTCTCCTTTCCCATTGGCCTGGATCCAGCTTTGTCTCAACCACAAACCCTTCCAAAGGTGTAGGTGAGGTCTGACAGCAGTTGTGGGAATCCGCATGTCGAGGGTGGGTGGTGAGTGGGACATAGATCCATCAGTTCATCAATCAATCAGTTAGTTGGAGATCTATCCTTTTAAGCTTGCAGTAGCCCTGAGTAACCCTTTGAGGTTTGTTCAGTATATTGCATTCTTTTTGCTCAGGTCTGAGTTAAGAGAGCTAGCTCCTGGGGTCTTTTCCATCTCTGAGATTCTGTGATTATGAGCTAACACCCACCTCTCTCCACTCTTAGCAACGCCCACCTCTCCCCAGTTCAGTAACTATATTAACCATATGTCTTCTTGGATGCAAATTCCTTTCTGAATCCAAGAAATGACAGAGGCAGAATGAGCTACAGAGAAGTGGGGGAGTAGATAAGGTCTGGATCGACTGCTTCTCTTTGAGGTTGTACCATCAGAAACTTCCCTTCCCTTAATTTCTTTCTTAAAGTTCAAGAAGAAGGAACCACCTCATTATAAAGCAAACAGCACCAATATTGATTATACCTTTTCCAAATGTAAATGACTGCTTTCCTATCCTGGCCATGTGAGAATGAATGAAAACTGAGAGAAAAGATTCTATATACAAACATGGACAGGCATCTGGCCACCCTCGGGGTAGACTCTTGCTATTTACCACAGCCAATTTGGTCTCTGTCAGGGCATCTTTCTCCCAAGCCAGTAACCATGAAGACAGAGCCTGATGCTGTTATACTAGGAACAGCCTTCTTGTTATCTGCTTACAACGTGCGAAGCTAACGGAATCTGAAATTATGAATCAGTCCAGTGTCTGATGCTCTGTTCCTAAGTGAGCAAGCACATTTGCTTTTTGATTCCATTAGTGGGTTTTTTTAAACCTGCAAATCTTCCAAATGTTCTACAGTAAGTAATCAGTGTGCATGAAGGAAAAGCAGGGAGACCCAGGGATGAAGAATGTGAACAAACAGCTCTGGGGCAGGAGCACAGTTCAGTCAGTCCCCTGACTCAGTGAGACAATGAATTCAAGGTGTCTAATGTATCATATCATATCCCAGCTGAAACCTACACAATTCAGTAAAACTAACCAATACAATGAGAAAGTCTGACATCTGTAGTGTTTCTCTGGGGCTAATTCTGCTTTTCTTTGTCTCCCCAGCACTAAGCAAAGTGCTTGGCATGCAGTAAGCTCTTAATAAATGTTGGTGACTGCAACCCATAGTGCCCCAGCTCTTTGAAGGAGGGGAGAGAAGTTTCTTCTCATATTTCTCTTTTGGGTCCTTGCTTTCTCATTATAATTTCACAGTATTTAATTTTAATTGTTTTGTTATTGTCCCTTCCATTTACTTGCCTAAAGTGCAGGGCCAATTATGTCATCTTTCTAATTAAAAAAAAAAAATTCCAGTGGCTCCCTATCCCTTCCAGAATCAAATACAAAATCCTCTGCTTGGCATTCAAAGACCTTCATAACCTAGGCACCTCCTACCTTTCTCCCCAATAGCTACTGTTTGATCCAATGACACTGACCTCTCAGCTGTTCCAAGAACAAGATATTCCATCACTCAGCTTTGAACATTTCCTCTTTTCCTTCCTTCCTTCTTTTTAAAATAATATTTTATTTTCTCCCAATTACTTTCAAAAATAATTTTTAACATTCTTTTTTTTTGTTTTGATTTCCAATTCTATCCTTCCTTATCTTTCCTCCCTCCTTCCCAAGATGGTAAGCAATCTGATATAGTTTATACATGTGCAATCGTGTAAAACATATTTCAGTGTTAGTCATTTTGTGGAAGAAAAAACTTGAACCAAAAATAGGAAAGAAAGAAAGAAAGTGAAAAATAATGTGCTTCTGTCTATATTCAGATGCCATCAGTTCTTTCTCTGGAAGTGGATAGCATTTTTTGTCATGAGTCCTCTGGGATTGTCTTGGATCACTGTATGACTGGGAAGAGCTAAGTCATTCACAGTTCATCATATGGTATTGTTGTTACTGTATACAGTGTTCTCCTGGTTCTGCTCACTTCACTCTGCATCATTTCATGTAAATCTTTCCAGGTTTTTCTCAAATCATTCTGCTTGTCATTTCTTTATAGCACAACTGTATTCTATCACAATCATATACCACAACTTGTTCAGTCATTTCCCATTTGATGGCTCTGGGCATTTTCTCTGGCTTTCACCCCTGCTTAGAATGCTCTCCCTCCTTCACTCTGGCTACTGACCTCCCTGGTCTCCTTTAACTTCCAACTAAAATCCTACCTTTGACAGGAAGCCTTTCCCAACCCTTCTTTATTCCAGTGCATTCTCTCTCTTAACTAGTTCCTATTTATCCTGAATATAGCTTGCTTGTACATATTTACTAGCCTATCTTCCCTATTAGATTGTGAACTCCTTGAGGGAAGGGACTGTCTTTTAGGTTTCTTTGTATCTACAATGCTTAGCGCAGTTTCTTGCATGTAGTAAGAGCTTTACAAATGTCTATTGACTCTTTCATTGACTTGCCATTCTTATTGATTTCCTCATTCTGTGAATTTCCATTTCCATCAGTTCCTCTAAGTCTCACCATGTTTCTATGTATTTATCATATTGTTTCTTGCAGTATAATAATTGCCCATTACATCCATGTGCCCCAACTTGTTTAAGGCATTTGACAATCAATACACATCTATTTTTTTCTAGTGCTTTGGCACACAGTAGGCACTTAGTAAATGTCTGTTGAACTGAATATAATACAATCCTCACTCTGTTCCTTTTTAATGTGACTTTGGATAAATCACTTCAATTCTCTGGGAGCTGGTTTGCTCACCCATGTAACAGGGAACTGGGACTGGGATCCTTATCCCAATTGCAGCCTACTGACAAATCAGGCCCCCACAGAAATCTCTATATCCCTCCTATGGTTCTAGGGGCACCATTGAGGATTTGGGAGTATCTTCTTTAATGCTATGACTTAAGCACCATTCCAGTATGTTTTCCCCAATATCAGTCACTAGCACCCCAGTTTCATTTAACCAATTAACATCAATACAACCAGGAGGTATTTGCTGGAAAGCTTCAGAAGTCATTCAAAAGACTCCTCCTTTTCCTATGTTAAACAAACTGGAAACCTCTGTTCAAGTTCTGGATTCTGCCAGAGAACTTAATCAGTAAAGCATGCTAGGCATATTCATAGAGACTGGGCTCATTCACCAGTCCCAGGACCCTGATAAGCCTGTAAAATGAAGGGGTTAGTCAGTATGGTATTTAAGGTCCATCCTTCCATCCTATGACAATAGCAACATTTTAAACATGGGAAACTGAGTGAATTGTGGTGCCACCAACAAATAAGGAGGTTCGAAGAAGATCAGGTTAATAAAGATAAGCTCAGTTTCAGATGTGTTGAATTTCAGGTGCTAGTGTGATATTCAGGTAAAGGTATTCTGTAAGCAGCTGGAGATTCAGATCTGAGTCCTGACAAAGAGGACAGAAGGGAAATAGAAAATTAAGCATCATTTGTGTAGAACTAATTGTTGATGCCAAAGGAATGAATGAGATTTTCAAGGGAGAGAGTATAAGGTGGGGGGGGGGGAAGGAAGCAAAACTATGGCATTAATAAGCACCTTAGGAGGTTGGAAAAAGAACAGGGGGCTAATAGAGAAATGGATGAATGTTTAGAGAAATATGAAGAGAAGAAAGAGGGTGTAATGAGGCCAAGAGAAGAATATCCAGTGGGAGGGCAAAGTCAGTGGTGTCAAATGCTTCAGACAGGTAAAGGGTAATGAGGCTAGAGAAAAGGTCATTGGATGTGGCAATTAGGAGTATAGGGCTCCCTCAAAGGTCACCAATTTCAGCAGAGCAGTGGGAACTGAAGCCAAATGGTAAGAGGTTGAAGAGTGGGTTATGAGAATGATGGGACATTAGCTGAATGAGGTGGAAGGGTCAAAGGAAGCCCTTTTTTTTTGGATTAAGAGGACAAGAGAATACTATAGGTAAATGGAAAAGTGCAAATAGAGTGAGATAATTGGAAGATATTGTGATTCTTAGATGTATTTGTGATCTCAAAAATGTGGCTACACTCCCACCAAAGCTGCAAACTATGCCTCTTCTACTGCAGCCAGCGCAGTTGGTGAGCTAGCGAGCAGTGAGAATAATGAGATGGGGTGTAATCAATAGTCTGTTTATTACAGGACCATTTCATACAAAGCCAAAGATGCAAGGGGCTCACAGAGTTTATATGCCCCCCAAGAGAATGTAGACACCCCAAAAGAATGCAGACAATGTAGAAGGACCCTCTCTTAATCTTGTTTACTATTTACCCTTGCTTAAGGTTAGTGATTTATTAGGGTAATGTCCTAGGACCATATCTGGAGGCATAAACAAAAAAAGATTACATGCCCTCTTGCTTATCTACCCTGTAACCTTGAAGGTAACTGTATAGGGCAGGGGAATATACCTTTAGCGAGGTCAAGGAACCCCAAAAGTTCTCCACATATACATCCTCCTGGCTTGTCTATCCTGTAACCTTTCAGGTAATAATATAGGGGAGGGGAACATTTCATTAGCGAAGCCAGGGGACTTCTGAAAGTGCTTTACACTCTTCCACACACACTTTCTTATCCTCTTGTCCATGTCTTTCCATAAATCTTTCATACTAGTTCCACCCAAAACGTGAGGACCTTTTAGCTCTCCTAAAATAATATGGGCACCAGTAGAACACACAGGCTGTCCACCTCATTCTCATTACATAACACAACAGACCCACTTACATTTCATATATCTCTTTGATGACATCTTTTACAGAGTATATGACTCTTTGTTGAAATATGCTATAGACTATTTATACCCATTATTCAATCTCTTCATTATCCTTTGGGTGACATGCAACTTAAATTATTCAGACACTCTGGTATTTTACTATTCAAGTCAATAATAAACATTTATTAAGTTCTGGGGATACAAATAAGAAAAAGAAAGACAATCTCTGTCCTCTGTTCTCCTCAATCTTATGGGGGAAGATGCAGAAAAGGAAGTCAGAAAGGGGGTGGGGAATGCCAGGTGTTCACGGTGTCAAAACCAAGCAGAAGAGATTATGGGAAACTAAGTTAGCTGGGAAAAATCTGAGCTTCTGTAAAGGGAGGCTTTGGGAGAAGCTTAATGCTCTGCCCTCCAGCCTTCTAATCAGAGAGCACAGGCAACTGAGGGTACTGAGGAGGTGTTCATCATCAAAGCTGAATCAATCTCTAAAACATCACTGGAAGAATATTGATTTTTAAATTGCTGCCCCTTTGTTTCAGGGAGTATGGGGACAGGGACAAGGACAGGGCAGAGTGGGGAGCAAAAGAACAAGCACTTACTAAATACTTACTATATGCCAGGCACTTTACAAATATCTTGTTTGATCTTCACAGCAACCCTGGGGGGTAGGTACTATTATTATCCCCATTTTAGAGATGAGGAAACTGAGGCAGATAGAGATTGAGTAACTTGTCTAAGGTCACACAACTAATAAGTTCTGAGGCTCTATTTGAAATCAAGTCTTCCTAACTACAGGTCCAGTGTTCTATCCTCTGAGCCACTTAACTGCTTAGAGAAGCTCGAAGTCATTAAAAATTGCAATTTCCCAAAGGCAATCTAACCTGTTCCTCTCTTCCTGTTCAGTTCTAGCCTGAGCACATTGTCTATCTGCATTGTCCATCTGCAGTGGCAATGCAATATTTACAGCACCCATGATAAAGACCACGACTATAAGTATCACATGACATTTGATCACAAAATATACCAAACTCTCCAGATAAAGGATAGAACTGAAGCATTTATTTAGACACCAGAAACCCAAATCCCAAAACCAGTAAGCCAATTCTATCATAGTACCAAAGTTATTCAGAAGACATAATAACACTGAGAGCCACAGCATCCTTCAGCCTTCCCACAAACCAATACAAAAGCAATATTTACTCACGAGCCTATCTGACTCCTTGCCTGACCTCCTCTCTCCCCCACTGTCTGCTAGCTCTGACCCCTAGCTTCCTGTGGGCTGTGCTTCCCTTCAGCAAAACTCCTCCCACCACAGGCTCCACGTGACCACATTCAGCCTAACAGGGGGGCAGAGTTTTATCTTCACAGGAGGGGAGATCTTCAAACTCCCCCCTAGGTCTATTAAGGGGCAGGGAAGATCTTCAAATTCCCATTCCCATTACACCATCCAAGATATATGTCCTCATAGTGTACTGATGGACCAGATCTTTGGGTGTCTATCCAATTGTATATCACAACTGTAAAATGGATATTCTTTGATATACTTGGAGTCAGAAAGACAGGTTTGATTCTGGCATTGTATACTTATTAGCTGTGTGATCTAGGGTGGGTCTCTTACCTTCTCTGAGTATCAGATCCCTTATCTGTAAAGTGGGAATAACAGTAGCATATACCTTACAGGATTATTATGAAGATAATTTTTTTTAAAGCACATGAACTGCTTTTGAAGCGTTAAGGCTCTATATCAATTTTATTTTTGTTTTGTATTGTTTATAATTTTGTTTTATATTTGTTGTCATTATCATCATCATCATATCATCATTTCATTTTATTTTTCCAATGTTAGACCAAACTCTTTTTAATGATTATGCATCTCATTTAGAAGACTCTGCAGTGTTCTGGGGAGTGATGCAACTGGCATGGAGTCATTTGCATAAGGGACATCTGGAGAACCTCAACATCTATAGGGAAAACTAATAAATTCCTTTGGATACCATACTGGACATCCTCCATCACAGTGACAAACACTTTTGATGAAAAAGAAATCATTCTATTCTATACTATGTCTTCATATTAATAACAAGAGTCAAACAAAATTATTTCTGTTGATGGATCTTTCAAGGACTCATTATACAAATCCAATTGCTGCTTTCTCATACCTTCCCCCAGGCTACCCATGACACATGTGGAAATTTTCCACAAAAGGTTTTTGTAGAGATTTGAAAGTAGGTATATGGATTGATGGTTATTAATATTTTCTCAATCATCTTTTTGGCAATAATTATGTCCATGGTTTTCACAAATGTTTGTGATCCTCCTCTCATTGGGATGCCTTCAACCTTGAGAATCAATTCCTCAGCACTTTTCAAGGCATTAAAATTTCTGGCATAGGCCTCTTTTGTCCATACTTAGTCTGGTCCAGCTGCCTTTCCTATCTCTTTTTTTTCTTTAATGCTATTATTGCTTCCTTATACAACAAATCAGGGACTGAGTCTGTGTGTAATGACTCTGCTGTCATCAACAAAAAAGAATAGTTTGTCATAGTAATCTTGGTCTTTCTTCCTTCTAGGTTCAGTCTTAAATGATCTGACTTTATCTGATCTCTTTCCAAACTATCTGTAAGCTTGTTTCCCTTTCATTATTTTATGAGGTGAGACTGCTTATAATTTACTCTCCCTATATTTTTGGTAAGATTTTATCAATTACTTTTATTTCTACACTTCTGTTGCCTTTGGCTGTCATGCATCTCAGCTTGGCTAGGAAGAGATCATATATTTGCTGGCTGAAGTGATTCCTGAGCTCTTTTGGTGTTCTGGTGGTGACTGTTTCACATCAGTTAAAAACATCATTAGGAAAGGGTAAATCAGCAAAAATTTATTAAGCACCTGCTATGTTCCAAGCTTACAAAGAAAGGCAAAAACAGGTCATTGCCCTCAAGTGGCTCATATTCTAATAAGCTTTGTGATTATTTGTTCTTCTATCCATTTCCCTTTCCCCATCCCTACCTTTTTGGAGTCAGAAGTTACTTTAAATAAATCCATTTGGAGCTATTTTAATTGCCATTTTTATTATTTTAACTTTTTATTTGCTACCGGTTTAAATCTTTGTTCTAACAAGTCTATGGTCTGATTGTGCAGACTGCTAATTTAGAAATAATTCCTACATCTCAGTAACCAGTTGTTTCTTGTCCATTAAGATATAGTCGATTTCCTTTTTAAAGAAGTTATATAATGCCCATGTGATCTGACACCTCTCAACTCTCTTCTTGAAGAAAAATAGACATGAGGTCTCTGTGTACTTCATATGCCTTTGGTAGCTTTCATTTTTTAATACAAAGTCATATTTTCCAACATTTTTCCTGTTCTCCCTTACATGCACATTTGCATGAACTTAGTAATAAATGATATAGTACTTTAATTTGAAGGGTCTTATCAACCAATGAATCCTCTGCACCAGATTTTGGCTTGTAAACAGAAATGATCTTCATAGTGGTCATATTGGCAAATGCTTATAAAGAATATTTTAATGTGATTAAATTAATTTTGGTAGGGTGACCAAAAGACCCATAAAATGATATTTCTTGATGCTTTGGGATGCCTGGTAGCTCAACTCTGCCAACTTCTTTGTTTGCTTCTATAGGGCATTCTTGCCTCTGTTAACCACACTTCTTCCATTTAACTGAAACTTCCTTATAAATTCTGTCTTTATGTGGTGAGAATGTCAAGATTGATATAATTAAGTTCCTTTAGTAAAAGGGATCTACTTTTTGTGTGTCATGGATCCCTTTGTCAATCTGGTGAAGTCTATAAACCCCTTCTCAGAATCTTTTTTTTTTTTAGCTTTAATTTAGCATTTTATTTTTCCCCAGTTACAGGTAAAAACAACTTTTAATATTTGTTTTTAAAACTTTGAGTTCCAAATTCTCTCCCTTCTCCCATTGAGAAGGTAAGAGATATAATTTATACATGTGCGAACTACATATTATGTAGGTATAGATTATATACGTGTAGTCATGCAAAACATATTCATAATAGTCATATTGTGAAAGAAAATACAGACAAGAAAAAAACTCAAGAAAAATAAAGAAAGTTAAAAAAAGTATGCTTCAGTCTGTATTCACATACCAGCAGTTCTTTGTCTGGGGACAGATAGCATTTTTCATCATAAGTCCTTCAAAGTTGTCTTGGGTCATTGTATTGCTGAGAATAGCTAAGTCATTCATGGCTGATCATCTAACAATATTGCTGTTGCTTTGTACACAATACATTTCACTTTACATCAGCTCATACAAGTCTTTTCAGGTTTCAGAATCATATTTTTAAATAGTTGCAGGAAAAGCTAAATTTAAAGTAGAGGTTAGTGAAAATAAAGAGGTAATTTTTTTTCCTTTTTTGGAGGGGGAAGGGCAGGGCAACTGGGGCCAAGTGACTTGCCTAAGGTCTCACAGCTAGTAAGTGTTAAGTGTCTGAGGCTGGATTTGAACTGAGGTCCTCCTGACCTCAGGGTCAATACTCTATTCACTGTGCCACCTAGCCACCCCAAGGTAATTTTTTACTATCCAAGTTTATGGCTCCTCCAAAGATGGGATCCATGGATCCCAGTTTAAGAACTACTGCTCTAGCAGTATGATGAATTGTTGGTCATTGGACAAGGATCTTATATGTAGAATGCCAACAGATGAATTAATGTTTGTATACAGTCTAGAAACTGGGATTCTTGGGAGCCTTTGCTCACTTTTATGTCACTTGGCTATGATTACTGCAGAAGTAGATGCGGGCCATTTTGAATTTTTCGTTGTTTTGTGGGTTGCCATGGCCAAACCATTCATCATCTAGTGGCCAGCCTTCTTGTGATAGCTCACTCTGACCTCTCCAAAAAGCTTTACTATTTTCTAATCTGTTATATGGTTATTTGTGTGTATATCAAATGCCTTTTAACAGAGTATGATCTCCTAGAGTCAGGGGCCAAGTTATTTTTCTTTTTGGGGGGGGAGGTATTCCTAGCATTAGCTCATTGTCTTGTACATAAACGGTACTTAATTCAATAAATTCAATTCAAAATGTTCAAGTAAATTGAATCAAATTCCTGTTCACTGTCTCTCATTACTGGCACAGTTATAACAGCAGCACCAAGAAGTGGATACAATCAGAGAACCCCAACAACTTTGCATTCTACCTTTGACGCTCACCACTGATGTGACATGGGGCAGCTCACATACCCTCCCTGAGTCTCAGGTTCTTTATCTGTAAAATGGGAGGACTGGAATAGCTTGCTTCTGAGATACCTCCCAGCTTAGGTTTGTGATCCCATGATCCTATGACCTCAGGTGCCGTTCAGAGGAATGGATGGAACAGGGGGCCAGGTGTCAGCAGATGTGCCGCGCAACTGGTTCAGATTTCATGCCCTCATGTTCCTGTTGCAACATTGTTCTTTCCAGCTCAGGAGACCTACTACTCAGGCACTAAGCACTTAGCAAATATCATCTCTTCCAATCCTTGCAACAGCCCTAGGATGTAATTATTGTACAGAGGAGGAAATTGAGGCAGATAGAGGTTAAGTGACTTGACTACCGTGTTTCCCCGATAATAAGACCTATCCCGAAAATAAGCCCTCCCCTTACTGTGTAAGATTCCTCTAAAATAAGCCCTCCCCCGAAAATAAGCCCTATTGAGATTTCTAATGTAGTGAAGGTGATCCCCTGCGCTACACGCTACATTATGGTACCCTCTGTATGCACAGTCCCCCCCCCCCGGGTGAAACGCACACCGCGCTCTGAGCTGCATCCAATCAGAGCTGCAGCAGTGAGCGCGTCATCCTGTTCTTTATTGAATTCATTATTGAATAAAGGTACATTTTTTTGTTCACATTTACCTGTTTATTAAAATTGCTGTCAATGTTCATTAAAATAAGCCCTCCCCTGAAAATAAGCCCTCTGGTGTTTTTCTGTCCAAAAAAAAAAAAAAAATAAGACAGTGTCTTATTATCGGGGAAACATGGTACTATCTGAGGCAGGATTTGAATTTAGTACTTTCTGACTCCTAGGCCAGTGCTCTAGCCACTGTGCCACCTAGTTGCAAATGGAAAATAAAATCTGTTTTATTTATTCCTTGCTTACTATTCAGTTTGTATTTGCCTGTACTATAAACAGCAAGGTGACCCAGTTGATGGTATGTTAGACTTGGAGTAAGAAGGACCTGAATTAAAATCCTGCCTCAGACTCTTACGAGATGTGTGCCATTGGGTAAGCCTCATTTGCTCAGCTATAAAGAAAAGATAATAAGGGCACAGCTAGATGTTGTAGTGGATAGAGCACTGACCCTGGAGTAAGGAAGACCTGAATTCAAATCCTGGCCCAGACCCCTGGCACCTGCTAGCTATGTGATTCTGTATAAGTCAATTAACCCCGATTGCCTTGCCAAAAAAAATTATGATAAGATAATGATAGTGCTTACTCTTACAGGTTTATTGAGATAACATATATAAAGTGATTTGTAAAATTTAAAGTAATAATACAGTCACTGGCCCTATTTTAGCAATTTTTTAATTTTATTTTTTTGGTGAGTTTAAAGAATTGGAGGGAGAACCCTCAGGAAAGGGACTGTATCTCTGAGTGCATAGACCTACCTACCAGCTAGCTACAGAGATGGAATTAAAAACTCCTGCCACCCTCTCGAAGATCCAGATGCCAGGCCCTGCTTTTTAATTTAGGCAAATGTATTTGCCCAGAAAAGCCATAAAAACGCAGGAGGGGCTGGCAGAGTTCAAAGTCATTGAAGCAAGTGATGCAATTGAAAAGACACAGAGACCTTTTTAGGGAGGCAACAACTCAAGCAGCTGGAACTGGGGAGCATGAGAGAGGGATTTTTTTTTTTTTTTGCCAGTCCAGAACCTCATATATCCTTTCTTTATTTTGCTGGATGGCTTAGAAACATTTTCTTCAGTAGTTGGAGAAGGTTATATGGGATCAAGAACTTGAAGGCTTAGGGTTCAGTTCCACTGCACATTTGTAGCAAAGCTGAGGGTCTGACACTTTTTGCCAAATTTACCTTTGGGATTGAACTACATGTGCCGAGGGCCCTGCACATTCATTTACAAAATGACTTTTTCCTTTCCTAAAACTTAGTTCTTTTTATTAAAATTCTTCCATCATAACTGGGGACCTGCTTTTTCCTGCTTCCCCACAAAGCTAATGCCACTTCTTAATTAGAATCAGAGGGTTTTATGACTAGGAAAGACGTTGGGGGGGTCATTTAATCTAGCTTTTGCCAAATGGATTTGGCTATGTTACATTTTGAGGCTTGAATGACACTGGCAAGTAGGTAAGAGCAATGAACATGGAGTCATGAAGTCCTGAGTTCAAATGTGACTTCAGACATTTACTAGCTATTTGATATGAGACATATCACTTAACCCAGGCGTGGGGAACTTGTGGCCTCAAGGCCACATATGTCCCTCTAGGTTCTCAAGTGCAGTCCTTTGAATCCAAACTTCACAGAACAAATCCTTTTATTAAAGGGATTCGTTGAGTCTTAATCTCTGTCTACCTCAGTTTCCTCATCTGTAAAATTGGGATAATAACAGCATCCACCTCTCAGGGTTGTTGTGAGGATTGAAAGAGATGTTTGTAAAGCACTTTGCCAGCCTTAAAATGCTATATAAATGCTAGTTATTTTGATGGACTCCACACTGTATTGATTGTCCCAGGGCATCATAGTTCTCCTGAGATAAAAGAAAGATGGGCTGGAAAAATTTGTGAGCCAAACAGATGATATTATGCTTATTCGTATGCTGGGCAATTATAACACATAACAAATATTTTGATGCAGATATGCATTCATATTTAATATTTTATAAGGGACGATACCACAAATACTGAAATTTTCTCTCAAAAGCTCTATTTGGATCACACAGTTTGGAAAAGGGCAACCTGGTTCAATCCTCCTAATTTATATCTGAGTAGATTGAGGCACAGAAGGATTAAGTGTTTTGCCCAAGGTCACACAACTACTAAATGGTGGGTGGAGCTGAGATTAGAATGCAAGGAAGATCTTTTATTTTACAGATACAGGTCATTCCCTATTACAACACCCTGCCTTCCTTACTTTTCATCAATTTAATTCAATCTAACACATTTATGAAGCACGTACTATGTACAAAGTATGGTTCTAGGCACCACTGAAAATGATACAGTCCCCTCCCTCAAAGAATCTGGTCTTAAGGAAAAAGGAGGGATCAAAGTCAAACTCACAGGTCTATAGCTTGCAGACGCCTTTCTTTCCCCCTTTTTGCAAATCAGGAAAAAAAATTACCCTTTTTCCAATCTAGAAGTTCTGGTCCACCTGTCTCCTAGCTTAATTGTCCTCTAGTCCACCTTACATGATTAATGCTTATCAAATATTATATAACAAACTATTGATTTGCCTTAATCCCTTTCAGAAAGGTGGATAATCTCCATTTCCATTCAGTTCAATGTGTTCATTAAGCTCTTACTTTATAAAGGAACTTAACATGTCCATTGGCTACTAATTTATACATATTTTTAAAAGTTCAGATGGCATCCTTGCCACATCAGGATTCAGACATTTCTTCTGGGTTTTGTGAGTGTGTATGTGTATATACATATATGTGTATGGAAGTGCATGCATGTGTTGGTGTGTGCATATGTCCATAATGTGAGTTTATATGTACACAAGTCCTCTGTGTGTGCGCACACATATGTGTGTGTCTGTGTGTGTGCACTCACACGTGCAACATTAGGTTTACCTGCCCTAGAAGTATTTGCTTAAGAGACCCCAGGCTATAGTGGAGTCAAGAATTCCAGCTTCACATCTGATTTTGATATTTATTCCCTGTATGACCTTAAACAAATCACCTCAACTCCATGAGCCTCAATTTCCTCATCTATGAAATGGGGGCAATAATACTTGTACTATCAATCTTGCGTTGTTGCTATGAGGAAAGTGCATTACATACCTTAAAACACTCTACGTGGAAGTTGTAGTTATTGGGATCCCTAGAAGGCACTGCAGAGACCCAGCTATCTAACCACTTGGTTTCAATAATAATTTTCTTTTAGAGTGGTCTTGTGATTTCAGTGGTATGAGGAAACCCCAGTCAGGAGACTCCTTTTACGGATGCAGATTAGCCCCTACTCTGAACCTTAGAGCACCAGGAAGGTAAATGACTCACTTGGTCAGGATCATATGGCCAGTGTTTGTCAGAGATGAGACTTAAAACAGATCTTTAGACTGCTGCCTCTGAGCAGTCCCTATTGCTAACATGGAGCTTTGCAAAGTGTTTTACATGTATGTGTTGTATCATCACACTAAACATGTGAGCTAAGTATTACAGGATTATTGCTGCATTTTATAGATGAAGGAAAATGATTTGTCACTGACATTATGAGGGGCTGGATTCAATCCTAGATGTGTCCAATTCTAGCACTACACTTCCCTCCTTGTGTTACACTAATTCTTCATTGTTTCCTTTGGGGATTTTGTTTGTAGATGATACTTTGGATTGCATTAAACCCCAGTATATTTCATAAACTCTTGGAAGAGATTTGTAGTCATTCAAATGATTTTGAACTCCTTATCTACACAGGAAAGTCCAAATGGATGAACAAGATCAATTACCTAGATTTCATGCATTTGGTGGGATACCCTATGGAGATTAGTAACCAGTACCTATAGCTTGGATCTGGGATGTACTGATAAATATTTAACAAACAGTTCATTGGGAAAAAAATTGTGCAGAACACATTTTTTAATTTAATCTGCATCGTTAACATTTTCCCCATTGTTTTCTTAAATCTAGACAATCCACAAAACAGTAAACCAAGCCCTGATTTGTATCCCTGAATTCCAAAGTGTGTTTGTATTGAAAATTTGATGGGGGCAGCTTAGGTGGTGCAGTGAACAGAGCACTGGCCCTGGTGTCAGCAGAACCTGAGTTCAAATCCACCTCAGACACTTAACACTTACTAGCCATGTGACCTTGGGCAAGTCACTTAACCCCAATTACCCTGCCTTTCCCCCTCCAAAAAGAGAAAACAAAAGAAAATTTAACAGTGGGGTTGCTAGTATGAACTGGCTCCAGTACATCCCTGTCTGGAATAAAGAGTCCTGCTTAATTGGGCCTGAGTTAAATAGTGGGAGGAGATTAGGCTGTATTGCAAAGCTCCTTTTTTGACCTCAGCCTTCTCGAGAAAACAAAGAGCCATGTTTTCAATACTGACATTATTTTGGTGCTGTGAAATGATAGCAAGGCATGGAACACAATGGCCTCTGCAGATTTTTAAAGGGGTATCATTCAGAAAATCATGGCTGCAACATATAAGCAGTGAACTGCTCCAAAGAATAGGAGTAAATGACATGTCAAGGAATTGCATGATACAAAGAGAAGATGAGCTGGTCATGCAACAGGAATGAGAGAAGACAGGTGGATCGTCCATGTTGAATGTCATGAGAAATAGAGGAGAGCCTCCTGAATGTTGGGTGGACTCCTTGCGGTAAATTTGTGGAAAGATGTGGCTTGGAGTCTCACAGGAAAGGCAGACATTTATGGGCTGCATTCTGCCTCAGATCCAACTTGGTAAGCAAAGGATCCTCTGGAATGGTCAAATCCCCAGGATCATCTTGTTAGAGTAAGACCAGCAGTAATGACCCCCAAACTCCTGCCTAGCTTCCAAATTCTACCACCACCCTGTCCCTCCCACCTCCCCCCAGTGCCAATACTAACCCTTAACCCATGCCCAATGCCTGGTCCTGCCTGACCTAGAGAAGAACCGTATAAACCCCCCTGTTCCATTCACCCTGGGTGCTTGATTCCATTCAGAAGCCCAGCAGACTGCCCTGTGTCCATACTCCTCCTCACCACCTCTGCCCTCTATGAGGACTTACTTTCTGATGTTTCCAGCTCACGCTCCATTTTGTCCAGTGGTACCGAGAACCTCCCATCGCCACCAGTTCTGTCCTGTTTTTAATAGCATGTGCTGTGGCCCAGGACTGTGACTAGCCAGTTGGCAGCCACACCCAAGTTTTTTGACATGGAGGATATAGAAATTGAGGGCTGAATCAGGAACCATGTGTCTCAGAGACAGAACCACCCCACTCCCTTCTCCTTGGCATTAGGAGCCCTGACTAGGTTCCCTTTCCTCAATTATTCCCCCCTCACCCCTCTCCCATTCCCCAACATAACTGCAAAAAGGGGGATTGCTGTCTTTCCTTGTATTGGGACCTCGGCATTCCAAACCTGCCCAGTCTGTATTTAACACAAGGTGGGGTGGGGGAGGTGTTCCTCAGTCAATGAGATCACAGACCCGTTTGAGCATTTAATATTAATAGCACCTAACATTTATAGAGAGCTTTAATATTTGCAAGCACTTTGCATAAACTATCCAATTTGATCTTGACAGCAATGCTGTCAGATTTTTGAGATAAGGAGAATCTTAATAATTTGCAAAGTGTTTTCTTGCTCCTCAGTTTGGGGATCAAGTCATGTTCCTAACATACAGAAGGCTGCCTGGTGCATTTCTCTCATTTCAGCACAGGAAACCTATAAACAGAGTGATAAGTAGAGCTGGAAGACCCAAACTGCCTGATGGTGTTCGCACAGTCTCCCATCACCTCTGTCTCATGGTTCCCTGCTCACCCCTGCTTCTTGGAATGACCAGCCCATCAACACACCCAAGTCATCCTTGACTCCCAGAGTGCTGTCCCTCTCCTGGGCCTCATTTCTGGCATGGACCCTCTCGTCTTCCCCCTTGCTCTGCTCTCTCCCAAGGGCTCAAAGGCTATGGACAGTAGGTTCTGTGTGTATATGTGTGTTTGGGGAGAGGGGTACATTAGAGTCTGAATTCTGAGAGACAACTGCCCCCCCCATGCTCTAGCCCCTCCCCAAATGTCTTTTCTCTGGATTGAAGAATTCCTAGTCACAGTTCTACTTAACTTAGAAGTACTGAGCACCTTATATGGCACTTCTCTGTTATTCTTAGGACCAATACCACTTATCTTAAATGCAAAGGCTGAGGTGGGGGGACCTGAAGCTCTTCGTTTGGTCCCACTCCTATGATGCTCTACCCAAAATTCTCTAATAAAATACCGGGCATTCTCTGAATCCACAGCTCCCACTGAGACCAGGATATTTTTGGTGATGCCAAAGCAGATGGGACTGTTCTTCCCCTCCTCCACGAATGCCTCCACCACCCATACCACTGAGAGAAACATGGAAAAAGGTCTGAGCTGGAGAGGAGGCAAGATTGGGAATTTCTTTGCTTTCGGAGCCAAACGGAAACTCTGGGCCCTCCCTCTGCTCCTGGCCTCCCCTTCAGTCCCTGGAGTTGAGCTGGCTCCTCATCAAAGCTCAGGGGGCTACAGGGGCTGCCTCGGTCCTGCCGGAGCTCACTCTCTCCAAAGCACTGAGTCATTTCCTCTTAGGGACTTTTTCATTAAAACCTTCCTGTTTGCGTTAGCAGGGGCTGGCCCTGGAGCCAGCCATACTCTGCATTACTGCTTCCTTCCATCCCCACTGTGTTCTAATTAATGGGCAGCGAGCAGCCCCAGCACCTTCCAACGTTTACATTTCGATTTCCTTCGCCATACCCTGAACTCACTTCCTCAGTTACCAAGCTCTCTCTCCTGGGTCCTTGGGCCTTGGCTAGAGCCCCTTCCCCTGGTAGCCTTTCCTGTTGTAGGACTGCTGGGTGGTCCAGCACAGCCCTGCTGGGCAGCAGTGGGGCACGGTCACCTTTGATGCCCACATTTCCAGAGGCTCGAGCCCAGCGGCTGCCTGCCTACCCTGCCCAGAAGCTGGAAGAGGGAAGAAAGACTGTGGTTTCTGAAGAGTGTTAGGAAGAGAGTGATCTATGGGCATCGCCCCTGAACTGAGAGGCAGAAGAGAAAACAAAATCATAATTTAGACATGAAGTAAATGGAAAAAACTGCAAAGGAGGAAAAGAGGGGGAAAATGTTACAATAGAATGTCTTGGGCTTTGTTCCTCATCCTGCCCCGTTTTTAGGTGGTGGAGGAATTGTGCTTTCATCTGTACAGGAAGTTTGAGATTTGCCTGAGCCAGGGAAGTTATTTGACTTGCCTAAGATCTCACAGACACTATGTGTGTGAGAGAGAATTCGAACCCAGGTTTGTATCCATTCTCCAGTTCTCTCTCTTCCCCTCCCCCCATCAGAGCTCCTGATAAGAACTCTGAAATTCCTTCATCTGATCCTAGCCTCAAAACATGAATTGGAGTAGGGAAAGACCTAAAACAAACACATGCACCATCAGACTATTGCAATTGTCCTAGCATGGGACAGAGCACCCTGCCTCTTCCTCTGCCTTATTGCTGTTAAATCTCATCCATACCATGACCTCTATTCCTTCTGTCCCTAGTACTCTCTCAGACCATCCCAACTATTCTGGCTTCACAATCCTCCCTTTCCAATCTCAACCATTTAGTTATCTAGTGCAACATGACATTCTTGATTTAGTTCTGTGATTCCATGGTCCCATGGTCACTTATCCCTTGAAAAATTCCAATTTTGGATAATTCCCACCATCTGCCTCCTCCACTCCTTCTTTCATAGTATAGAATGGAGCTGGAGAAAGTCATGCAACCATGGTTCCTGGGTCCGCTATAAAATTTATTTCATCTAATTGCAGTTGGGTCCTCACCTCAGCAAGGCAATCCTTTTTCTGCTCCCTAATGGATTCCCTCTCCCACTTCCCACAGAGACTGTCCTTTGATTTCTCTTCTTTCCTCAAGTCTCCAACCTAGGCAGCTAGGGGGTTCAGTGGATAGAGTATTGGGTTTGGAGGTCAAGAGGTATAGAATGATGAGGATTCAATCAATGTTTATTAAGTTATCTATCATGTGTCAAGCCCTGGGTTAGGAGCATTGTACTAAGCACTTAGTCAGGAGACTCAGGTTTAAATGCAGCCTCAAACATTTTTAGCTTTATGGTCCTGGGCAAATCACTTAACCTCAACTGTAAAATGGGTATAATAATAGTACCTACCTCACAGGGTTCTTGGGAGAATCAAATAAGATAATATTTGCAAAGCACTTAGCAGAGTTCCTGGAACATAGCAGGAGCTTAATAAATACTTGTTCCCCTTCCACACAACTACCTCTCCCCCCAACCTCAAAACTGAGGACCTTTACTCTTTTTTTTTTTTTTTTTTTTTTTTTAAGCAATCAGGGTTAAGTAACTTGCTCAAGGTTACACGGCCAGTTATTTCTGGGTGTGGTGCTGAGTATCTGAGCCCGGGATTCGATCTCCAGGTCTTCTCAACACTGGAGCCGGTGCTCTTACTTGCTGTGCTACCTGGCCGCCCCGGACCTTTACTCTTACTAAGATCATCACTAGAGAATTCTCTCTTTTCCCTTTCTATACACCTTCAACCCATTGTCATCATCTCCCAGTTTCTTTTTTTTCATTACAGGCTCTGATGAAATGGCCTATTTCCTCACCACAGTCAACTTCTCTACATGTACCATTGATCTCCTCCTCTCCTATCTTCTCTAGCAAATCACTCCCACAATACTCCCTTCTCTTTCCATTATGCTTAACCTCTCCCTATTTATTGGTTCCTTTTTCCAACAACCTGCCCAAGTCTACCTTATCCTTAACCCTCTCTAGACCTGACAGTCCCCTCAAGCTATCATCCTAGCAATCTCCTCCCTTTTACAGTCAAACTCCTAGAAAAAAAAGCTGTCTGCGCTTAATTACCTCCCCTTCTGTTCACTTCTACGTGCTTGACAATATGGATTCCAATCCCAAGACTCAATGGAAACTGCTCTCTCCAAAGCTGCCAATGATTTCTTACTGCTGGGTCTTAATGACTTTTTCTCAGTCCTCAACTCTTTTCACCTCTGTGGCATTTGACCCTGGTGCTCATCCACTTTCTAACTGTGTAACCTTGAGCAAGGCACTGAATCTCTCAGTGTCTCACTTTCCTCATCTAGAAAATGATGCAGTTGAACCTCTAAGGTTTCTACCAGTCCTGACTCTATGATCTCATGATCCCATGTATCAGCAAGCACCCCAGCGTCCCCAGGGCGGCTGCCAACACAGGTTCTTAGATCTGCTTTGTTAAAGGAAAGCAACTCAAAATGGGTTAACAAGCTTACTTTAATCAGTCAAATATGTATCGTTTACCTAGTTCTGGAGAAAAAAGTTCAGCACCCTGAACTTCAGAGTATACAGACAGAATTATCAAGACAGAGAAACAAATCAAGTAGACAGGTTTCCAAACTGTCCAACCATTACATCCATACCAAATCAACATCTGGGTTTTTCAAAGCAGGGGGGCTCTCAACAATGGCTTCCCAGAGTCTCATCTGATCAAATCACAGAACACTTCTCAAAGTGAGCCCCAAAGCAAAGCCTCACATCAGGGATTATATAGCCTTCTCCTGGGTCAGAGAATGTAACCACCCTCTTGACCCACTGCCCAATCACACAGCATCAAAGTGTGGGCAATCCTGAAAACCAAGCCTCCTGCCACAGGCTCCATGTGACCATGTTCAGCCTATTAGGAGGCAGAGTATATTTTCAAATCAAGGAAGGTTCTCAGAGTCTCTTAAGCCTATCAAAGGGCCTAAGGGTAGGGAAGATATTTAAATTAACATTTCCATTACATCCCACGACCAACACATTCTGCTTCCCAGGTCACACTGAAGTAGAGGCCTCCATGGCACAATGCCTTGACTTCAAGGAATGACCCTAATGGTGAGAATTTCAGGCATTATTAAAGATTAAGGGGAGAGGGGCTCTGTCACTAATAGTATGACCTTGGGAAAGGAGTTAGATTAGATCATCCCCAAGATACCATCTAGTTCTAATATTCTATGACAATTAAACACCTTTGGGAGAATGGGCCTTTCAGGACATGGAGGCAGCCTGCCTACTTTATTGCATTTGGCATTAGCCCTGGCTTAAGATCTCAATCCTGTGGTATGGTAGATAGAGTGAGGGATTTAAAGTCAAAAAGATCCGACTTCAAATCCTACCTTAGATACCTGCTAGAAGTGTGATTGTGGGCAAATCACCTCTTTCAACCTGATTTTTCTCATCTCTAAAAAGGAGGTAATAGTGTCCATTTCACAGGATTGTTGTATAGAATAGATGTAAAAGTACTTTGAAAACCTTAAATCTCTCTCTTAGTGTTAGTGGATATTAGGAGGAAGGAATATGCATTTAAATAGGGCCTACTATATGCTAGGTACTCTGCTAAGCACTTTACAAATATCTCATTTGATAAGGGCCTGGTGTGCTATGATCCATGGGGTCGCGAAGAATTAGACATAACTGAACAACAATAATTGCTTATTGACTGCACTTGCTTTTTAAAATTTGAATTAAAATAATTTGTATTGATATTTCTTGTTTTTACATTGCCCTCATTTTAAAATATTTTCTCTCCCCCACTGCTTCATAGGAGCCATCCATCCAAGGAGTGTGCTGGTGCTCTAAAAACATAGGACATGCTTGTAAGTTGATATGCATTATTAATATCTTTCTTCATCACTTTCTTAAGCCTAGATGAGCAACAAAACTGTGTATCAAGTCCTGATTTGGACCATTTGCCAGTTTCCGGAGTGCATATGCTCATGCTGAAAATTTAATAATCAGCTCTTACAAACCAGTTCAAGCTAACTCCTACATGCACCTGGAGTCATACCAGAGAAAGCAGGAAGGAAACAAATATCTATTAAGCACTCATTAGGTGCCCTGTGCTAACATTTCGCAAATTTTCTCATTTGATACTCACAACAACTCTTGGGAGGGAGGTGCTTTTATTATCCCCATGTTACAGTTGTGGAAACTGAGGCAGGCAGAAGTCAAGTGACTTGCCCAGCATCACACTAGTGAGTGTCTGAGGTGGGATTTAAACTTAGTTCTTTTTGACTCCAGGCCCAGCCCTCTATCCACTGTACCACCTAGCTTGTAAAAAAGAATAAAAAAGGAAAAAAGAAAAGAAAAGAAACATTAAGAAGAAAAGAAAGGGCGGCAAACTAATCACATCAGTTGAGCTAGATAGTATATGCAATGTTCTATACCCAGAGTCCCCTAGCTCTATGGAAAAGGGAGTGAGGGGAATTTTCTCCTTTCTTCTTTAGGGCCAGACTTGATCATTATATTTACAGGGTATGGCCCTTCCTTCCTTCCTTCCTTCCTTCCTTCCTTCCTTCCTTCCTTCCTTCCTTCCTTCCTTCCTTCCTTCCTTCTTTCCTTCTTCCTTCATACCTTCTTTCCTTTCTTTTTTCTTTCTTTCTCTTTCCATTTACTTTGTTGTAGTCATTGTATATCCCCCCTTCTCTTTATTTTACTTTGTACCAGCTTTCTCTGTATTTTTCATATTCATTAATATGATTATGTAATTACAGCATGTTGTATTTATCAAATCCACTAAAAGGAAAATATTCTTTATCCATTCATATGGATGGAGAGATTAAGGCATCAAGTAGGAAAATAATTGGTCTTGGATGCCACGTTTCTGTAGGTCATACTTATGAACTCCCCATTTCATTGAAACAGACATTCCAAGGTCTCGGGATATAAGTAATTTTTTAAAAAAGAAAAATAATCTAAAAAGTCACATGTTAAACTGTGGGAGAAAAAAAGGGAATCATAATATTGCAGAGTGAAATGAACCGAACTAGGAGGACAATTTATATAATGACAACAACATTATGAGGAAAAACAACTTTGAAAGATTTTAGGACTCTGATCAATGAAGTGATGAACCAGGCACCTAGAGGAATGAAATGGAATCATACCACCTCCTTCCAGGAAGGTGATGGCTTTGGTATACAGAATGAAACATATTTTTGGACATGCTAATGTGGGAATGTGTTTTGCTGGACTATGTGTGTCGGTATTGATGGTTTTATTTTTCCTTTTAAGAAATTTTTCAGTGGGCAGTGGGAGAATAAGATAAGTGCCTGTAAAACAAATTAATAAACACATTTGAAAATATATATTCCATGATAACATCTAGATGTACAGTAAAATAATTTATTTGGAGAAACCCTTTGTGAGTGGTTTTGTTTTATTTTGTTTTGCTTTTGAGACTGTGGGGAGCCTCCATGATGGTTTGTCATGGAAGTTATGGAGATTCCTATTTCCCATAAGAGGTAGTGCTAAGAGATGATTCCTAAGGCCCAATTTATTTATTTTATTTTTGGAGGGGGAAGGCAAGGCAATTGGGGTTAAGTGACTTGCCCAAGGTCACACAGCTAGTAAGTATATCAAGTGTCTGAGGCCAGATTTGAACTCAGTCCTCCTGATTCCAGGGCCAGTGCTCTATTCACTGTGCCACCTAGTTGCCCCCAATGCCCAATTTATTTTTAAGATTAAATAATTTCTAGACATGCCAAAGGGGAAATAAATCATAATAATCCTACCAAGGGACTATACCCACCAAAAGCATCCTCATTTTAGAACATATCAGTAAAAAGGACTTTTGCATCCAGTTTTTAAGATTTACCTTCCCCCATTTTGTGGAAAAAGAAATAAAGATGGACCTTTTCTCCATCTCTCCCTACTTACTTTTATTTGTGCCTTTCTTTAAACATCAGAATCATTTACTGATGCTCCTTGCATTGAATCCTCAGTTAAAAGGAAGAAAAACATGAATGAAACCCCATGGACAAAGCAATTGCTTCTGATAAAACACAGAACACTCCATACCTTAACACCAAGAGGAGAGAGAAATGTCTTTTCTTTGTTCCTCTGGGATCAAGATTGGTCATTACAATTACTTTGAGTTTGGCAGCATTTTGCTGTCTTTTCATGAGTTTACAGCACTGAGAAGTTCTTGCAGTCATTCAACAAATATTTAGTGAGGGCAGAAGAAAGATGTGAACATGCTGTTCTTTCCTGTGTTTCATCTATGGGCCTTGAGGGATTTGGTTGGCCTTATGTTCAATTAACAATCAATCAACAGACGTTTATTCAGTGCTTACTATGTTCCAGGCACTGTGCTAAGTAAAGGCAAAACATCCTCACTTTTTCATACTCTGCTTTATACTTTTTCTGCCCTAGCTGTGATCACTTCTTCCTTATTTGGTTTCTTATTCTTGGAATACAGACTATATCTTGAGTCTTATAACAATGTTTTTGCATATTTCTGCCTGGTTACAGAGAATATTTGTGTAGGAAATTTCCATCATCCCCTTCCAGAAACTGACAATGGGCCACTCAATGGATTGTGTCTCATCAAAACATCATGATGGTGTCTGGGCCAGGACTCTTTTCAGAGGAGACTAATGGGACTTGCAGAGGTAACTGGAAAAAAACTCTTTGCAGCAAATTTTACATATAGAAAATATGTAGACAATCAATTTAAGAACAAGAGCCATTCCCAAACAGATAAATAATCAAAGGACACAATTAGACAGTTCTCAAGGCAAGAAATCTGGAGGAAAATGTTCTAAATCACTAATAATAAAAGGAATATAAATTAAAAAGTCTGTGAAGTTCTATTTCATACTCATCAGGTTGTCAAAGTTGACAAAAAAGGGAAGATTAGAATTGTTGGAGGGCCTATCAAAAGATAAAAACACTTATGCATTGTAGATTTGTGGATTGGTCCAACTATTATGGAAAGTGATTTGGAGCTATACCATACCCCTAAAGTCAATAACCTATATACTCTTCAACCTAGTGATGCCACTACTGGATATATACCCAAAAGAGATCAAAGAAAGAGGAAAAGTGCACACATATATAAAAACATTTGTAATAGCACCTTTTTGTTGTAGCAAATACCTGGATAAAACAATGTGTGCCCGTCATTGTGGAATGGCTGAACAAATTATGGTATGTGAATGTAATAGACTATTTTTGCACTATGAGAAATGACAAAAAGGACAAATTCAGATTAATCTGGGGAGACTTGTATGATCTGATACATAATGAAGTTGCAGAAGCAGGAGAGCTATTTACAGAATGACTCCAACATTTTGTAGGAAAACAACTTGGAAAGTCTTAATAGTTCTGCTTAATGCAATGACTGGTTACAACTCTAGGCGACTGATGAAGCTTACCTCTAAGGGTGTTTTGGGGTATGTTTAGTAGTTGGATTTCTTGGGGGGAAATGTAAGTCACACACTTTTAAGTTTTATCTGCATTAACATCTCCATCATTTTCTTAAGTCTAGAAAATCAACAAAACAACAAATCCAGTCTGGATTTGTAGTGTTTACTAATTTATAGGATGTAAATGCTCACATTGAAAATTTAACAATCAGGAGATGGTTTGAATTACTTATCCACCTTCTCTTGGTGGAAAGGTAATGAACTGTAGGTACAGCTTCAGACATGCTGGTTACAGAGAATATTTGTATAGGAAATATTTTTTCTTTCTTTCTTTTTTTACTTTTATTTCCTTTCTCCTTTCCCTCCTTTTTCCTCCCCTCCCCTCCCCTTGCCTTGCCTTGTCTCTATTTGCCCTGCCTTGCCCTTCCCTTCCTTTCCCCTCTTTTCCTTTTCTTTCCTATACCTTTGTTAGAAGTAAGCCTTTTTTTTGGGGGGGGGGGGGTGAGAGAATTTTGAGAAGCATGGGAAAGTACTCTTAGTGATGCAAGAAAAAGAAAGAGTGAACATCAATTAAATATTTAAAAATACACAGAGGAGATCAGACACAGACAAGCAGGTCAATGTTTCTACTACCAAATTCAATTGAATATATATTAAAAAGAATATTTAAGAACATACATTAAGGAAATTTCAGTGAAGGGGATTCATAGTTTCAAGTACAGTCTTCATTTTCTGGTCTCCTTTGTATATAAGTAGTTCATTTTCTTAAATCATTTTCTAGTTCATAATTATAAAAGCTTTCAAAAAGTTAAAAAAAAAGATCCAAATGTTTCCAAACTGAATTCTAATTTCAAGATCAATGATGTTTAAAGCAAATTAAAACTTTGAATATATTAAATGTTTTTTTATAACCATCATGCATCAATTGAAGAATGAGAAAACTATCATGGCATTTTTATTATTGTTATTTTTTAATAAAGTAATTCACCCTAAAACTAAGTTACTTGAACATGACTGATCATTTTCCAGGGTGTTCCCACAGTCCGGGTGGTCGGAGTTCTAGGGTAGGCCTTCAATTTCAGGGGCTGACCTTCCTGGGCAGCCTCTGGACATTTCTTCTGAAAGCATTGGTTTCGCATGATTGGACCTAGAACACTTGACAGGATTTCAGTCTGAGAAAGCAGCAGGTCTGTGTGGTGCATTTGAATGAAATGGTAATGTCCTGCCTGCTTGTTTTTCCTCTGTCTCTTGCCTAAGGTCACGATTACAAGACCAGAGAGGTTAGAAGTGAGGTAATTGAGATGATTATTTATATTTAATAGTCATTCTGTCCACTAAGATTACCACTGACCCTGTGAAGAAGCCCAGGCCTGATGTCAGAAGGAGAGGGAAATAGTGCTCCTGTGGGATCGGTTTATACTTACAGGAACAGAGATGAACCAGGAGCTGGCCTAGACTCAGTAAAGGGAAATTGGGGCTTATTAACGAGTATTTTATTATTCTTTTCCTTCTATGATTTTTTTTTTGCAGATGGGAGAAGGGAACAAGCATTTATATAGCACACCTACTATGCACCAGACCCTGTGCTGAGTGCTTTTTATACATATTATCTCATTTGATCCTCCCAACAACCCTGCAGGGGAGGTGTTATTATTATCCCCAGTCTACATTTGAGGAAATTGAGGCAAATGGAGGTTAACTGACTTGCCCAGGGTTACACAGATGATAAATGTCTGAGATGAATATGAATTCAGGTCTTCCCGACTCCAACCAAACTCAGTGTTCTATCCTCTGCAGTGTCAGAGACTAGACTGCGGATACATATCCTGCGAGGGCTTATCCCTAAATAACTCTTTATTCTGATCTCTCCAAGCATCTTTCATTCACAAGTCTGAAAGCCCAGATGGGAGGAAGCTAAAGCATCTTAAACACTTAGCACTGTATAAGTAGCTCATTCACCCAGTACAGCACAGTATGAATATTCCTCTAGGAGTGGCTTCCCACCTGCCATTAGCACAGAGACATTTCCTCAGTCTTGGAAAAAGGCCTGTTTTTTTTTTTTTATCTGATTATTGGAAGTTCAAAGAAGTAGGAGGAAAGAGATGGTCCTTTCACTTGTCCAGCTCCAGAAATTGGGAGCCTGTATCATCTCCCACTGACAGTGTCTATCTTTGCCTAGATTCTGTGATAAAACCTAACAAGATATCTTGGGGTTTGTGGGCTAGATGTGTTTTTTAAGGGCCATACCTTAAACCCAAATCACTCTGGCTCTCATGAATTGACCAGTAAGAGGTCTCAGCCCAAGCCTCACTTGGTCACTGTTTGGGCTCTGATGGTTCATAGTGAGTATAAATAGCAATTGTTTCTGTTTTGGCCAGAAACCCTGAGGGTCTTCCCCTCCTGCAATGATTTCTCTCGGTCTCTCTCTGTCTCTCTCTCTGTCTCTTTCTCTCTCTCTGTCTCTCTGTCTTTCTGTCTCTCTCTGTCTCTCTCTCTGTCTCTCTCCCTTGTGAAAGAGGTCGTTCTTTGCCTCATTTCTTACCTGGTCTTAATTACTGAATGCCTCAATCAAACTGAGACCTGGGAAAGACCTTAGCTTAAAGAGGTCAGGGTTTCCTACTGTCTCCAGTTTTCCTGATTCATATCTGTCTACTGGACCCAGATGGCTCCAGAGGAGAGAGTGAGGCTAGCAACTTTGCACAGCCCTGCCTCACTTAAATCCAATTCATTTGCTAGTCATGGCATCACCTCCCTGATGTTATGGTCCCCTTCCAGAATGAAGTACAAACAGAAATATTCCAAGCTCACTGTAGAAGTCAATGAGGGCAGAAGCAGGGGTAGAAGCTTTCAAAAGCTGGCAGGTAGGGTCCAATCATGCATAGCTGATAAATGCTTATACATAACAAACTGGAATTGTTTTGGTCTTTCTAAATACCCTACTGCTCCTGTGGTACTGGGCCCTTGCCCTGATATCTGAACCCAAATTCAGCCCTCCAGGCAGTAACCCTCCCAATCTTCCAGGTACTGAAGGTATTCCCAGTCTCACTGGTCATCTATAATACTACACAGTTCTTCCTGCTTTTCCAAAAGCACTTGAATGCTAATGATCTGGTAACTGAAGCCTGGAAACAAGATGAGTCTTTTGAATTGATATCAGGTGAAACATTAAAGGGTTTCTTAGAGCTGTGGGGACCTAGAGTTGGAAGACTATCAGATTGACCTCATGGATGGTAGAGAAAGATCCAGTGGTACAGTTACAGAGGCAGCTAGGTGGTGGAGCCGATGAAGGAGTCAGGGAGACCTGAGTTCAAATCCACACTTGGGCATATACTGGCTATTTGACTGTGGGCAAATCACTTAACCTTTGTCTCAGTCTTCTCATCTGTGAAGTAGGCATAATAATAATACCAATGTCCCAGTGCTGTTGTCAGGATTAACTGATATGACAATTGTAAAGCACTTTGCAAGCCCAGGAGTGCTAGATAATACTACATTTCATTACTATATAACTCCTTGGGGCCCTATATAAATTAAAGATTTTTGGTAGGCATCTAAACTTGATCCCTAAATGCATACAGCACCTCCCACAGAGTTGACAGGGTGGCTTCTAGAATGGACTACAGATCTACTTGGACAGATTCAAGTTCCCCCTAGTAATCATTCATAGCGAGGACTCCATATTGGATGGCGGGGACTAGAAAGAGCTGACTGGGAGTCCAAAGCCGAGAAAAAAGCTACTTCAGTAACAATTAAAAAGGTTGTTATTCAGTCATATCTGACTCTTCGTGAACCCATTTGGGGTTTTCTTGGCAAAGATACTGGAATGATTTGCCATTTCCTTCTCCAGTGCATTTTACAGACGAGGAAACTGAGGCAAACAGGAGTAAGTGACTTGCCCAGGGTCACACAGCTAGGAAGTGTCTGCAGCCAGATTTGAACTCAAGAAGATGAGTCTTCCTGACGTCAGGCGCAGTGCTCCATCCACTGTATCACCTAACTGCCCCAAGTAAAGAAAGCACAGGTAAGACAATGAAACCTTTTTGTCAGGGCATCAACAACAACTAGGAGAGTAGCCATCCTGGTGCTTGGGAGGGTGGGAGACAAGTGATAGCCCACTTAGGCAGAAACCCAGAGTTTCCAGGGTATAGGAAGGAGCTAGACGATTTTCCAACCAGGCCTTTGGCTCATACATTTCACATATGTGTACATTTCTACCAGTGCCCTGGAAGGACCAGCTTCAGATTTTTGAATATTCCAATTTGCCTGATACAGCATGGACATGTAGCTGTCACTTGGAGATAATCATACTTGTACTAGTTCACTGGGGCAGCAAGGTGGTGCAGTGGATAGAGATCCAGGTCTGGAAGATTCCTCTTCTTGAGTTTAAATCCAGTCTCAGACACTTACAAAGCTGTGTGACCCTGGACAAGTCATTTAACCCTATTTGCCTCAGTTTCCTTATCTATAAAATGAGCTGGAGAAGGAAATAGCAAATCATTCCAATATTTTTGCCAAGAAAACCCCAAATGGGGTCATGAAGAGTTGAACAGGACTGAAAAATGATTGAACAACAACAATAAAACCACCTCACTGGTAATTGCTAGGGTAGTTAACCATGTTTCAGAAATGTCAACCAGTATTGAAGAAAAGCAGTGTGATACAGTGGACAGAGAGCTGTGCTCACAGGCAGTCTTGTATTCAAGTCTTCAGTCTGGTGCATACTGGGTATGTAATCCTGGGCAAACACTATCAGTTTTCTGGACAGCTCCCTAGAGTCTCGGTTTTAGAGAAGATGCCGGCTGTCTTGACCGAGGGATTCCCCACAGCACTGGAATCACAAGCTCAGTTTCTATGTGTCCTGATAAGGATAATGGAGATAGTACCTGGCCTCCTAATGCTGCTGCTCATGACTTAGATAATGTCATGTATGCAAGGTGCTTTGCAAACATTAAATGACTTGTACATGTTGCTATTACTGTTCACAGAAATAGAGTCCAACTTATATTTTATATGGAAACCCCAGGACAGAGAAATAATTTACCAACAAAACCCCTTTAAACAAATGTTATAAGTGGGCACCATCTCAGGATGTTAAGGAGGACACATTCATTGGAAGGGGAAAACTATATGCCCACAGTATTAGAACCCTAGGCAATGTTCTGTGCAAATCCATTTTTAAGAGATAAGGTGAAGGAGATCTGACCAAGCATTCTGATTCCTGATTGTTTTAATCATTTTTTCAGTCATGTTCAACTCTTTGTGACTTCACTTTGGTTTGTCTGGTTTTTTTTTGGCAGAGATGTTGGAATGACTTGCCATTTCCTTCTCTAGCTCATTTTACAGATGAAGAAACTGAAGCCAACAGGGTTAAGTGACTTGCCTAGGGTCACACAACTAATAAGTGTCTGAGGTTAGATTTGAACTCAGAAAGATGAGGCTTCCTGACACCAGGATCAGCATCCATTGTGCCTAGTATAGCTGTCCTTATTCTGACCCTAGAGAGACTCTTAAATGGTTCCCACCTTCTCTAATATTCATTCTTCTTCCACTCTCTCAGCATACCCTCTTTTCTCCATCTCTAGGATAATCCCTTTCCCTTATCTCCTTCTTAAGGTGATGAGACCTAACAGAGACTTGTCTTAGTATCAGTCTCTCCCACTTGAAATTAATTACTCTGTATTTACTTACTTGTGTACATATTATACATTCTCCACCCCCCCCCCACTCTTAAAAGAATGTATCTCAGAGCAGGGATTATTTCCTTTCCTGATCTTTGCATCTTGAGCCAATAGTATGATTTCTCATGCACTTATAAAAATTGATCCTGTAATATCATCAGTGTAAGGAGTTTCCAGTGAGAAACTACCTCTACCAATGCTGATTAGCACCTTCTCTTGGAGAGTTGCCTTGGGTCACTGAGAAGGTAAGTGACTTGTCCAGTGAGGATTACCCTATGCTGTGATTCATGTAACAAATGCTCACATTTAATAGTGATTAATAAATATGTGATTGAATTGAGCTGATTTCCTGTCCCTTTATTCCACTGCTGCATTCAAAGAGAGTGTGACAGTCCAACAAAATGGTGGGCTCTTCCTCACCTCTAGTTTAATAGGATGCTGATGAATTTCAAACACACGTTTAATGGAAACCTGCCAATTGAGAAAGGCACTTGAGCAAGAAAATTCAAATAAGTTGGTGATGTTACCAGGTAAGCAAAGGCTTCTTCTCCTTCCAACTCAGGAAGTAGGGGTTTGACAGGATAACTGGACTTGTTGATCAGATTAATTATCAATCAGCTATTTTATAAGTGGCCACAACAAGCCAGAGTCATATCTGTAGGTGACTATGTTACAAGTTACTTTTAAAAGTTATAACTGTAGGGGCGGCCAGGTGGCTCAGCGAGTAAGAGCACCGGCTCCAGTGTTGAGAAGACCTGGAGATCGAATCCAGGGCTCAGACACTTAGCACCCACCCAGAAACACCTGGCCGTGTAACCTTGAGCAAGTTACTTAACCCCGATTGCTTAGGGGTGGCCAGGTGGCTCAGCGAGTAAGAGCACCGGCTCCAGTGTCGGGATGATCTGGATCAAATCCCGGCTCAGATACTCAGCACCACACCCAGAAATAACTGGCCATGTAACCTTGAGCAAGTTACTTAACCCTGATTGCTTTAAAAAAAAAAATAAAAGTTATAACTGTGATGGTGTAGTAGATAGAGCACCAGGCCTGGAGTCAGGAGGACCTGAGTTCAAATTTGGACTCGGATACTTACTAGTCATGTGACTCTGGGCAAGTCATTTGACCCTGATTGCCTCATAAAATAAAAGTCATAGCTACAATTTGGAATTATGCCCAAAGGGCAAATTCATGAGCTATAAAACTGTTCATACCCTTTGACACAGCAACTCCATTACTAGGTAAAAGGAAAAGGACCTATGTATACAAAAATATTTATGGCCGCTCCTATTGTGGTGGCAAAGAAGTGGAAATTGAAGGGAAGTCCATTAACTGGAGAATGACTGAACAAGTTGTGGGATATGAATGTAATGGAATACTATTGTGCTATGATAAATGACAAGTAAGATGATTTCAGAAAAACCTGAGAAGACTTACATCAACTGATACAAAGTCTAATGAACAGAACCATGAGAACACTGTACACAGTAACAGCAATATTGCATGATGATCAACTGTGATATGACTTAGTTGTTCTCAGCAATGCAATGATCGAAGACAGTTCTGAAGAACTTATGATAAAAAATGCTACCCCCTCCAAAGAAAGAACTGATGGAATCTGAATGAAGATTGAAACATACTTTTAAAACATTTTTTTGTTTCTTGTTTTTTTTTTCTTACAGTCTGTGTTTTCTTTAGTAGCACAGCTAATGTGGAAATGTGTTTTGCATGACTTTACAAGTTTAACCTCTATCATATTTCTTACTTTCTCAAGGTAAGAGGAGAAAGAGAGAGAGAGAGAATTTGGAACTCAAAAAATGAAATGAATGTTAAAATTTTTGTGCGTGTAATTGAGAAATATTTAACAGAATTAATAAAAAATATATTGGAGAAAAAGAAAATGCAAAAAAGTCATAGCTACAAGTGTTAAAGGAATGTGTAGTGTGTGTGTGTGTGTGTGTGTGTGTGTGTGTGTGTGTGTGTGGTGTTTCAGGACTAACTCTCTGAAGCAGTGAGAAGGGACATAGACTGTGTAGTGGTTGAGGGCCCAATTTGGAGCCAGGGAGACAAGTCCTATCTCTGATCCATACTAGATGGTCCCATAGGCCACTTAACCTATAAGTGACTTGGGCAACATTCTAAGATGACAAGTTTGGGATTAGTTGCCAATATGTATGAGAAGGAGTTTTCCACAGTAGACACAGATAATATCAGAGACCAAAAAGAGACCTCGGACATTTGGACATGAGATCTGTTCCAGTAAGATGTTTCAGAGCAGCCCAAGCTCAGTCCTCTGACTGGGAATATGTTTTGACACAGTATTGATTGAATGCAAAAATAAAGGTACATGTCCAGCCCAGTCCTAAGCAGAAGAAATATTATCTATCAATTTTGATGTCTTTCTTTACCACAATCTCACCAACCCACGTAGGTTATTCAAAGGGAACTCAGGTCAGATAGGTTTTTTGGTCTTTGCATTCAGGAAAACTGAATTTCATTGCTGGCTTGGCCTCAGGCTTACGGAAAATGGGCAAGCCATTCCTATCTTCCTCTCAATTTCTCCATCTGGAAAATGTAGACGCGCACACTCGCCATCAGATAATGTTTGCAAAATGTTTAGAGATCCTTGCTGGTCGACAGCATGTAATTGCAAACTGTTAGGGTTTCTCCTTCCTTACAAAATTTTTTCTTGTTTTAATTAAAGTATTTGGAATACCAGCACCCTGTTTCTTCCATCTGTAATGGGACCTGTTCTGCACTGACCTCTCCAACACCACCACAGAGCATACAGACATTCTCTGCCTTCTTCTAGGGGACCATCTTGGAGTGCTAGAAAGTTGGTTTCTAGCCATGTATGATCTAAGTCCCCTGATTGGCTTTTGACTTAGAACTTGGTGGCTATACTTGAGGGACCATTCTGGTCATTCTCCAGGTTCTAGCTTCAAAGAGTGAGGATAACTCTGAGCTGTCCAGAGGGTCAGGGAGGGAGGGAGTGCTCTTCCCTATCTGAGCACCTGACTGACTATTTTATATTTGTTCTCTCTTGATCTTAAGTGAAAAAGCATCCCAAGATGCAATTATCTGGGGTAACCTTGTGATTTTTAAAAAATCCAAGTGTCTTGGGAGACCTGCCTAGTAGGGGCTGAAGTATCTGGTAGAGTGGCAGGAGTAGAAATGATTGCCCAGGAAGCAAAAAGACATCCTGAGGACACATGAATAAGGAATACTAGCCACTGTAGGGAAGACAGCTTCAGGAAGTGTCCTCCCTCGTGGTCTCTTCAAAAGTGCTGAATATGAAATCAAGAACTGTAGTTCCTCAGAGGCCATGTTGGCTGCCCACTCAATAGGAGGATACACCTGGAGAAGGAAATGACAAACCACTCCATATGTCTGTCAAGAAAACCCCAAATGATGTCATGAAGACTCGGTCATGACCAGAAAAGTGACAAAAACAACAACAATAAATATCTAAACTTTCCTTAGTTTTCAGTCATAGGGATAATAAGTCTAGTTGATAGCTTAATTAAATCATCCAGATGAGTAAAGTCAGGTGGCATTCTAATCCTGGTTTAATCACCGGAAGGCTGGAAAATTTTGAGCAAGTATTAATTCAGTCCAATTTGGCAAGTATTTATTAAGAATCTACTATATTCCAATCACTTTGCTAGTGACTGTGAGTGGGAGACAGGGAGGGAAGGGTTGGTAAAAAGGAAAAAAAAAAGTAATAATTTCTGTCCTCAAGGAGCTTACAACTATTGGGAGGAATCAGCAAGTACACAAATAAATATGTAAGGGGAGAAGGTGATCAGGGAGGTTCTCATCAATTTAATGTTTTTCAATCTATCTGATGAGATTACAGAGCATGGACATTTGGAGACTTCTGAGAGATACCTCCCTTTCCCCCCACTTAACTTGGTTATATCTACTGATAGGGTATATGGAATCCAAAATGACTGGCTAAGTAGGACTCATAGATAGGATCTTGTTTGAGAAGCTACTCCACCCTGTTATGTGTCTCTGTGGTGTATCTCTGTATCTCGATCTTTCAGTCCCTCTGATTTCCACTGTTCAGAAAATAGAGTGCCACCTACCACAGTAAACATATTCTGGAGGCATTGTGGCCATGAACCATTTCTTCTCCACTTTAACTAGAATAAGAACTTGTGGCAGAAGCACACAGCAGAAGAAGACACATGCTTGTACATTGCCTGTTAGTTGATAGACAACAGCAGCTAGATAGAGAGCTGGGTCTGGAGTTTGAAAGATCTGAGTTCAAATTTGACCTGACACTCCCTGTGTGATCCTCAACAAGTCACTTAACTCTGCCTTAGTTTCCTCATCTATACAATAAGCTGGAGAAGGAAATGGCAAATCACTCCATCTCTTTGCTAAGAAAACCCCAAATGGAGTCACGAAGAGTCAGACACGGACTGAAACAACTGAACAAAAGAGAACCTCTTAGTAGGCAAAGAAGGGAAAAGTTGGCATTCCAGGAACAAGGATCAACCCAAGCAAGGCACAAAGGTGGGAGAGTTCAGTGAGGGTAGAAACTACAGATCGCTTTCCAGTTTGACTGGACTGTGGAGTTGTTAGATGACCCAGCTAGTAAACGAGGTCTACAAGGAAGTCATACATTTTTGCTAGGAGTCTAGGTAGAGTTTTTAGGGTGTGAAGTTATTATTCCTGCTGTTCCCTCCAACCCTGTGCCTTGAGGAAGGAGGCTTTCTAAGGGTGGTGCCTGACCCATTGTAGATATTTAATGCTTGTTAATTGATTACACTGCCATTCCTACCTCTGGTACAGAGAGATGACCCACCCGTACTAGGGAACCATTGCCTCTAGTAGAAACAACCCCTTTCCTTCATTCCACTCACCTCTGAATTCTATCAATTCTTTTTTTTTCTCACATTCTCCTTGCCATTAGGAGGTGGGTAGATAAAGGGAACAGAGAATAAGTATATATATTTTATCTCTTCAAAAACCCATTCACTTTCTAGGTTGTCCTCACCTCTACCCCAGCTGTGGTGTGTGTATCCTTTTCAGTGGTTGTTGAGTGCCAGCCAGAGGCAGGGCTTAATTAAACATCATGAGAAGCTTTGAAAATTATAAAAGCCACTTCAGATCCAATAGCTCTGGAGCAGGCCAAATGGGCTATTCATTGCATATTAATGATGAATGGAGTCCAACTGAGTCACACTTACAGCAGAACTCTTAGCCAGCATGGGAAATGAAAACACTTTACAATCAGGCAAAGAAAAATGGGCTATGGTGAATGGCTTTTGCCAAGACCCCAGAGAACACACAGATCATCTCCAGAGAACATTCTATCTCAAGCCAAGAACACTAGCTGTTTCAATGTGTAAGCTAGGGAGATGTTTTGGGGGTAATATCTCTTCCAACATTAAAGTCCATTGTACTTGCTGGTATATCATAGATATAATATTGATTCTCATTTGAAAGCAGGAAAGGCATTTTACTTGGTCAGGAAGTACATCTATTCCACATAAATAGTGTAGCCCTATTGAAATCAAATTTATTTCCACAGTTATTAAGCGTCAACTCTATGTAATACATTAAGGTAAGTAGAGGTACAAGGATTAAGACACAAAAACATTGTACTGTTTTCCTACTTGTCTGACCATCCTTCTTGGCCTCCTTCTTCATGACACACATGTATATGTATGTACATGTATCTCCCCAATAGAATGTGAACTCCTTTGGGGCAAGGATTTAAAATTTTTGTTTCTGTATACATCATGTACCTGTCACATAGAGGAACTTAATCAACACTTGTTGGTAGATTGAGAGCATGGTCTGTGACATATATACCATTGTAACCTCAGTATCTTGCACAGAGGTCAATTGCTGGAACAGAGTAGGTTTACAGCATACAGAATCAATCACAGTAGACAAGTATTTGATAAGCCCAAAGACCCCAGTTTTTAAAAAGAACTAATTATTTGACAAAAGCTATACTGGGAAAACTAGACAGTTTTCTGGTCTGGCAGAAATCAGACAAGACAAACACTTCATACTAGATTCCAAGGTAAGGACCAAATAGTTACATGCCCCAAATATAAAAGGTTACACCATAAACAAATTAGAGGAGCAAGGAAGAAATCACTTTTTAGATCTATGGTTGGGGGAAGAGTTCCTGACTAAACAAGTGATAGAAAGAATCACACAAGATAAAATGGACAATTTCGATTATATGAGATGAAAAGTTTTTGTGCAAATAGATCTAACAGTAAGAATCCAAAGAGAAACAGGTCATTGGGGTCTTTGCACAAGATTCTGAGATAAAACTTTCATACCCAAGCAATGTAAAGAATTGATAAAATTTACAAAACTAAGAGCCCTTCCACAATAGACAAATAGTCAAAAGATAATTAAGAGGGGCAGCTAGGTGGCTCAGTGAATAGGACATCAGCCCTGCAGTCAAGAGGACCCGAGTTCAAATTTGGTCTCAGACACCTGATCACACTTACTAGCTGTGTGACCTTGGGCAAGTCACTTAACCCTGATTGCCTTGCCTTCCCCCCTCCAAAAAAACATATTAAGAGTTTTCAAAGGGAAAAAAAATCCAAGCTATTCCTAATCATATGAGAAAATACTCTAAATGAGTGGTGTTTTAAATTCATATAGAAATAGAACTAAGTCCTACATAAGTATCCCTAAAGCCTGTATACTAATCTGTATTTTGTTATATTTTAATTTATTTTGTTACTTTCTAATTACATTTTAATCTAGTTTGGGAGTATTGTGGGTTTTGTGTTTGACACATCTGTTCTAAGTCACTAATAATTACAGAAATATGAATTAAAATAACTTTGAGGTTCTACCTCATCCCAATCAGATCAGCAAAGATGACAAAAGAGGAAAATGATGCATTTTGGAGGGGCTATGGAAAATTAGATGCCCTAGTGCACTCCAGGTGGAGCTATAAATTGATTTAATCACTCTGGAAAGCAATTTGTTGCTATGCCCAGTAAATTATCAAGATGTGCATACATTTTTGACTCAGTTATACCAGTACTAGAGTAACTAGAGACCAGAGTAGTCAAAGAAAGAGGAAAAAGAGCTTACATAGACAAAAATATTTATAGTCTGTATTTTCATATTGGAACCTAAAGGAGTGTTCGCCATTGGAGAACCACTAAATATATGAATGCAATAATATAGCATTGTGCTATAATGATGAAATGGGAAATTTTAGAGAAAACTGGGAAGATGTCTATGAACTGATGTGGAAGAAAATTAGCATGAACAGAATCATTTATGTAATGACAACAGAATTATAGAGAAATAGGGAAAACAGCTTTGAAAGATTTTGGAACACTGATCAATGCCATGATAAACTGAGAGTCCACAAGAATGAAGATGAAACATTCCACTTACCACTGGAGAGGTGATGTACATTTTTAGAACTAGCTAATGTGGGATTTGTTTTGCTGGATGATGCAGCTATGTATCAAAAGCTTTATTTATCAGTTTAAGAAAAATTTGCTCAATGGGGAGGTCATGGAAGGAACAGATTAATAAAAATGCTTGTTAATTGAAAAACAATAAGCTATTTAAAAAAATACTATCCAATACATGAACTATATATATAACAACATATCTAATATCTAAGATGGATAGCATCTTCACCTCTGCAATGAAGGGAGAAAGATATATTTTTTACAACTCTTCTCTGGGGCCAAGTTTAGATTTTAATTTTTATAATACAAATCTAGGAATACTTCATGATGGAGGTTAGGTTTAAGTTGGACAAGTATGATTTGCACGAGATAGAGAGGAGAGGGCAGGGCATTCCATGTCTTTGCTTTAACCTCACTGTATCTGATTTGCCATTCACTCCTTCCCTTATCCAAGTACCACCTATCCTTCAAGACCCTGCTTATCCCCATCTCTTCCTTGAAGCCTTTCCTGACTGCTTCAGGGAATTTATGAGTTAGAAGAAGCCTCATCTACTATGACCCATATTTGCCCCTGACGTCTCCCATTCCAACACAACTGATAAATGGTCATTCATTCTAGCTTTTGCATGGTATAATGAAAAGAATACTGGCTCTGAGAATCAGAAGACCTGGGTTTAAATCCCACTTCTGACGCTTACTCCCTGTATGTCCTTGGGCAAATTATTTGCCCTCCCTCTCCCTTTTCAAAGTTTTCTCCTTTGTAGCATGAGATGCTTGGATGACATGGATTCTGAAGTCTCTTTTAACCCTAGGTCTATGATGCTCTAAATTCCCATGAGGCAGCCCATTCCACTTCTGGAGAGCTCTAATGATGAGCAAGGTTCTTCTTATGTCAAGCCTAAATTTTCCTCTTTGCAACTTTCACTCCTAGTCAGCCTTTTGGTGACCAGCAAACAAGTCAAATCTCTTCCACATGGAATGATCGGAGTGCTAGACTTGGACTCAGGAGGGCCCCAGTTCAGTCAGTCAGAAAACAAACATTAATTAAGTGCTTACTATGTGTAAGGCACTCTAGGTTCAAATCCTACTTCTGACAGGCAAATCACTAGATCTTTCTGATTCTCAGTTTCTTCATGTGTAAAATGAGGGGGCTGAAGCAGATACCTTAAGTACTTATGCATGGTCTCATGTTCCCTTTGGACCTTCTCTTCCTATGTCTAAAAATCCCCAGCTCCACGAACTGGTACTGATGTGGTGTGGGCCTGATGCTCCTCAATGTGCCAGTTGCCCTCTAGCATCATTCACCAGCTTCCTAAAATGTGGTGCACCAAACTGAAGACAGTTATCTTTCCCTGAGTTCCTGGGATGTTTACAGTCTGTTATTTAGTTCTTAATTATACCCTGTTCTGTACAGATTCTCTCATTACTTCAGTCTCATTCATCCTGTCTCCTTATCTAGATTGCAAACTTAGCAAAGAGAACATGTACAATTCTTCTCTTATAACTCTAGGAAGACCCAGCACAGTGTTAGACACATAATAGGGAACACGGGTGCAGAGAGTGTGGGCCTATTGTCTAGCAACATGTCTAGCCCATGTCCTAGGGACACCTAGAGGAGGTGTTCAATGAAATTATTGACTTGTAGATGCTGGACCTGGAGTCAGAAAGACCTGAGTTCAAATATGGACATCAGAATCTCTTACTTAGCTGTGAATCTCTGGGCAAGTCACTTAACTTCCATTTCCCTCAGTTTCCTCAACAGTAAAATGGAGATGACAATTGTACCTGCCTGCCAAGGGTAGTGTGAGGATCAAATGAGATAACTATAAAGAGTTTGGAATAGTATCTGCCACAAAGTAGGTGCTTAATAAAGGTTTGTTTTCTTACCTTTTTCTTCCTTTCTTCCTTCCTCTCTTTCTCTTTTCCTTCCTTCCTTCCTTCCTTCCTTCCTTCCTTCCTTCCTTCCTTCCTTCCTTCCTTCCTTCCTGACTGCAAGATAAAGAACTGAGAACCTTTGCATTTATTTAAGAGTTGATTGGGCAACTAGCTGCTACAGTGGTTAGAATACTAGATCTGGAGTCAGGAAGAATCATCTTCATGAGTTCGAATCTGGCCTCAGACACTTACTAGCTGGGCAAGCCACTTAACACTGTTTGCCTCAGTTTCCTCATCTGTGAAATGAGCTGAAGAAGGAAATGGCAAACCACTCCAGTATCTCTGCTAAGAAAACCCCAAATGGGGTCACAAAGAGTCAGACCAATTGAACAGCAACAAAGGGCTCATTATTCAGTCTGCAAGTTATTCATGTTTTTCCTATGCCCTTCTCCTTTTTAGCCTTTTCATGACTTATAAGTTATCTCCAGCTGAGGGTGAGTCCATGGAAGAATGCTCAAAGCTGGTCCATCATTTTCCTCTTTGTCAGCAGCTCTGATAAGAGACTGGTTGACTGAGTGGAAATTGGAATGATGATCTAATGGGTTTTGTGCAGTTAACTATGGGCTTCATTCATCCACACCTTTCTTGTCACTCCTGAATAGAGAGGTCAGCAAGGGCTGGCTCTGAGTATATGCGCAGGGTTGATTGAACGCACCATGTGACCTCCAAATGGGACTTAGTCTCTCTGGGTCCCTGTTTCTTTAGCTGTACCCATGACTGATTTGTTTCAAGTGAGAAAGGGGTATTTGAGAGTGATATAATTTAAAAAAGCATTGCATTCTGAGTCAGGATACTCAAACACATGGGGTAAATGGTCATTTCAGTCTTAGTTTGAAGACCTCCATGGAGGTGGAACCCACCACCTTTTGGAACTATTCATTTCACTTTTGAACAGTTCTCATCATTAGGACATTTTTCCTTTGGTCAAGCTAAATGTGCCTCTGTATCCTCTACCCTCTGCTATTAGTTCAGCCCTCTGGGGCCAAACAGAAAAAGTCTAATTTCTTTTCTTTCCTTTCCTTTTCCTTTTTGAAAATTTTTGTATTTAATTTTTTCCAATTACATGTACTGACCTCTTTTCAAAAGGAGTTGGAATCCTAATTCTGACCTTGCTAGTTGCATGACTTTGAGCAACTCACTCTCCTTTTTTTAACTTATTTTTTAAATATTATTTTTAGTTTTCAACATTCACTTTTATAGGATTTTGAGTTCTAAATTTTCCCATTGCTTCCCCTCCCCAAGTCAGCATGCAATCTGATATAGGCTATACATGTACAATCATATTAAACATACTTCCAAATTAGTCATAGTGTGAAAGAAGAATCAGAACAAAAGAGAAAACCATGAGAAAGAAAAAAAAAGAGGTTTGATCTACATTCAGACTCCATAGTTCTTCCTCTAGATGGGGATTGCATATGACTCACTCTCTTAACCTTGGTTTACTTATCTATCAAATAGGATCATAGGATTTTACATTTAAGGCCAGAAGAGGTCTCAAAGGTCACCTAGTCCAATATCTCCATTTTATAGAAGAGGAAATTGGGGCTCAGGGAGTTGGGATAGTAATACTTATAATACTTTGGCTACCTCACAGAGGGGTTGTGAGGAAAGTATGTTGTAAGCCTTCCTTAAAGTATTATAGAAATGTGGAATTTTTGGTCTGGTAGGCCACCATTGTTCAGGAGTAACAGGGTTCTTTCTCTGTCAAGGAAAATGAGGGGTATAGGGAAGGAAGGAGGTAAGTGATTCTGGTTGTATTTTTACACTGTCTTCCCCCACTAACATCCCCATTACACCCTCATACTATATAATTTGTTTACCTCCATCTTCCTCCATTTCACTTCACACACTCACAGCTTTAGGACACTGCTGTGAAGATAAGCATTTAGAATTGTGTGCCAAGCTTAGGGAGCTGCTTTAAGATGGGTCCTGTGTCAATAGGAGGTATTTTGATGGGGATTCTTTGCTTCAGAACACCCAGAGAACTGACTCTCCCTCTCTCAGTACTGCGTGAGACAGACTAGCATAGACAGCAATAGTGAGGTCATCTCAGCCAAGATTTTAGGTCCTACAGGACTCAACAAGGTCCAGAAAAGCAGCTAGGAGGCATAGGGATAGAGTGTTAGACTGGGAGTCAGGAAGACCAGAGAACAGATCCTGTCCTAGATCCCACTTCACTGTGTGACCCAAGGCAAGTAACTTAACCTCTCTGTCTCACTGTCTTCCTCTGCAAAATAATGATAATAACAGCAGCCACCTCCCAGAATTGTTGTTAAAAATCAAATGAGATATTCTATATAACGCACTTTGTAAATCTTAAAGTGCTTTGTAAATGCTAGCTATTATTAATATTATTATTGTTATTAAGCCCAAGGCGACGGGTCAGCAACTCTGAGCAATGATGGCGATCCTGAGACTGAATCATTTGATGATCCTTTGACCCTATCACTGACATGCCTCCTGGGAAGAAGAGGAGTTTCAAAATGATGCCCCTGATTAATGGACAGTCTTAAGTGAATGCTCTGTCATGTCAGAGGACAATAGAGGCTTTCAGGGTGTGCAAACCTTAGTGTCTCCCCAATAACGACTTTGCGTTTTAATTTAATCATATCATAACCTCTGGGATGTGGTGGACAGAGTGTTGGCTTTGGAGTCTGAAGACTTGGATTCCAATTGTAGCTTTGCTAATTGCTATGTGTGTGACCTTGGTGAAGTCCTGATTTCCTCATCTGTGGAAGGAGGAGGTTTGGCCTAGAGGACTTAAGGTCTCTGTCAGCTCTAGATGTGGTGTCGTTCTATGAATTACACTGTTGTATAATTGTTGTAACTATTGCAGGAAGGAAGGAAGGGGGGAAGGGGGGAGGGAGGAAGCAAGGGAGGAAGGAAGGGGAGACAGAGGGAAGAAGAAAGGAAGGAAGGGAGGGAGGGAAGAAGGAAGGAAAGAAGGAGGAAGGGAGGGAAGAAAGAAAGAGGGAAGGGAGCACACATTTATTAGGCATCTATTATGTACCAGGCTCTGTACTAAGCACTTTATAAATACCTCATTTGATCCTCACAACAACCCCAAGAAATAGGTTCTATTATTATCCCCATTTTACTGTTGTGGAAGCTGAGGTGGACAGTGGTTAAGTCACTCTTCCAAGGTGACATATGTTTGATGCTGAATTTGGACTCTGGTCTTAAGTTTAGTAAAGTATTAGTTTCTTCAATTTGATGAATAATTATAGTGTCCTTTACAATTGAGTATTTAATAAATGTTGACTTTTAAAAATAAACAAAATTCTCTGCACGTACACCCTAATGAAATATGTTATATATGCCCAGAGGTGTGTTGGTAAATGTCTATACAAATGACATGGGTGCAGTGGATAGAATGGCAGGCCTGGAAGATCTGAGTTCAAATCCAGCCTCAGACACTTACTAGCTATATGACCCTGGACAAGTCACTTAACTCCATTTGCCTCAGTTTACTCATCTGTAAAATGAACTGGAGAAGGAAATGGCAAAGCACTTCAGTATCTCTGCCAAGAAAATTCCAAATTCAGGTCATGAGTAGGACATAACTGAAATGTTTAAATAATGATAATGAATGACATACTTTTAAATTTAATCTGTTTTATTAATGTTTTCTCCACCACTTTCTTAAGTCTTTCTTAAGTCATACAGTCAACAAAACCATTAATCAAGTCCTCATTTGAAGCTCTGCTGCTTTCCAAGGCATAAATACTCATGCTGAAAATTTAACAATCAGCTCTCTTCATCCAGGCAGAGCTGGTTCTAGCTCATCCTTGCATATCCCTCTGTGTATTGTTAAAGTAGCAACAGTTGATTTATTGCAGTGGCAACATCTGGACAGAAGATGGAAAGTATTTAGTCTGAAAACCCGGGGATGGTTTCCGGTTACATCATTTTCATGCCGTTTGGTTACTTGCATGGAGTGGGGAGGGTGGTTTGAAAAGGAAAGAGGAGCCAGGATTAAGCTACCCTGTTTTAGGAAAACGATTTCTAAAACTGACCTTAACAAACAGGGACTAATTGTTTGCTGTATAAAATCATTCTTGGTTTCATAAAGAGATGGATTTGGGGGTTCCTTTAAACATTGAGCTAACTTCTTGCATTTGTAATCATGTCCTATTTGACATGCAGTTTTACCGAAACACAGCTGTGAGGCAGGATGAGGGAAATCAACTTGAATGCAAAACCTTCAGCCTATTTCCTCGGTAGAGATGAGAAACAGCCTGTTCCAAACTCTGGAAATAGAAACCTTTAATATTGGGAGGCCACTATGAAACTTTCACTGTCTGTTTTCTCTTTCCTAGGGAAATATTAGAACTTATTATAACTGTTCAGTTGTGTCCAACACTTCATGATTCCATCTGGGGTTTTCTTGGCAAAGATATTGGAGTGGTTTGCCATTTCTCTCTCCAGCTCATTTTACAGGTGAGGAAACTGAGGCAAACAGAGTTAAGTGACTTGTCCAGGGTCACTCAGTGAGTAAATATCCAAGGTCAGATTTGAACTCAGGAATATGAGTCTTCCTGACTCCAGGCCCTCTATCCATTGTGCCACCTAGCTGCCCTGATTGGAACTTTTTATAGTACAGCAAAATGAGTCCTGCTTTACAGTAATGCCTTTATGAACTGATAAGCGATATGTTCTAACATTATACTTCATGGTGAAAATTTTGATTATTTCCTTATTATTGTTTTGTAACTTTTGTAGTGTCAGGGTTTAATTGAGAGTGGAAACAAAGGGGATGGGTGCTCATTCCCTCCTCTGGCTCCCAACCTTGGAATGTAGGAATTACCTGCATGGCCCTCACGCTCTCTTTTTTCTCCCACTAGGCATGACCTACTTTCTAATTACCGTCCTCCACAAAGAGATTTCTTTGTTCCCCTGGGGTTAGAGGAAACAGAAGGGCAGATTCCCTGTACAACCCAACTTCTTCCCAGACAAAAATGGTGACTGACAGTGACTGATTAGATTTCACTAAGGTCCAAAGTCTTAGATCCAGCTTTACTTACTTTGGGATGTTTATTAAGATTAGTCAGGGCATCCAGGTAGCACAGTGAGTAAGAGCACAGGCCCCAGAGTCGGAATGACCTGGGATCGAATCCGGGCTCAGATACTTAGCACCACACCCAGAAATAACTGGCTTGTAACCTTGAGCAAGTTATTCAACCCCAATTGCTTTAAAAAAAAAAAGAAAAAAACCTATATAATTTTCCCCTCGTGTCTCCTTTTACTCCTGAGCCCCTACCAGTGACTAGCTGCCTCTTTTGTTGGTGGAGTTGTAAACTTGTCCAACCATTCTGGAACCAATTTGGAATTTTGATCAAAGGTCTATAAAACTGCACAACCATTTTACCCAGCAATACCACTATGAAGTATGTATCCCAAAGAGATCAAAGGAAAAGAAAAAGGACCTATATGTACAGAAATATTTATGGCAGCTCTTTTTTTTTTTTAAGCAATCGGTGTTAAGTAACTTGCTCAAGGTTACACGGCCAGTTATTTCTGAGTGTGGTGCTGAGTATCTGAGTCCAGATTTGATCCAGGTCATCCCGACACTGGAGCCGGTGCTTTTACTCGCTGAGCCACCTGGCCGCCCCTAAGCAATTGGGGTTAAGTAACTTGCTCAAGGTTACATGGCCAGGTGTTTCTGGGTGGGTGCTAAGTGTCTGAGCCTGGGATTCGATCCCCAGGTCATCCCGACACTGGAGCCGGTGCTCTTACTCACTGTGCTACCTGGCCTCCCCTATGGCAGCTCTTTTTGTAGTGGCAAAGAATTGGAAATTGAGCTGATATCCATCAGTTGGGGAATGGCTCAACACGTTTTGGTATATTATTTTGATGGAATACTATTGTGCTATAAGAAATGTCCAGAGGGAAAGGTTCAGAAAAACTTGGAAAGACTTTTATGAACTAACACAAAGTGAAGTAAGCAGAACCAGGAAAACCATGGGCATAGTAACAACAATATTGTGATGATGATCACCTGTGAAAGACTTAGCTACTCTGATCAATACAATGATTTGGGATAATTCCAAAGGACTTATGACAAAAAAATGTTATCCACCCACAGAGGGAGAACTGGTGAATTCTGAGTACAGATTGAAAAATATTTTCTCACTTTATTTTTCTTGCTTTTTATACAACATGACCAATATAGAATTATGTTTTGTATGATTTCACATGTATAATGGATATCATATTGCTTGCCTTCTCAATTGGGTGGGGGAAGGGCTGGAGGAAGGGAGAGAATTTCGAACTCAGAATAAAAATTATGTTAAAGAAAAAAATTTTGTTTTAAAAATAGCAATAAAAAAGAAGTGTGCTATCTTTCATGGGCTGACATGACAAATCCCTATAATATAAATACAGATTTCAAAATATTTTAGAGAATTCAACTTGTAAATTTTATTACAACTGGACCATTATCAAAGATCTTATGTTTGCCATAATCATCTGGACTTAACTGCAATGCATAAAGCCTTGAAAACAACATTTTTAATAGATGTCACTTTCCCAAATAGTTATAATCTCTAAACTTCATAGAATAAAAATGTTTCCAAGTATAGAAATTGGAGAGAAAAAAGATCAAAATCACATGGGCACAGCATGAGATACATATCATCCTTATCTGCTATTAGAGTTTTATTGAGGATGCTTTCAATGACCCTACAGAGAATGAGGCTATATCCTAATATTTTTTCAGTTGCAAAACGATATTATTTTTATCTACCTATGCAATAGTGCATTGAACACTGAATATGATAATAGCCAGCATTTATATCTTCATTTCATTTTATCCTCACAACAACCCTGGGGAGTAGGAACTACTATTATCCTTGTTTTACAAATGAGGAAACTGAAGCAAAAAGAAGTTAAGTGACTTGCCCAGGGTCACACAGCTAGTACGTGTCTAAAGCCATATTTGAACTCATGTCTACCCAATTCCAAGTCCAACACTTTATCCACGAAGCCACCTGGCTAGCTGCTTCATTGAATAATATTGAATATAAAATAATCCAAGCAAAATAATAACTTGTAATAAGATCTTTTCTATCTGAACACCATAAAAAAGATGAGAAGAATGAGATAACAGTTATAATAACCAGTATTTATTTGATATCTTAAGGTTTGCAAGGTATCTTCTCCATTATAAATTCTGACTATGCTCTGCAGTCACTCATTCACTGCTTTGGGCATTCCAAATAGAGGGGAAAACAGAACTGACATAGTAGAAGAAGCACTGGATCCCAAGTCAAAAGACCTGAGTTCAAAACCTCCCTCTGTCGTCGATTGCATTTGTGACATTGAGCATGTCGCTTAACTAACAAAACAGTATGATATTAATAAAACTAAGATTCAAGAATAGAATAGACTAAGCATCAGTTTGCTCAATCATATAATAACAGCATTTTGGACCAGAATTTTGAGCTAGAAGACTTCTTCTAGCTCAGATATATAACTTCCTAAATTAATGCAATCACAGGTAGGGGCCAAATTAAATCAACAAGCCAACAAAAGAAATTAATAAACCCAAGGGATGTGCCAGAGTAGGCACTTATCAAGAACAGGCAGAGTAAATGTACTAGGGAACATTTTCTTTATTTAAAAGTAAGATGCAGCTTTAAGAATTGGAACATGGGTCTACCTTGTTTTCCCACTTTCTGCAGAAAGTGCTTTGCACAATGCGTGGCATACAGTAGAAATTTAATCAATGTTGATTGATTGATTACAACCTATACACACACACACACACACACACACACACACACACACACACACCCCATCATTACCAACTCTCACCAATCAAGTACTGAAGTATACCCATCCTGGATGACCCCTCCAATGATGTCCCTTCCCTTCCCTTCTCTTCCATCTCCAACTGCTTTTCAGACATCTTGAACTCGATGTCCATTATTCATTTTAAACTCAACATGTTCAAAATGGAACCAATTACCTTTCTCCTAAAAGCCTCTTCTCTTCCAAACTTCTTCATTGCTCTTGAAGGCACTACCATCCTCTCAGTCCTCCAGTCTCATAGCCTAGTAGTTATCCTCAGCTCCTCACTATCTCTCAGCTCTTTTATCCAAGTTATCAAGGTCTATTAACTCTCCTGTTTCTTTAGTTTAGTTGCTTTTCAGTCATGTCTACCTCTTCATGACCCCATTTGGGGTTGTCTTGGCAAAGATACTGGAGTGGTTTTCCATTTCCTTCTGCTCATTTTACAGATGAGGAAACTGAGGCCAATAGTTAAGTGACTTGCCCAGGGTCACACAGTTAGTAAGTGTCTGAGGCTGGATTTGAACTCAAGTCTTCCTGACTCCAAGCCCAGTACTCTATCCACTGTGTCACCTAACTGCCCCCAATGCTAGATTACTCTAGACAAAAATATGATCAATAATAAGTTCTTTATATTCAGTATTCAATGAACTGTTGCATAGGTGGATAGGTTCTTTCATTATTTGTAAGTAGCAGTTGTAAAAGAGGGGAACAATGGTTGATTTCTGTGTAAAAACTAATACCCTTGAGCCTCAGTTCCTTCTATAAAAAGAGGAGGTTGAACTAAGGTTGAAGTCTCTTCTGACCTAAATGTAAAATCCTATGATCTTGTTTTATAGATGGAAAAACTGAGATAAAGAGAATAAGTTGTCCAAAGTTCCACAACTAGCAAGGGTCAAAAATGTGAGTACAACTTCTTTAGACTTTTCCTATTTGACCCCAGAGGGCTGAACTGGTAGCAGATGATAGAAGCTGTAAAGAAGCAACTAGCCACAGGCAGATGAGTTAATCTAGATTGAGGGTAACTGAAAGACCTCAAGCCCATTGGTGAGTTAAGGGGATGTCTGCCCCAAGCATCTGAAGACATGGCCTGGTGGAATGGGCAGATGGGAACAATTTGTTCCAATGGCCACAAAGGCAGCTGAAGTAGGCACTATGGAGTGATTAGAACTTGGTCAGATACTGGAGATGCCAAGGTCATCCACTGCATCCTGGGTCATCCCCAGTCATCTTGACTTTTGTCTTGCCACTGGACTTCAATGATTCTGGAGGAGAGAGTGAGGCTGATGATTTTGTGCAGCTCTGCTTCACTTAAATCCAATTCACATGTAAGTCAAGACATCAACATCACCTTTATAATGTTATTAGTTCTCTTTGAAAACAAAAGATGAATAACAACAACAGCCATCAGCTTCTCCTAGATCTTCTTATGCTTAGTTCATCTTAGCTGGAGGATGCTAAAGTATTAGTAGAAATTAACTTCATCCATTGATTTAATGAATTCTGGATTCAAACTCAAAGCCTTCAACCTCTGCCTTTCCTTTCTCTATGCTGAGAATTTTGCACTTAATGAGTCCAAATGACAATTTGATTTCATTGAGAAAAGATGCTGCAAGATGAATAAGCAGCTTAATTTGTTTTTTGATAGAACCATATAACGTGTTGTAGTTAATAAGTAGTAAATGAGATGTTTTGGTTACATGCCTTTAGTTTGGAAGCCCTACTTAGTTCTATTTAGGAAAATGATAACTGACTTAAAGTTAGGCAGAATTTTGATGAAATTAAACAGTATCATAAGGTTCATGATGGCAATTTTGGACCAGGTCATTGCCATCTGAAATTATATAAGGGATGTCCTTCAGGAGGTTAGACTTGATGGTCAATGTAGATTTATGTAGGGAAATAGTGGAAACTAAGCAACATCACAGCAGGTTATTAAAATTTTGCAACTACCAGGGTGGCTAGGTGGCACAGTGAATAGAGTACAGGCCCTGGAGTCAGGAGAACCTGAGTTCAAATCTGAACTCAAACATTTAACATTTACTAGCTGTGTGACTCTGGGCAAGTCACTTAACCCCAATTGCCCTGCCTTTCCTCCTCCAAAAAGCAAAAAAAAAAAAAAAGAAAAAAATTTGTAACTACCAAACACTTAGCAAGATATAACCTAGAAGCTAGAATCATACATTAGAAATGTGTTGCCTTTTGTTGATGGAGTTATAAACTGTTTCATTAATTATTTTTATTTTATAAAATAATATTTGTTTACCTTTATTAATATTAATATTTATTTACCTTTAGTACCTTTATGGAAATTGCTAGGATTATTGTGCTGGTGACATGTGTCATTGTTGTTTTTGCTGTTGTTGTTGTTATTATTATTATTAGTTTATTGTCTCTTTGACAATATTCTTAAGTTCAGACAGAAAAGTTCACAAGATAAGTCACTATCCAGATGTTATTCTTTTATGTTACCGTTACCATTGTTGCCATCATCATCACTGCCATTATTATTATTGTCTCTTTATGTTATTCTCATCTTCTGCGGAATTCAACTGAAATGGTTCTGAAGTAAGTTCTGTGTTGTTGTTTTTTGCATTGAGTGTTTGCCAGACTGTAGCACAAATGGATAAAATGATTGCTTTCTGAAATTGAATAAAAGTTTTGGAACATAAGCCTGTCCGCTGCAAGCTCTGAAAGTTTCTTTCAGTCACCTCCAGTAGCAGACAGGATGATGGGGGAAGATAAGTACTTCATTCTTTTCTCACATTATTTTGATTTCTTCTACAAGGTCTTTATATTTTTTAGTACTTTCATCCCACATAAATTTGAGGTTATGAGGATTCAGTACAACGATGTCTATTAAAATAATTGTTCTTAAATTTTTATGAGTCAATATTATGTCTAGGTATTTATGGGCAATTGTGTTATCTGTGATGGTGCCCCAGTTCTGGTAGAATTTATACATCGAATTCTTCATGATATTTTGAAGTTTTCATTTGCAATTTAGAGATTTGTCATTTAGGAAAGGTGGTGTGATTCTGGTGCCTCATTTTAATAATTTTATTTTATAAAATAATATTTAATCATTATTCTCATTCTCTTTTCCCTGCTTAATTCCTATCTTGGAAGGATACCTGGTCTTTTCAGAAAAGCCTCCCATAACAGTTAACTACCAAGAGGTTAGTTAGTCTTTTACCCACTAGACTCAATTCTATTCTAACAGGGCCTGAACTTTCTTCAGGAGCAGGGACAAAAATATTTCCTACTTCCTGGTGACTCTGCTGAGTGTTTCTGTCTCCCTGCTTGCACCCAGCAGGCACCCAAGTCATATTACTGCCTGGTTGATCACCTGACCCTCTCACTAACTCAGACAAGGTTAATAATGCAGAATGGGCTTTCTCCCCTTATGTATTTAAGGCATCTGGGAAGAAAAAGCTTTGACCTTACAGAAGGCCTCTCATGTCACCTTCCCTCTGCATTGATTTATCAAAGCCCTAGATTCCTTCAGAGTACAACTTAGAGAGTATCCTTTGAATGATGCTTTTTCTAATCTGCTCAGTCGTTGAAGCTATTTTCCTCTTGAAATAATCCTATGTTCCTTTCTACTTTGTATTTCCTTATCTCTCTATATGGATTCTCCCAGTAGAATATAAATCCCTTGAAGGACTATTTTTTCCCCTCTCCTCCTTTTATCTCCAGCATCTAGCATAATGCCTTGTTGAATAGAATGTGATTCCCTCACAGTTGATCTATTCAAGATAAATTTTTTTAATTCCTACTATGTGAAGATACTGTAAGGGATACAAAGCTTTATCAGAGGTCATTCTTGTCCTTTAGGATTTTTGCTGGCTGTGCCAGAGACATCCTCCTGTGAGGCGTCACTGCTGGCCAGCTGTGTTGCAAGCAAATGTAGCATAGGAAAAAAAAAATCACAGCATTAAATTGAGAAAGTGGGAGTTTCCCAGTTCATTTCCTTTATTTTATATGTATGAAAGGGACAAAAACAATGATTATAGGAAGCGGTGAATATTGAGAAACAAGGCCGGTTGGGAAGGCAGCAGAGTCTCCACTGAACCTAAAAGGCAATTTTTTTTTCAAAAGAAAAGATATGGCATGGGAACGCGGTTATTTCAGAATGGCTCCCCCATCTTTCTGCTTTTCTTATTAACCTACGTTGACTCTGGATGCAGTTGGCTGGAGGAATATCAGAAAAGTCATTCTGAAATACAACTTCTAGCAGTTGTATGATCCTAGGAATTGGCTATTCTGTGTTTGCTTCTGTCAGAGAAGGTGCTGAGGGAGAGTCAAACTTTACATAAGATGCTATCCCTGACTTAGCGGGGTTTATCATCAGGAAGAGAGAAGACACCAATATGAAAAACTGAAGTAGGCAATATTACATGATAAATCATGCAAAACAAAGTGCTAATTTTACACATCTGTGTGTGTGTCCATGTATATATGTGTGTATATATATGCGTATATGCATGCATGTGTGCATATACATATGTATGTATGTGTGTGTAATATATACACACACCTATTTGTATCTAATGGTGGCTATCTCTAGGATGGGGGGAAAGAGGGATCAAAAAGAGAAAAAAAGAAATTTACATGATAACTTTGTTTTATATTTAAAAAGAATAACGAGTTGTACATAGTAGATTTGCAATTTCATGTGCAATCATCTATTTAAATTATACTATGTTGTGGAAATGCTTGTTTTATTCCATAAATTAAACATCAAATAAAATTTTTAAAAAAGAAAAAAAAGGGGGTGGCTATGTGGTGCAGTGAATAGAGCACTGACCCTAGAGTCAGGAGGACCTGAGTTTAAATCCACCCTTAGACACTTAACATTTACTAGCTGTGTGACCTTGGGCAAGTCACTTAAGCCCAACTGCCCTGCCTTCCCCTCCAAAAAGAAAAAGAAAAGGAAAAAAACAACAAAGTGCTATGTGAGGGTTAAGAGAGGAGGTGGTTAATAACAATGGGATTAAGGAAGACTTCATGTGGAAGTTAGCATATGAGGTTAGCATTAAAAACACATAGGTTTATCTTGACTGGGGTGGACCGCCTTGGGGAGTTGACTTATTGGTAGATAGATAGTGACCTACACTTCCAAGTTCCTCCTGCTGCCTTTGGAAAAGGGACTTGTGAGTAGAAGATGGGGAAGCTGAGGAGAAGGGAGAAGCTGAGTAAGTGCAGAGGGAAGGAGAGAGAAGGAAGTGAATGCCAGCACTAGCAGGAGTAGGTGCAATGCCTTGAAGAGCAGATGGGAGGTTAAGAGTGATTGTGGGGAGTCCTGAACCTGAGGAGTGAAGATGATGCCGTTATGAACTATGTCCTGGACCAATTCTTCCCTGATGATCCAGCCTTGTTTAGAAACAGAGACCAGGGGCCTTTCTTTCACTCTTCCTGGAGAGGAGGAAATATTTGGTGAGTCATGTACTCACTTTAAAATCTCCACTGCTTCCCTTTGGGTTTAGGAGGCCTACTTTGTTCTAAGTGCTTACTTTGTTTCTCAAACCAGCAAATATGAAAAGGCTGTTAATCAACAAAATGTTAGGTTGTGTGCAATTTATTTAATGTTTATGGAGTAGGAGAGAGAGAAATGATGAGGGGGGGGGAGGGAAGAGAGAGAAGAGAAGTGAGAGAGAAAGAGAGAGAAACGGGGGGGAGAGAAACTGGGTAAGAAAAGAGAAAAGGAGGGGAATGAGAGAGGAGAGAAAGAAAAAAAGTAATAGAAGAGAAAGAAAAGAGAAGAAAGAAGAGAGGGAAAAGATGAGAGAATAAAAAGAGAGAAGAGATGGAAGAGAGGAAAAGAGAGAAGAGAGGAAATAGGGAGGGGGAGAGAGAGACAGACAGAGACAGAGAGACAGAGAGAGATAGAGAGACAGAGACAGATTTTTCAGAGGTAAATTGTTGGGTTCAGACTGAGCTTGAGAGCTTGGATCTAATTTCGAATGGTTGGGCAAAGAGGAAGAGGATATTGAATTGCTGCAAGCCTGGAAACAATGCTGAATGTGTCTACATCAGGAGACAAAACTGCAAACTGCTAAGAACTACAAGCAGGGAAGGGAGAACGGGACAGGTGTTGTAGGCTGGGCTTGATTCAGGCTGGTCTGATGCTTTAAGTTCAGAATCAGAATGAAATGAAACATTTGCAAACCATCTGACAACAAAACGAAGTTGCTTAGACATCTCATAGAAAGTACCCTCAGCAAGGGCACGGCATCAATTCAGCTGAACACAGCCTTCCTGACTCCAGGTGTTGGCTTCTGTACTTAAGCCGCCAGGAAGCAACATCAGTGGCTCCCCTGATGGATACAAGCCTTGGTCCCAGGAGCTAATTAATTCTGAAAGATGTTTTTCATTCCTTTTAAGGGAAAATGAGCTTAACCTACATGGTCAATATTACTCCTATCATAGCGGGCATATTTAATTTTTTTTCTTTTGTCAATTTAATTGGTATGAAGGGTTAGGGGAGACATACCCTAGCACAGAGAAAGAGGAAATGCATTTGTGGCATATGCAGAGAATAGAGTTGGGAATAATGGTAAACACCATGTCATATACCAAGAACAGTAATATGAATAGCTTCATGTGAGTACCTTCATTGACATCTCGGACTTCTTAAAGCATATAGAACCGCACCATCATCAGTCATTCTCCTTTAGAAAAACAATCGTATGGCACCGGGGCATAGAGATTGTATATACACTCCATACAGTGGGCAGCACATATGCTGATGACTTCTTAGTGCCAGGGTCCTACACTAATTGAATCATCATTCTCCTGCATCAAGATCCACAGTCTGAATTCCACTGTAGTTACAGACTGTGAGTAGAGAAGAGAAATACCTGAGATTTATAGGAGGACAGAAACTGAGTTTCCCCCATGATTGAAAGAGTAGTGTCAGCCAGAGTCCCAACCATGAGCATCAGCTGGACACCATGTGGCTGTTTACAGTGTGACAGTCTTTGTTGAATTATTGATGACCTTGACTACCTCGGGACCTCCCCTTCTTAACAAATCTCACTCTGTATTAAAATTTAAAGAGGTAAAATGAGCACAATCTCACTCCTGATTACTCCCCTCTTCTTTCAACATCTGAGCTCTAATTTTTAAGTCAATTAGCCTGGGAGGTGTCTCTTGGGAGGCAGCATTTGCTCAGAAGGCCAAGTCTAGCCTAGGGAAATAGCAGACCATGAATTAGCCTTCTTTCTAAGTCCCATCTCTACCACTAAAATATTCCACAACTTTAGGTCAGTCACTGAACCCTCTTAGGTTTCAGAAAAATTTAGAAGAGACAATGTCTATTTTATTCCCCCATTAGCAATTCCCTGCCTGGGTTTTAATAGAACTATGTGACCATGCTCTAATAATTGGAAGAAATAATTTAATTTAACTTGTACCTTAAACAAGACCCCACTCTACAGCTCCCAGCAAGTGCTTGCAGACCTCCAGGAACAAGGCAATTTTCTACCCTTTGAAAATAACCCATTTTGCTTCTGGACAGCTCTAATTCTTATGAAGTTGTTTTTTTTTTCCCTTAGTAGAGTCAAAATCTGCCTCTGCAATTTCTACCCATTGTTTTGCCCTCTGGGGTCAAGTAGAACAAATCTTCTTCTACATGGCAGCCTTTTAAATACTTGAAAATGGATTTCATGTGCAGCTTCAGGCTAAACATGCCTACTTTCTACAACTGATCTTTATATAATGTAGCCTCCAGTCCTCTGCCCATCTTAGACATCCTCCTGAGATAGCTCTGATAATCTCAAAACATTCCCCAAACCTAATTGTAATTGTCTTTCATGTAAAAGGTCACACTACATGGCATGGCTTTGAGGAAAGGCATAGGTATTATTACTGAGGGGTTTTTGACATTTTCTCCAATGCTTTAGCATATGTTATTCCCCTGATATCGATGCTTTTCTTCCTAGTGCAAGTCTCACTTGGCTCAAAATCTAACCCAAATTTTATTCCCCCCCACCTGTGATAGTAATGGCAATTAAAGATTCCCCTGTATTGGCTTGGTTTTCAAATTGATTATATTAAAACCCAGAGTTTGTTAATCCCACCTGTGGGATGGGCTTGTTGATGTGAAAAGAAAGTCCTGAAGTGGGAGGAGCTGGTGATGTAGATTTGGAGAGACAAGAGAGAGGCGGAAGATCTTTTTGGAAGCAGCACCTTGTGGAGAGAGAGAGACTAAGAGAATTGCTGGTGGCCGCTTTGAATTGCCCTGGACTTTTGAGACCTGCCCCCTGAGCTGCCAAGGACTGAGGAGACATGGCTGTTTTGCTGGTACTTTGTCTGTCTGTTTTGATGTTGTTTTGCCAGATTTGTCCACTGGTGAAAGACAGTCCTTTTGTTGAAGAAGTCCTGGAACCTGGCTGTTCGCTAAGAAGGCCTGCGACCGTCCTGCAGACAGAGAGTGAATACTGTCCACTGGTGAGGGACAGTACTGTTGTTGCAGGGGTCTGGAGACTGTCCTGCAGACAGAGTGAATACTGTCCACTGGTGAGGGACAGTGCTGTTGTTGCAGGGGTCTGGGAGCCTTTCTGTTGGTTCAGAAGCCCTGAAGAAGGATTTTCTTGTTGTATGTTTACAGAAATCCTGGGAGAGGGCTTTGCTAATGTGTTCAGGGGTTCTAGGACTGTTCTACAGACAGAGGATAAATTCATGAAGGGACTGGCAATGTATCTTGTGGCTTTGCTAAGCCTTGTCTCCCCAGGAACTAAGATTGCTGAGAACTTGCCTCGTGTCAAGATGAAGAAAAGACCTCCATTTGGGTATTAAGTGCTGTGTTTAAACTTGATGTAACTCTGGGGTAGATTCAATTGTGATCCAGGGGTGGGGAACTTTTGACCTTATTGTGCTCTGTGATTGACAAATGAAGGTACTTCACCTATGTTTGGAAACTAATCTCCATTTGAGAAGAGGGGCTTTGTGGTGGACTTAATTAAGGTATAGCCTAGGGGTGGAGAAGTATTTAGAACAGAGACTTTGTAATTGATTGAATGATTGGAAGATCCTGGGGTGGGGTAGTACTTGGAGATTATTTAATCACACTTAGTAAATGCTGTATTTTGAATGATGTCATGTTTTGATCTTCTCTGTTCTGGGTTTGTTACTGAATAAAATAGAGAGCACCTATGCTGGTATTTTGAACCTGGGAAGTTGCCTTTGCTTGGCCTTACATTACACCACCCCCCAGAGATTAATTAATTAAATTAATTAAATAATATTATCTCATTCTGATGATACTTTTATGCAGGGATATGCTGGTAAATATTTAACGACCAGGTCTAAAAAAATGTACTCAAGACACACCTTTAAGTTGTACATACATAATTAACTATGGTCCAGAGGAGCTGTCCAAATACAGGGAGCAGAAAGAATCAAAATGAAATAGTTCAAGGAACAAGTTTACCATCTCAACAGCAACGAATGAGTGTAGCTATTTCTGCTATAGGTCTGTGATTAATTCCAGCATCATTGCTTCTATGGCTTGTGGAAGGTGAAATGACAAGAGAAACAAAGGTTCGATAGTCAGAGCACGTCAATTTATTAAGCAGTGCATGCCAATCGTTCAAAAACTAGGCCTCTTTAGCTTAGACCTGGACCGCAACTATAGGAGGAAACAGACCACTATACATTAAAAACAATGAATCAAATAAGTCCAATTAACTAAAAGGACACAATATAACATTAGAAAATCTTATTTGTAACTGGAGGAAAGATTAGGGATTTTTCAAGTTGGGATGGGGAGACAAAAATTTAAAAAAATTACGATGAGCAAGTATCTGTATTCAATGTCCCTGCAAGTCACTGCAAGTGTCTGTCTTCAATCAAATGAACAAAAAATAATAACTGATTGATCATCCCAGAACCAGTTTTCAGATGACATATGAGTTGCTTGAGATGTATAATTGTGAGAAAACTTCTTGCATCAAGTTTTGGATCCAGCTGGGTTCCAGGTCAGTATAACCGAGACCCTCAGTTAATGGTCTCTAAGCAGCAGATAGGGTAGTCCAGTTTCCTAGCTACTCAGGGCTAGGTTCAAAGAATACAGTAAGGTTTTCCCCCTCCCAATTTGCAAAATGGAATAAAGTTTTCTCACAAGACAAAAATTGGCCTTGATCTATAATAGAATAAAAAGGAAACTCGGTTAGCTCCAGAATTGAGTTACACGATGGAGTTAGTATGTTTCACTCAGCTCTCACAATGAACCACTTACTGTCCTAATTCCCTCAAATTAGAGTCAGTAAGTGTCATAACAAGCTTGCCATTTCTTCATGGGGTCCTTGAACTGAGAACAAAACTCACAGGATGCAGCATGCCAGAAAACACTGTGTCACATTTGTGGCCACCAAAAATCCTGGCTAAAAGAATACAAGGCTGTAAATAGACCCACATGGCTTACCACCAGTCTTTTATGGAAGAGAGAAAGTTTATTGCTTTCCAATAAAAATTACTGGTAGGGGCTGTCCAGATGTGACTAAAGATGCAAGAGTCCATCAATGATTGACATTCCTTCCAGCCTTGCACCAGATTGTTACATAATGTAGAAAACTAGAAATAAATATTATCTCTGTTGTATTATATTTTTACTTTTTTGTTCAATATTTCCCAATTACATTTTAATTTTAAGTGATGGGCATTGTGTTGCCCAGCAGTAAGTTTTACACCCTTCTCTCCATCACTAAGAATTAAAGAAGTACAAATTAAAAGCATGATAAGGGTCTACCTCATACCTATCAGGTCATCAGAGATGACGAAAGAGAAAAATGAGAAATGTTGGGGAGGCTGTGGGGGAACAGATATGCTAGGGCACTGTTGGTGGAGCTGTGAACTGGTCTAGTCATTCTAGAAAGCAATTTGGAACTATGCCCAGAAAATTATCAGACTGTACATGCACGTTGGCACACTTTGTACCACTAATAGGTCCATACCCTAAAGAAATCAAAGAAGGAGGAAAAGATCTATATGTTAAAATAATTCACACTGCAGTGTGAGGATTGATTTACTGCTAGACCCCAGCTGACAAAAGCGATTCCATGTTTGACCTGCCTGTATAGGTACCAGGAAGTTCCTATGTACCCCAAATTGGTTGAGTCAGCTTCGTTTAGGCAAGGAAGGCAAGGCTCACTTGATCGTGATCAGTTTAGCAAACTTCATTAATCTATGTATGCAAGGTTAGCAAACTTTCCTAATCACAATGCCCTTTTAATTGACAAGGAGAAGGTTGTCCACTCTCTGTTGACTGCCCTAAACATCCCCTTATCCCTTGGTATATTTGAATCTGTCCAGAAGCTGCAATCAGATGTAAGAGCAGAGAGCATGAGTTTTGTGCTCTTGATCAGGGTATACATTAAATCAGGGGCTACATGCCACCCTATGCCCACACTGCCCCTGTGCTTGGGGGACTGAGGAGCTGAGGGCACCTGCACACCTTTGAGTAATAAACTGGCAGACACGATCCTTTGAGTGATTGTGTTTCTTCTCAGTACCATGCTATCAATTTTCTCACAAGCATTGGACACTGAGGGGGTATGGGGAATGGTTAAGCCAATTGTGATGTATGAATGAAATGGAATATAACGACACAAAAAATTATGAAACAAACTGATTTGAAGGAAACTGGGAAACCTACGTGAACTGATGAGGAACTGGAAGTTGCAGTGGAAAGGGTGCCAGGCCTGGAGTCAGGAAGATCCGAGTTCAAATCTGGCCTCAGACACTAGCTGTGTGACCCTGAACAAGTCATTCAATCCTATTTGCCTCAGTTTCCTCATCTGTAAAATAAGCTAGAGAAGAAAATGGAAAACCACTCCTGTATCTTTGCCAAGAAAACCTCAAATAGGATCATGAAAAGTTGGACATGACTGAAATAACTGACTGAATAAAATATGAACTGATACAGAGGGAAACGAACAGAATTAGGAAAACAATTTATGCATTGATAGCATTGTAGGGAAAATCAAATTTGAAGAACTTAGAACTTTAATCATTAGCACAATTACAAACTATGAGTTCAAAAGAATGAATGTTAAACATCTCCTGCCCGATTGGTAATGGATTTCAAATGCAGAAAGACTCAAAAATTTTCAAACATAACTGATGTAGGAATTGATTTTACTGGACTATGCAGCTATGTAGAGAGGATTTTCTTTTTTAAAAAAAATTTGTTCAGTTGGCGGAGAGTAATAGCAATGACAGATTAATACAAAATGCTTATTAATTGAAAAAAAAAACTTTTTAAAGAGCATTTACTCCAAAACTGTAATTAGGAATTTTTGTCTTTGACAAATACTATTGTCCGAGAAACAAGGAGCATGGTGTTACTTTCAGGTTCATAGAGCGCATCACAGCAGATAACACCTTATGGTTAAAGAGAGAAACTTTGGGGTCCTGGGTTAAGGCCATTGCTGAGGAAGCCACCATATTGGGGTGAAGAAGAGAATAGTAAAACTGAGGATGAGCTCACCTCAGCCCGCCATTTTATAATGTCCAATTTTGACAAATTATTCTTGCTAAGTATATCTGAAGTTTTGTTCTTTCTCCACTATTGAATGACTTGCAACTGCCATCAATCAAATCAATGTCTTAGATGGATAACCATCAAAACTTATTTTCTGTGCTCTGATGTGTGACAAAGAAATGAATGCTGTACAAAGCAAACCAACCATGACCCTCCCCTCAGGAGCTTATGGTGACACGGGCAGCCTTGATAATAGAAAGCAAAACCCAAAACAAACAAAAACAATATCTGATCCAGGGAAAATTTTGAAAGGATGAGGAATTATTTGTAAATATTCCGAAATGATCCCCAAGGTCACTCTGGACAAATAATCCTTCCTCAAAACACTGATGTTCAGAATGGTTAAGAGTCAGGGAAAAATATCTAACTTTCATCCTAAATTGGGACTACATTCCCCATTCATTTCCTCTCCCAACATGACTGTCATTTGAAGGCAAAATACTTCCCTTTTTGGAAAAAAAAAAACAATTAATTCCAGAATGCTATCACTGCTACCATCCCATTTTCTTGTGTCTTTGTCCTTTCAAAATTTTCCCTGGATCAGACTTTTTTTTTTTTTTTATAAAGCAATCGGGGTTAAGTAACTTGCTCAAGGTTACACAGCCAGTTATTTCTGGGTGTGGTGCTGAGTATCTGAGCCCGGATTTGATCCCCAGGTCATTCCAACACTGGAGCCGGTGCTCTTACTCACTGAGCCACCTGGCCGCCCCTGGATCAGACTTTTTAATCAATACTGCCCATGTCATCATAAGCTCCTGAGGGGAGGACCAGGGCTGACTTGCTTTATGTAGTATTCATTTCTTCGATCACACGGGAAAATACAGAGAATAATTTTTTACCGTTATCCATCTAAGACTTTCTGTCTCTTGACTTTTCCCATTTGTTTTCCTTGGAACAAAAGGCCCTATCACCATGTATCCTGTGTATTTCCTCTTGCTAGTCCTGAAAGACCCTATCAGGATTAATAGGAAGCTTTGGCATCACTCAGTGGTGAGACACCAGGGGGCATTTATCAGAAGTAAATAATTAATTTGTGCCTCAAGTAAAAGTATAGACATAATCACATTGTAGATATTTGGACTAAGGAGACCATTACCCAAATGAGGATAAGACTACATGGAGGACTTTGACATATCACAAATGATCCAAACACCAGTTCCTACCCACCTTCCCCCCCCACCACCACCACAACTCCCTGCAAACAATTAAGACTCCCTAGACCAAGTCAGTCAAATGCAATTGGGAACTAGTCACTGCAAGACATCTTATCAGGCAAGGTCCAATGACTCAATTACCTCTCAGTCCCCTGACACTTGTATTAATGAAGAAAAGAAACTTTTTAAAATGAAGTTGAAAATTACAGTAAGATTAGTGAAACAGGGTCTTCACTGATAGGGGGTTTCCCATATATGGATCACTCTACCATCTTTACTCTCTCCTTTCTTCCCTGAAGTAGATGGAAACTTCATCCAGGCACCTGTCCCACCCTGGCACGTGACATGAATGGGACATCATTGGAGGGCATTATTTCATCAATCACTAATAGTTCCCAGTTCAAAATTGCATGGCCACTAGTCCAAAGAGAAGCTATTTGTAAATGTATAGACATTGAGATTCACATTTCTTCATCCAGTGCCCATAAAAATATGCCCCAAAGGGAAGATAAAAGGGAGATGTAATGTATTAACTTTATATTAAATCTGATGTCTGGTTCAGGCCCTAGGCACTAGCTCTTATGCATGTTAGAGGACTCCATTGAGTCCTTCTTATTCTAGAAGTACTTTCCATTTCAGCCACAGTCTTACCCAGAGAAGGCCTGCAGATCAAAGCTTAATAGGCACCTTTCATCACTGTTCCAAATGGACTTGGTTTCGATGGTATTTAAAATGAATTAAACATGAGCCAGGATTCTAGCAATTGACTTGGTTAATTTGCAGTGCCAATGAGAGATAGCCACTTGGTGTTGGGGATTTTTTCCCCCTAAAGTGCTAAATTCCTTCATAATGAAAGTTAAAGGACTGACTGTCCCACTTTTTTGTTGATGTTGTTTTATAGGAATTTTGTTGCATTAAGGATACTCTGCCTTCATGTTTTTCATGGCTTTTGTACCTTCCCAGATCTAACTCAATGTTTTGCACACAGTGAATTGTTCATAAATGTTAACTTGCAAAAGTAATGTCTTTAAAAATAGACTTTTAGGGGTAGCTAGGTGGTGCAGTGCATAGAGCACTGGCCCTGGAGTCAGGAGGACCTGAGTTCAAATCTGACCTCAGAAACTTAACACAAAACTAGCCATGTGACCTTGGGCAAGTCACTTAACCCTAACTGCCCCCTCCAAAAAGCAAAGCAAAATAAAATAAAACAAAAATAGACTTTTAATTTGTTCTTATTCAGTTTTGAATCCGTGTTCTCATGTTATTCTTATGTGAGGTAAATTTTACTATCTGCATTTGAAAGAGGAAGAAATGGGCTTCAATGAGAGTTAGAACTGAATTCTAGTTATTCTCCCTTTAACTCTCTTGGTAACTTTGCATATATCATGGAAGCTGACTTGGTGTGTTCCAGTGTTTTTATCTAGAAAATGAAGTGGACTACCTGATTCCTAACTTTTCTTAGAGCTCTGTGAACCAATGAACGAATAAATTAATGGATGGATGAACAAATGAATTGATGGATGGATAAATGAGTGAATGAATGAATAGAAGGTGAAAAAACAGTTGCCTAGGGTGATACAGCTAGTTAGTGACAAAGCTGAGACTAAACTCAACTCTTTTTACTTCTAGCCCCTGTGTTCTTTCCATTATGCTATAAAAGGACCAATGAGTAGCTCTGAAAATTTGGAAATATCATAGAGATTTGAATTCTAATTATATTATTCATCAAGAGATTTGACCTGTATCATCTTATTAGTGTCTATCAAGTATTCAAAACTCAACCAGATTGTTTTTAAAAACATCTTATGTTGTAAAGCACTATTATTAATTTGCACTTTCACTTTTGCTACTCCCAAAAGGTTTTGTGAGAATAATGATATGATGAAAAAGTGTTTGGTGATGCATTGAAAAAAATGGTGGATCAGAGTCAATGGACTTGGGTTCAAGTCCCAGCTTTTCATTTACCTGTGTGAACTTGAGTGTCACTTAAACCTCTCAGGACCTCAGTTTCCTCTTTTGTAAAATGAAGGGGTTGGACTAGATGACTTCCAAGGTCATTCTAAATCAGGGGCTCTTAAACTTTATGATGTCATGGATCTCTTTGTCCAAAGCTACAATCGATTTGCCTGTGGAAGGACTGTTAGTAGATTGCATCTGTCACACCTATGACCCAGGTATGAAAGACTTAAAAGTACATAAGGACTCGATGAAATCCATGCCTGCCTCAACCTACCCAGAGTTCCCAAGTCCTTTCAAGAGCTCACTAGCACCTCAAGGGGAGGTTATATCTGCCACTTCCAAAAGGACCCGGCACTCAGTCTGAGAACCATTTTTCCTTGACTGCTTGCCTGCCTCTTGGGCTTTCCCACCCAAAGGGCCTATGCTAATGTGGATGATGGCATTTACCAGCTTGCCAACCTTGCCTCTGTGCTGAGATTTGAAAGCCTTGCCAATACGCATGGGGGGGGGGGGCAGAGTCAAGATGGCAGAGTAGAAGCAGGACCTCCCCTCTGTTCCGGCTTCCACCTTTCCCAATCCATGTAAAAGGGGACTCAAAACAAACTTTAGAGCTGAAGAACCCACAAAATGACACAGAGAAGCAAACCTTCCACTGAGGACAGCCTGGCAGACTGGCAGGAATCGGCCAGCGCAGTGTGCTGGGAGCCTCGAGGCTTTAGCCCCAAGGCGGGCCTGACCAGCTGCCAGCTGGAGGGACCCCAGATCAGCAGCAGCTGTGGCTGTTTCCAGATTTATCAACACATAGACACAAAGGACAAAGTGACAGGTCAGTACAGTCTGGACTTTGGGACCCAGTAAGTGGGAGTGCATGGCTTTTGCCCCCGAGGTGAGAAGCTGCAGAGATGCCAGCACAGCCATCCAGAGCCACCTGGCAGCTTCAGCTCCTGTCCTGCAGAGTGTAGGGGGACCAAGCACCAGTCTGAGGGGTAATTGCTCTTGCTTTAACCTTCTTGGATCTGGACTGCAGTCTAGGGTGGAGGCCCTGGGGTGTGTGTCCAGCTTGCCAGAGCGTTTGGAGACCTCAGAGAGGGCACCCATCTAATACCTCCAGCAGCTGAGAAAACCCTAGTGTTTGGGAAGAAAGCTCCCCTGTCTGGTGGCAGAGTCCTACTGTGGCAAAAAGCCCAGGGGTCAAGTGACTGAGGGGCGACATGAACAGGCAAAGGAAACAAAGCAGACAGAAGATTCCAACATTAGACTCTTATTATGGGAACAAAAAGGAGCAAAGCATAGAACAGGAGGAAGACAGTGAAGTCAGAATTCCTGCACCAAAAGCTTCAAAGGAAAATACTAGCTGTTTACAGGTCATAGAAGACCTTAAGAAGCAGATAAGAGAAGTGGAGGAAAAATTGGGAAGAGAAATGAGAACAATGCAAGAAAATTATGAAATGAGAGTCAACAGCCTGACTGAGGAAAATACCATCTTAAAAAACAGACTAACTCAAATGGCAAAAGAGGCTCAAAAAGCCAATGAGGAGAAGCGCTTTCAAAAGCTGAATTTGCCAGGTGGAAAAAGAATCTCAAAAGCTCACTGAGGAGAATCATTGCTTCAGAATTAGATTGGAGCAAATGGAAGCTAATGACTTTATGAGAAATCAAGATGCTATTAAACAGATCCAAACAAATGAAAGAATAGAAGGCAATGTGAAATATCTCACGGGAAAAACCACTGACCTGGAAAATAGATCCAGGAGAGATAATTTAAAAATTATTAGACTACCTGAAAGCCATGATCAAAGTAAGAACCTAGAAATCATCCTCCAGGAAGTTCTCAAAGAAAACTGCCCTGATGTTTCAGAACCAGAGGGCAAAATAGAGGTTGAAAGAATCCACCGATCACCTCCTGAAAAAGATCCCAAAAAGAAAACTTCTAGGAATATTATAGCCAGGTTCCAGAATTCCCAGATTAAGGAGAGAATAGTATAAGCAGCCAGGAAGAAACAATTTGTATATTGTGGAAACACAATCAGGATAACCCAGGATCTGGCAGCTTCTACACTGAGGGATCAAAGGGCTTGGAATGTGATATTCCAGAGGTCAAAGGAGCTGGGATTAAAACCAAGAGTCACCTACCCAGCAAAACTTAGTATCATGTTTCAGGGGAAAATATGGTCATTCAGTGGAATAGAGGACTGTCAAGCATTCTTGCTGAAAAAACCAGAGTTGAATAGAAAATTTGACATTCAGATACAAGAAGCAAGAGAAGCATGAGAAGGTAAACAAGGAAAAGAAATCATAAGGAACTTATCAAAGTTGAATTATTAACATTCCTACATGGAAAATAGATAATTGTAACTTATGAAACTTTTCTCAGTAGTTGAAGGGAATAGAAACATATATATATATGTGTGTGTGTGTGTGTGTCTATACATGAGGGTATATGGGCATATGAATACATATGTGAATGTGTGTATATATGTTTACAGTTATACATAGATAGAGGGCACAGGACCAATTTAACAGGAAGGGATGATACTTAAAAGGTGAAATTAAGAGGTGAGAGAGGAATATAATGAGAGGAGATGGGGAGAGACAGAATGGGGTAAACTATCTCATATAGAAGAGGCAAGGGAAAATGGTTACAATGGAGGGGAAGAATAGGAAGGCAAAAGGGAATGGGTCAACCTTATTCTCATTGAATTTGGCTTGAGAAGGGAATGAAATACACACTAAATAGGGTATCTCATCCTCCAGGAGAGTGGGGAGGGGAGGAAAGGGGATGAAAGGGGGGATGATGGAAGGGAGGGCAGGCTGGGGGGGAGGGAAGTTGGAAGCACCCACTTTTGAAAAGGGATGGGATCAAAGTAGAGAATAGAACAAGTGGGAGGTGGGATAGGAGGAAGGGAAATATGGTCAGTCTTTTACAATATATCTACTGCATTATTGTTTGGCATTAACCACATATGTACAACCTATACTGAACTGCTTATCTTCCCACTAAGGGTGGGAGACAAGGGAGGAAGGGAATGAATCTGGAATTCAAAGTTTTAAAATCAAATGCTCAAATATATATATACTATTATTAATACTATTTTATGTGTAATTGGGAAATAAGATATACAGGCACTGGGGCCTATATAGAGATCCACTGGAAAAGTCGAAAGGGGTATGGGAGAAAATATGGGAGAGAGCAGGCTGGAGGAGGGGATATCCTGTGGGACTGCTTATTTTGGGGTGGTGGGTAGGGGAAAAACGGGGAGAAAATTTGTAACTCAAAATCTGGTGGAAATGAATGATGTAAATCAGAAGTTAATAAAGCATTTGAAAAAAAAACACACATTAAATGCCTATGAGACTTGTTCAGATCAGACCCTGGAAAGCTCAGCTGATCAAACAAGCAGAGAGAATGGGGCCTGGGAACAGTTTGTCAGCGTGGTTCTCCCCCAGAACACTGGATAGCTTCTCCTTGGTAACGCTGATTCCTATGAATCCTAAGGTATAATCATGACTCTGGAAACACATTTTGTAAGTATAACCTGCATCCCCTGCCTTCTCATCTGACTTCAAACCCCCTCAGAGATGGGTACATATTACAATGTGCCTCTTTTAAATACCATGAACTGTAGCTTCTTGAATGCTGTATTTTCCAAAACAGGTACTCAGTGACCACCTGGGAGGTCATGAAGAAATTTCACAGGGCAGAATTATGATAGCTATTTGGTGTAAGCAGCAGTGAAATGAATGTTTCACTCAAATGCCTTGCCTCTGTACTAAACACTGATCGCCTATTATATCTCAGGCTCCAGAGGCAACTAACCCACAAAGTGAACTTTAATGCCATGAGGGGTGGTTGACACCAGCAAGACCAGCCCTTTGGCAAAATTACAAAGCTCACAATTTGTATTTAGTGCCCTCCCACCTCACTTTCTGTTATCTTCCCTCTATAAATTTCCAGAATCTCCAGGGACTTCATACTGCCTCTAGACTGACCAAAACCTCCCACTGTAGTAATATTTACCCTCTCTACTGAATTGTTCTATGTCCAAAAATTATATTTCTGTCCCCTAAAAACTCCCATCCCTTTAATTGGCTAATTTCAGTTAGGGTTTTTAGAAAGACATTTCCACTTAAACTAATTCACACTACAGAGATAAGCTTAACCCCCCTGTGAGAGTATTTTCATTTTAAAAGAAGGAAAAACACAAGTAACTTTATAATTGGAGATGGAGGTGAAAAGAAAGAGGGTAATGGGGCCTTTCCCTACTCTGGACAGCTACTTCCCCAAACGAGGCAACTGTCCTTGCCTCAATGATCACAGGTTCATTAAATTATAGGACCCTAGCTTTGGAGCTAATAGGCACTCCAGAGTAGAGGGAAATTGGGAGATCATTCAAAACTGTTTCTATCTCCTCATTCCATTACTACCTTGAGGTGGGACCAGGGTTAAAGACAGCAATATTTTTAACTAATCAGGGTTCCATGGAGTTGACCAAACCCTCCACAAATTGGGGAGAGAGGTGTTGGGAGAGAGGGCAGTTGGCTATTGCTAAGATCCTGAGCAGGTAAGGGGTCAGGATCATGGTGTGAACAAGCCAAAATCATGAGCCAGGCAGACAAGTTGGGGAGTAGATAGAGCTAGAGATGGGAGGAAAATGGTGCATGACAGGAAAGCGTGGCCAGACCCAGAAATCCCAATACCCTCCTTGTCCAGATTGAATTATTTGAAGCTTGAACTTGCTTCTCGAGCCAAACAGCTTTCTCAGTTTGCTGGCCTAAGTTTGCCTTTGTTTGGGTAGGTACAAATAAGTCTCCTCAGGCATATGAACTTGACCAGCCCCATCTCCTGCTTCCACAGAAATCCTTTCACCTTCAGAACCTCTATATCCATTCTGTTTTCCACGGACACAGCTGTGTTCTCTTGGACCATGGAGACCAATCCATGAGTTCCTTTTATATTAGCACTTACAATTGTTCAGACAGTCACTGCTTCAATATCTCTGGTGACAGGAAGGAAACCCCATCATCTCGTGAGTCAGTCCCTTCTATTTGGAGGCAGCTCTGATCATTAGGAAGTGATTTCTTATATTGAAGTGAGCATTGGCCACACCTTCTGCAAGGCTGGGCAGAGGTTGGTTTTACTTCTAGGAAGCCAATGAAAGAGTCGGGCAGCATGCTTGTGTTAGTGGGGACACAGCGATAGGGTCTGGAGTATGTGGCTGAGGTCCAGTCTCCAGGAAGACTAGAAAGAACAAGGATAACGGCCAGACTCAGGTTTGGAGCTTGGAGAGATTGGGACCTGTCACTGAGAAAGGGAAAATTGGGAGGAAGAGTTTGGTTACAATGACACCACATGATAGAAATGAGAAGGGGATGGGAAAGGGAACAGTGTTCCTACTATGTGTCGCCACTTTTCAAATATTGTCTCATTTGATCCTCATCACAGCCCTGTGAGACAGGTGCTGCTATTATTTCCATCTTGAATTAAAACAACTGAGGCAGACAGAGGTTAAGTGACTTGCCTTGAACTCAGTTCTTTCTAGTCCAGCCCAGTACTTTCTCCACTGCACCATCTAACTGCCTCTTAAGGGAGTACAGGGTCCAAATGGGATCAGCAGCAAGCTTGAGGCTGATGGGCTGTTAGAACCTTCTATATGGATCTGCACAACTTCACATCTCCACTGCCTGGGATCAGAATTGGGCCAAGCTGACACCTCAGTGAAAGAGAAACAAAGACAGAGACCATTCTGGTCATTACAAATCCTGGGCTATTCTGGATGAAAGTAAAAAACAACGAAAAAAATCAACTTAGAGTAAGAGTAAATAAAGTTGACACCTCTCTTCAGAAAGGTGTCAAAGCACTGGAGGCAGTGTCCTAATTGTCTTGAAAATAGCTCTCTCTCTCTCTCTCTCTCTCTCTCTCTCTCT
>NW_027187372.1:4293856-4301509 GCF_028583685.1 Petaurus breviceps papuanus
CTCTCTCTCTCTCTCTCTCTCTCTCTCTCTCTCTCTCCCTCCCTCTCTCTCTCCTCTTAGAGGTGGTCTTCTGATGTTTACTACTTTATTTATCTTGGACAAATCACTTAACAGCTGTCTGCCTCAAGTTTCCTCATCTGTAAAGTGAAGGGGGCAGGACTAAGTTTCTTCCAGTTCTAAATCTTTGATACTATGACCCTTCTCTACAAAACTACTTTCTCTTTTTCCCTGCCCAATCCTTCTCCTTGTCTAATCAATCATTATCACCTATGGTATCCCTGTTGTGTTCAGAGAACTATTTCTTAGGACTTTTCATCTCTCCCAAGCTCTCAGTCTTCTACAATTGTCTTTGGTTGCTCAGCTTCATAAAACTGGGCTTTTGTCTTCGTGGTGGAACCACGAGGACCTATATTTTCTAAGTATACTTTTCTAGCCTGTACTTCCTAGACACAAAATGATGCTCTGTTGGCCCAGGACTCACATCAATGCCTACAGTGTAAATGGCACGGTAGCTTTGCAAACAGGCTTTCCATATGGCACAGCATTTGCCCCAGATGAGCATGAAGTCAATTTAGAGGCCAACACACCTGTCCTCAGCCACCGCAGGTGAAGAAAACGACAGAAGAACCACAAAGAGTGTGCCTACTGTTGCCAACCTCGTTCTGTTACCCCTTTCCCCTTCTTAGTTTTGGTTCCTTTGCCTTTTTTCTAACATATGGGACTGGTGCTCTAGAGTCCATCCTTATGCGCAGAAAAAATTGCCCTTGGACACTTTCCACAGGGGAGAAAGTTCAGACTCCCCGGTATAGAGCTCATAGCCCTACCAGTCCTGTTTCTCTTGGCTAAGTTGCTGAACACTTATATGGGAGACTTCTTCCCTGATAATCATCAATCAGATTTTCTGTCTCCTCATAAATTAAAGGCTGAAAAGTCATGGTGCATATGTAACAACGCTGAAACCTTAATGCCACAGACATTAGAGTCAAATGACCTGGGTTCAAATCCCATGCTTGATGCTTATTACCTTCTGGGATTTTGGAAGTCACTTAACTTCTGGGGTCTCAGTTTTCCCATCAGTAAAATGAAAGTGTTAGACTTAAATGATTTCTGAGGATCCTTCTAATTTTAGAAACATGATCCTATGACCATACCTTCCTATTTATAGTTACACATAGAAGATGCAGGCCAAGGGGCAGCATCATTCATCCTGCATGCCCCAGGTAGCAGATACTTCTTTGTGGTTGATATTAGATTAAAGTCAGTTTAGTGACTTTAATCACAAAAATGACTGAAGTACAGCCTTGGAAGAGAAAATTAGTCTGCAAAAGTGGCAAAAAAAGAAGGGGAAAAGCAAAGGCTCATCTGTTCCCTCCTCCGAATGAAAAAAGCATTCATTCAGCGCTTACGTGTCAAACAGAGATACATAAAAAGACAGTCCCTGCCCTCAAGGACCTTACATTCTAGTAGAGAGATATAAGGGACGGTTAGCCAGGGAGGAATGGTTTACTTTGTCAAGTTTCAGGGATGTTGAGTAGAACCATAGGGGAGAAAATGGACACCTTTTCTAGGGTTAGTGGCATTATTGATTAAGGTTCCAGATAGGGAAAATGAGGCAATACAGAGGGAGTATCGATATAGCTGGTGAGAAGGTGACTGGCATTAGGGTGCCTGGGCCCACCTCAATAGATAGTCACTAATCAAGAGAAGAAGGTAGAGGGAGTAAGACCGAAGAACTGATAGACAGGGAGCCAAGGCAGAAGTTTCTCCGGAAACAAGGAGGGTTAGGCTCTCTCTTGTTCCAGCAGCAAAACAGTAAGAAGCTGATCTATGCATATGAGCATTATTTTTTGTTGTTTTGTGAGTAGCAGCTGGCACAGCTATCTCCTTCTCCCCTTTGGGCCAATTCCCCAAGCTAAGCACTGCCAGCAGCAATGGCTCCCCACAAAAGGAATAGCAACTCAATTAGGCAAACCCTAGAGACAGCTCTGACGGAAGCCGAGGGGCAGGTGGAGCGCACCTGAACAATACCTTCACCTCCCAGGCTTTGCTCAGCTCCAGCCTCCTGCCTTCAGCATCATTCCCTTGTGTCGGTGCACCTTTCGCATACCCTCTGCTCCAGACAATATGCATTCCTCAGCATTTGTTTTCTCCACCTGAAAATGCCCTCCTGACCCATCCCTATCTTTCAAATCTATTCCATCTTCAAAGCCCAGATCAAAAGACTTCTTCTCTGTGACGCCATCCTGAAAAAAACCCAGCTAGAAGTAATCAATTCAATTCAATCAGCTTTGATAGAGGCACCGAGTGAAATGCAAGTCCCTACTCTGAGGGACCTAACTTGCACACCTGTCTTCTGCCTTCTTTTAAAGTCTGTGGATTCTTCTCTGATAATCATAAAGATTTTTCCCTATCTCAGCATAGCATTGACATTGATTTCTTAGCACAGGCTGGGATGACCTCAGTCACTTCCCTGCTCAAAACCCTTCAATGACTCCCAGTTGCAAAACTAAGTAAGTGCAAACCCCTTTACCTAAGCCTCCAAAATATTCACCCTCTCCGCCACCTTTCTATCCTTGCCTCCCACTGTTTCCCAAGGAGAATCCTGTACTAGCCGGTCAGGCAATCTTTCTTCATGCCTTTGTTCATGGCCTGTTTTCTCACCTTCAAGTCCCAACTAAAAGTCTACCTCCTCCATGCTGACTTCCCTGATTATACCAGACCAAAGGGAGTCCTCCTTCCTCAGAACCTCTCAAGCACTTGGTTTCTGTCATTCATATGGTTCTCTGGCTCGTCTGTCTGCTCTCTGTCTTCTCTGTCTCAACCATCTGTCATCTGTCTGCATATCTATCTCTATTGCTTTAAACTTTCTAAATGTTTTTCTCATAACTGACCCCATGAAATAGGCCAAGTTGTAAGTATTCCCATTTCATAGATGAGAAAATTGAGACTGTGTTAAGTGAAGTGACTTGGCCAGAGTCAGGTGGTTTGTGATCTTTGGGAGTAGAAGCAAGCTTAAACCTTTTGTTTCTGACCAGTTTTCGTGTATCATGTGCATATTCAGAAGATGTCTGCAATTGAGAATGGTGCTTATTAGTTGAGTGCATGCCCTTGGAAGGCAGATGGCCCCGTCCCCAGCATGATTTTGCTTTTTTGGATTGTAGAGCATCCAGAAAACCATCACGCACAGTGTGACAATGAAAAACATCTGCCAAAGACCCTAGAAGAGGCAGGAAGGGAGCAGGGGAAAGGTTCTCATGAAGGAGAAGATGAAGACAAAGACGAGGAAGGCGAAGATGAGGAAGGCGAAGACGAGGAAGGAGGAGGAGGAAGAAGGAGGAGGAAGAAAAAGAAGGAGAAGGAGGAGGAGGAGGAAGAAAGAGGAGGAGGAAAAAGGAGGAGGAGGGGAGAGAGAGAGAGAGAGAGAGAGAGAGAGAGAGAGAGAGAGAGAGAGAGCTTTCAAGTGCAGATCTAAGCAGCCGCCAGCACCACCCAGCACTTTTAGGAAACTTGGGGTAAGGCTTTTGACCCCTTTCAGCACTTACTCGGCTGGAAGCTAGAGAAAGATGAAGCCACCTGGCTTTGAGGAGGTAGGCGGGGCTGCTGACAATAAGACACAGGTGCACAACCTTTCAACGTAATTATCTCATTAACGTCAGAGCAGGTTGGGAGCCAGCACAGGGGCGTGCAGACTCTAGGGTGACAAAGCCAGGTAATTCTTACGTTGGCTTTCATCACCATTTCACTCCTCCTGGATCTTTAGGCACCTTATGATGCCCGAGCCTTTAGGGAAGAAGATTTGGACAACCTGCTCTAGGGGCCAGCTCATCTCAAGGCACTGAGGCAAGCACAGTGGAGCTGGCATTTTAATTAGTCCAGATGATAAAGATCATTGAAGGGCACAATCAGAAATTTGTATTGTATGTGACAGAATAATCAACAACAACGTTTATATGGCACCTACTAGGTACTAGGCTAAGTGCTTTATTGAATATTATTTCATTTTATCCTCACAACAATCCTGAGAGGTAAAGCACTATTATTATCCCCATTTTACAGATGAGGAAACTGAGTCAAATGGAGATTGTGATTTGCCCAGTGTTATCCAGTTAGTAAGCCTCTGAGGTCAAATTTGAACTCAAGTTTCCTACCTCCAGGCCTGGCACTTATATCCCCTGTACCACCTAGCTTCAATGTAGGAGATGTTTTATGAATAGAAGAGAGAGATGATCATAGTAGTTTGTTAGAAAGGTTACTTAGTGTGAAGAATATATTGTAGAGGGCATAGAGTTGAGGCAGGATTGCATTTTTGCTTTCCTTTGTATAATCACTGCTTAGCACAGTGTCTGGCACACAGTAAACACTTAATACATATCTGTTTATTGGCTGTGCAGGAGGGAGAGATGACATGGAGGGGCCTGGGGCCTGAGTAACTCAAAAGATAGGGATGCCTAGAAGTACTGATTGATTCACTTGAATATTGACTCCAATATTGAATTGAATTGAACTGAATATTGATTCACTTCAATAGAAATGAGTAAATTGGGAGGAGGTGTGGCAGGTTAATTGGGCTGCATAAGGTCATATCATTAGTGATCAAGCTGGCACTAAATCTTTACATGTGGCAATGCCAACTCTCTCTTTTTGGGGCTGAAGGTATTTCAGTAGTAATTTTGCCCTGCCTCCAATCCTCTTCCCATTCTCTCTTCTCTTAGCTAGCTATCTGCTAGTCTCCTCTCACAGATAAGAAGATGGAGCTGTCAACACAGTTGGGAGCCATGTACTTGAAAGATACAGAGCAAATTAGTGGCCCAGTCAGGACTAAAGCTGAGAGTATCTAATGGCTGGAGATGCGGGCACTCACCTGGGTTGATGAATATCAGCTGATGGTATTCTTTTTCTCTTTAGCTCCCTTGACAGTCCCTTCCTGATATTTGCTTATTTAATTACTTTCGATGCAATTTTTCCCTGAAGAGCTATCTCTGTCTGCCCTCACCATGTCTTGTTTCCGGGACTAGTTTCCTGGAGAATTTTTATGACAGCCGTTTTGGCAAGTGTTTTTGAGTAGAAGTGGTCTGTATTCTCTGAGGCGAATTTTTCCAAAATGAAATGAAAGTTATTCCTCAATAGCCTGGAAAATCCAGAATGAGAAGGATATTCCATTAAGAACAATTAATTGGTTTTCAGTGGCTCCAGTCCCTAGAGAACTACAGAGGGTCAAGAGGATTTCAATGGTAAGAGGCTAGGACTTCAGTTTCCTATCAGCTGAAATAAATCCCATTGAGCATATGAGGTCTGTAATCCTGACACCCACTATCAAATGTCTCCCTGAATAACAGCCTGGCAGAAGATAAAAAGAGAGAGAGTTTCTGGGGTGTAACGCCTCCCTCCAAGAAGATTCTCACTACAATTCTCAAACCAGAACCCTCCAAAATGGAACTCTTTTGCCAACAGACTGATTCACTGTTTGACTGGCCCACCACTGGACCGACTGCTATCCTTACATATCAGCCTAAGAGTGTGGCTGATTCTTTTGCCCAGTCACAAAGTATTTCCTGGGTGGTGGTCATTTGTTTCATCACTGGCTGAAGCACTGGTCATAATAGTCTCTAGTTGATTATAGGCATCTTCTACCTAGTTCATACTACTGATTGATTGATTCAATCAGATCCTGAGCTTTCTATAACTGCATTAGCTGGGATAGAGGGCCTCCACCTTCCAATAAAGAAGCAGAATAGCCTCAGTTCTTCACCCTACTGCCTGTGATACCAATGGAGCATCCTTGAAAGCCATGACCCAACAATTCCATTAAGAGAATGGATTAGTTTTACTCTGCTTCTAGTGCTGGTAAATTTCCCCCTTGTCCCAAAATCACAGTTGTGGGTTCATCTTGATCCTATAATTTCTTTGTTGTTTTAGATTTTTTTCCTCTTTCTTATGGTGATACTTTTAACCTACTCATGTCTTTTGAGTCTTCCTAAAGAAGAATTTTAGGCATGGGCTAAAGTGCTGGTCTCCTGGCACAATTTAGGCATCTTTTGTGTCTGAGCAACTTGTGGTTCCCATGTCCATTGTACTTCCAATAAAAAGAAAAATGCTGAAGCAGAATGCAAAATTTGTTAGCATGGAGGCATTTTCTCCATACTAAGGGGGGCATTTTTATACACTGAAAGAGGGCTTTGATCTATTTGGAGTCAGAGGAACTGGGTTCAAATCCTGACTCTGCCACTTAGTATCTGTGTCTTCCCAGCCAAGTGACACCATCATCATCCTCACCATCATCATCACTAGCATTTATGTATAAAGCACTTTAATGTGAAGTACTTTGTACGTAGTATCTGATTTTGTCTAAGATATCAGTGTTACTGTTGTCCCCATTTTATTTTTACTGCAAATTTTCCTTTATTTGTAAAATGAAGGGATTGGACAAGATGACTTCTAAAGTTTTTTCTGCTCTAAATCTAAAATACTTTGATCTGCAGGAATATAGAAAGGACTGGATCACAACATGAAATATTTCCTGGCAGTGGATATTAGGAGCCCCTTAAAATATGGTGTTTTTCTTTGGGTCATATTTTATATTTTTATTCATCAACTTTGGCAACTAGCAAAACAAAATACTGCACAAACCCACTGTGGGAACATGGAAAGAATATGTTTGAGAGTTAGGACACCAGGATTCTAAGCTCAACTTGGTTATTAATGACCTTAGTCAAGTTATTTCAGTTCTGAGAACCTCAGCTTCCCCATCTATAAAATGAAAGGTCTGAATTAGATGATGTATGCATATATGCTGCCTCTGCATCTGTCTATACATACAAACACATGTTCCCCATGTATGCAACATAAATACAAAATGGTTTGGGTTGGTGGATGCTGACCAACAATTGGGAGAATCAGGTCACTTAAAGGAGGTGGCCTTTGCACTGAGCCTTGATGAGAAGGAGATGGTCAAGCTGGCAGAGGTAAGGAAGTAGAACATTTTAGGCATGAAGAACATCCTATACAAATGCTTGGAGGTGGGAAATGCCATTTTGTTTTGTTAGTTACCAAAGATAACACAACAGAAAGCAGTGCATTTTAACTGGAGCTCAGAATGGGGGAATTATGTGTAATCAGAAAGGAAGAGTTACAGTAGAGCTAGATTGTGAAGAGCTTTAAATTGCCAGACTGAGGAGGTATTTTGCCTTAGAGGCAAAAGGGAGACCTTGGAGCTTTATGGGCAGGAAAATGACATGTTTGGCTCTGTAATTTAGGATTGTCACTTTGGTAGCTGTATAAAGGATGGATTGGAGAGAAGAAACACTTGTAGAAAATCCATTTTGGAGGCTATGGCGATAATCTAGGCAAGATGTGATAAGGGCCTGAACAAGAGCAAAGGCTATCTGAGCAGTGAGAGGGGTAAGTGTATCAGCAATGCCATATTCACAATGCTTATAGAGATTACAAATATGCTGATATAATTATCCATCACAAAATACATCAGGTTTGCCATTTGGGGAAATAAACTAGAAAATTTATTAAGATACCAAAAGACTGAGTCCCAAAACCAGAAAGTGAAAGCCATCAGAGTAGTTATGACATTGGCACAGGTAGATAAAGTAGAAAGCACCCACATTTTCAAGCCTTTAAAACAGAACAGGCTACCTCAGGCAA
>NW_027187372.1:4301519-4308287 GCF_028583685.1 Petaurus breviceps papuanus
GACCGTTAGCTCGGCTTTTCACTTTCTCTTGCTCTGCTATGTCAGCAAGTCCATGGGGCATGGAAGATCTTTAAATCCCATAACCCTTACAGTAAGATACAGCTATCGGGACTCAAAACGGGAGTGAAAATAAATAAATAGATAGACAGATAGATAGACAGTTTAGATAGATAGATAGATAGATGATAGTTAAAATAATGCTTCTATAACAAAGCATACAAAATATTTGTATAGATTCAATTATAAAGCATTCCTTAAAGATACAAAGAATGACTTACATAACTGGAGGGATATTCAGTACACATGGCTGGGCCTTGCCAATATTATAAAAATGACAGTGCTGCCAAAGGTAGTTTATAGCTGTACTGCTCCAGTCAAGCTATTAAAGGATACTTTATAGAATGCAATAAAATGATAACAAAATTCATTTGGAGGGACCAAAGATCTGGAATACCAATGGAAACCATGGAAAAACATAGAAATAAAAGAATATGTTTTGCAGAAACTTCCCGAACTCAAATTGTTTTATAAAACAGCACTCTTCATAACTATTTGGTATTGCTTAAAAATAGGTAGAGATCAACAAAACAGACTAGATAAAGGAGAATCAGAAATAATGGAGCTCAATAACCCAATGTATTCAATAAACTTGAATACCTTTCTAATACCTTTTGTGGAGACCCTTGATATCAGGCCAAATCAAAGCTTAACCAATTGTTCCCTGAGTTTTACTCTGGGTGGAGGTGTAATGAGACAGAGACAATGAGAAGGAGCCTAACCATGGTACCCCTTAGAGGCCAGGTTCCCTTAGGACCATTTGAGCCCAGAGCTCCTCCATAGGGGGAACAGGTTGCTAAGACCCCTGGGCCAGTCACTGCACTACACCGAAGTCTACTTTTGCTTAGGGAATTGCTTGTTTCATAGAATGTGCAAAGGTATCTTTCAACCCTGGTTCTGTTGGATTTGTCAGACATTTGTAGAGTATAAATTTCTATATATGAAAGAGCCCCATGCCTGTTTCAGGAAGCTCGGGGTGATTATAGTACAGTATAGTAGAAAGAGTTCTGGATCAATTATCAAAAGACCCAGATATGAATTTACCCCTGCCAATTACTCCCTATAATGGAGTATTATTGTCACCTCCAGCCCTATATTAGTTGCTGCCTTGGTACTCTATGGGATAACTGGACTACATGCTGATCGTTCTATGCAAATTATATGTTGTTTTTGGCATAAAAAATACTTTTCATCAATTCTTTTTTTTTGAGGGCAATTGGGGTTAAGTGACTTGCCCAAGGTCACACAGCTAGTTTTTGTGTTAAGTGTCTGAAGCCGAATTTGAACTCAGGTCCTCCTGACTTCAGGGCTGGTGCTCTATTCACTGCGCTGCCTAGCTGCCCCCTTTCATCAACTCTGATGCATGGTTTTTGGGTTCTGATGGTATAGAGAGTAATTTATACTGCTCTGTCCCACACTTTTCCTTTGGTTCTCCATTATAATTGATGGCACACAAACTGTGCTTTTGTGACTTTGGTCACTTACCATCTCTGAGTCTCAGTTTTCTTAACTGTAAAATGAAGGGATTGGAATAGATGACCCTTGGAATTCCTTCCAGCTAGAAATCTATGATCCCATCTTTCTGCCACACCTCATGGGTTGTTTGGAGGAAAGTACCTTATGTCTTGGGCAGCCAAGTGGCTCAGTGGATAAAGCAATGGGCCTGGAGTCAGGAAGACCTAAGCTTCAAATATGGCCTCAGACTTTTACTAGCTGTGTCACCCTGAGCAAGTCACTTAACCCGGTTTGCCTCAGTTTCCTCATCTGTAAAATGAGCTATAGAAGGAAATAGCAAACCACTCCAGTATCTTTACCAAAGAAAACCCCAAAAGGGATCACAAAGAGTTAGAGAAAGCTGAAAATGACTAAGCAACAACCAAAAAAATACATCTGAAAGCAATTTTTTTATCAGTTGCTTTTTACATGGATATTGAAGATAGCATCCCTGATAGAAAGATACAGTCCTGATAATGGTTTTCTTTCATTATATCAAACATGTTCCCTCTTTCCCAACTCTTCTTCCACTTATTCAGCCTGAGGCACCACCCACAGGAATTTTCTAGGGATGATGCTGTTTTCAGGGCTTGTGGCTTGAGGAGTAGCAGTGAGCAAGCATTCAGAACTGTGTGGCATGTTTGGGAGTACGGGACTGGGTCTGGGTTCTTGATTTCATTGATAAAGTGAATTTTTGGTGAGGAAGTCCAATCTACCAATGCAGGTCAATGACTATTACACAACCTTAGAAAGTTGCTTGGGGGCACTGAGAGATCACCCAGAGTCATACAGTCTGTATGTGTCAGAGGAGTAGCCTGAACCCAGGTCTTCCTGACTCTGAGACAGGCTTTCCACCTATTATTTTATCTCTCCTGTTTTGAATGCATGAGTTTTTCAAGGATTTTGAAGGTGGGTGTTATCCCAGCACAATGCATTGCTGTTGTCTCTCATATAAAAACAGTACCGAAGAACAAACCAAAGATAATAAAGCTACCAGGGTGGCAGTTCTGCTTAATTAAGGAATTCTGAAGCATCACATTCTTTCATGCACAGGATTCCATTTTCTGTTATATTTAGTAAGGAAGGTGCCACCAGTATTTATGTTTTTTTTTAGCTACACACACTTGTGGGTTTTTTTTTTCTTCCTTTAATAGGAAGAATACAGAAGACATTGATGGGTTACTGGATTTGGGCTACAGAGATTTCAAGAGAATGGATTGTTTATGTTGTCTACTCGTGGCTGGTTAGCTCACTTTGTTAGAATGTACTGCTAGTGAGATCACAGTTTCAATTCCCTACCTGGGCCAGTCTGATTCTCTCTTTTCCTGCCTATACTCCCAAACTTTGGCTGGCTGGACTAAGTTTGCATGCCATCAGTTATAATGGAGAACCAAAGGAAAGGTGTGGGACAGAGCAGTATAAATTACTCTCTACTACCAGAACCCAAAGACAATGGGTTGAAAAACCATTGATGAAAAGTAATTTTTTTATACCAAGAACAACATATAATTTGCTTAGAACGGTCAGCGTGTGGTCCAGGTATCCCATAGAGCACCAAGGCAGTGTCCAATACAGGGCTGGAGCCAACAATAATTTCTCTATCTAAAAGATGTGGAAATAGGAGACTTAGGAACTTTACTATGCAAATAATTTGTGCATTCCCTAGGATCCAAGGGAATGTAATGAGAAATAATGAGACAAAATTGAGCAAAGGGTTGAAATTCAGGGGAAAAAAAGTCATCATGGTAAAATCCATTAGACTGTGTAATAGTTTCCCAAGGGAAATGATGTAAACCTTATTGCTGAAGTCATTTAAATTTAGACTGAACCAAGCATTTGTAAATATACCACAGGGAACCATCCAAAGATGACAAGGGGAAGGGGAAGGCAATAGGCCAGATGACCTAATCGTTCTTTTTCTCGTTTAATTCCTAGAATTGTGTGATCCTAATTCAAATGAACTAGATTACCTCTTATGACATTCTGTAAAGTGCTCTTGCCAATCAATTGGATTCCTACTTTTGTCACTCCCATAGTTACAATGTTCCCAAGCCAGCCTAACCAAGCAATCCCTGCCCATGAGCTGTCTTCAGATGGCTAATAATGATTGGTTTCAATCTTCTCTGAAAATAAAATGGGCTGCATGTTATAAACTAACATTTTGTCTAATTTGATTCAACACAACGGGATGAGTCACTTCAAAGGCCTCTGGGGCACTCTGCAGAAATACACTCTTCTTGCTTGGGACAGGTCAAATTGGCCCTACAGTGGTGATCATTTTCATTTGTTTTTTTTCACCAAGTGGCTTCCAGGGCTGGAACCTGTTCTTGCACATTCAGCTCCAAATCCCACAATTAGCTTCCCACAAGTGAAGCCTAATGACAAGCTTGAACAGGAAAATGACAAATGGAGAAATCCTGATTAAGCAGCAAATCTCATTCAATTGAAAAGACGTTTTTGCAATGGCCCCACTCACTGTCTTGGTGACTTCTCAGTTCAAAACACCACTCCCTTGGCTACTCCTTCCTTAGATGTGTTATTTTTCCTTATTAAAATATAAGCTTCTTTTTTAAAAAAAACAAATATTTTTTCAATTACACGTATAAACAATTTTAACCTTCATTTTTGTTGTTTTTTTGTTTTTTTTTTTTTACAATTTTGAGATCCCAATTCTCTCCTATCTTTTCTTTCTTCCCCACCTCATTGGGAAGGTAAGCAATTTGATGAAGATTATACATTTGCACTCATGCAAAATATAAAATATAAACTTCTTAAGGTCAGAGACTGACTTTAATTTTGAATTTGTATACCTAGCACTCAACATAGTGCTGGTAAGCATGCAGTAGATACTTTTTCATTCATTCATTCCACTATCTACTATGTACCAGACACTATGTTAGGGACAAGAAATGTAGAGATGAAAATTGATATTATTCCTACCCTCAAAGGACTTACAGTCTAAAATTGTAATCCTCAAAGAACTTTCTAATTCTTAGCTCATCATTTGCAGCATCGCATCAACATCAGAAGCAGCATTTAAATAGTTTAAGGTTTGCAAAATGCTTTGGCATGTTATTTTCTTTGATGCCAATAAGTCTGTGCTTGTATTATCCCCATCTTACAGATGAGGAAACTGAGCCTGAAACAGGTTCAATGACTTAACCAGAGCAGGTTTTGAACTCAGATCTTCTTGAATCCAAAAGTCCAGCCCTCTGTCCACTACCCTAACTAGCTGCCTATGTGAATAGAGTCCTGAACTTGGAGGGGAGAAAACATGGGGTCATATTCTACCTCTGGCACTTGGTAGCTTTGTGACTTTGGGCAAATCACTTAACCCATTTTACCTCAATTTCCTCACTGAATGCCTCCCAGGTTTGTTGTGAAGCCAGTGTTTTGCAAGCTTCCACTTGTTATCTAAATTAGTTGTTATTTTATTACTGGGGAACCTGTCAGAATTGGAAACCACTAAGCTTGGGGCAACAATAATGTCCTTTTCTGTGACGTGAATTAGAAGAAACATTGGCTGCTTCTCAAGTCATTTAGCTTTCAGGGTGATGCCTTCCTGTTAATATCTTTGCAGGAAGAAATCAACACTCAACAAGCATTTATTAAGAGCCTACTATGTGCCAGGCATTGGGTTAAGTGCTAGGGATACTATGGAAGGCAAAAGATAGTCCCTGCCTTCAAGGATCTCACAATTACATCCTTCTGGCTTTGCTGGCAATGTGTCCCACTGATACTCCCCAGATCTGTGACACTTCAGTAGATGGATCACATACCCCCAGAAATAGACTTTCCTCCACCCCAGGAATGATAAATGGAATATTGATGGTGTCCTCCCTGTGGCTAGCTATCTAAATATGGTATGAGCTGAGAAGATAAATTGAATCTATCATTCACTTTATGCAACAGTTTCATAAACGCATCAGGAAATCAGTGCAGTTTTTTGGATTGTACTGGACAATGTTTCCATCATTGCCATCCTCAATTAAATTTACTGTCTTGCATTATAAGGCAGATAGGTGGAGCAGTGGATAAAGTACCAGGACTGGAGTCAGGAGGACTTGTGTTCTAATCCAGCCTTGGACACTTACCAGCTGTGTGATCCTGGGTAAGTCATTTAACCCTGTTTGCTTCAGTTTCTCCATCCGTCAAATGAGCTGGAGAAGGAAATTGCAAACTACTCCTGAATCTTTGCTAAGAAAACCCCAAATGGGGTCATGAAGAGTCACACATGACTATTTGACTAAGCAACAACAGCAAGCCTTGCATTATAATAAAAAATAATAATTGAGAGGTTGGTGTCAGTAATTTTTATAAATGGCCCAGAGAATCTAGACAATTTACTTAAGGTCACACAGCAATGTGACAGACCCAGCAGTCAGGTTAAATTAGAACTCAGAGGCCATTATTTTTTACTTCATATTTTGGGGAGTTAGTACACCAAAGGAAAAAAAATCCTCCCTCCTTTAAGAGGAGCTGCCTGAGACTTGTTACATCTCTTTTACAGGTCTCAGTCCAAACGAACCTCATTGAAGATGTTCAGTGACAAGAGAGCATTTAGACTGATGAGGGTGTGGGCTCATTTCCTGACACATGCTCTGTTGCTGAAGGGAGAAGCCTGTCTCTGTCTGGTTTGTCCACAGTGGCATGCCTCTGTCTAGATGATATATCAGAAACAAAAAGCCAGCTTGATGCCTGCTTTTCACTCCACTGAAAGACAGCCCATAAACCAAGCTGTCTGTTCAAAACAGGGATACATATTAATGAAGTGGAGCATATGTGGTATTTCTGAGCTAGGAGCCATTTGGGAGAGTGGCCGGCTCAGACAGAAGGAGGGGAAATTAGATCTACTGGCACACTGGACTTGGTTGTGAGAGGACTTCCACTGCTGCCTCTGCTCTCAGAGACTATTACCTGTATCAGTTATTTGAATTATACTGCAGTCATATACTGGTAAGTGGTGTTTTAAAAAAATTTTTTTTATTTAATTTTTAATTTATGGAATAAAAAGCATTTCCATATGTGGAAATGAGTACATTTCCATATATAATAAAATATAATATAAAAAAGATACAAAACAACTTGCTATTCCTTTTAAATAAATAATAAAGTTATCATGTATATTTCTTCCTTCCTTCCTTCCTTCCTTCCTTCCTTCTTTCCTTCCTTCTTTCTTTCTTTCTTTCTTTCTTTCTTTCTTTCTTTCTTTCTTTC
>NW_027187372.1:4313287-4341310 GCF_028583685.1 Petaurus breviceps papuanus
AAAAAAAAAAAAAAGCCTACCAGTTGGAGTTGGAGAGAAGTTGTGATATATACATTGATGGAGGAATTATCCATGTAGATGAACCTCCAGATCTTTTGAGATATGAGGTATACTCATCCAGTGTTTGTATGCAAAGCCCTAAATATTTGCAAAGGGTTGGGACTCTCTTTTTTCATGATGTGGCAATGTCAATGATGAATGAGAAACACTTAGCACAACTAGGCAGGAACTTGGCAGGTAATGCTTTGGGTAATAATGCTAGGGTTCTTTTTTTTTATCAGGCTTGAGATCAATATACCCAGTAAGGTTGTGCCAACTTGGACAAGAAGAACAATAATAGCTTACATTTATATAGTGCTTAACATATGACAGACATGGTACTAAGTGCTTTACTATAGTTATGTCTTTTGACCCTCACAACAATCCAGGCATGTAAATGCTATTATTACCTCCATTTTACAGATGAGGGAACTGAGGCAAACAGAGGTTAAGTGACTTGCCCAAGTCACACAGCTAGTTAGTGCTTGAAGCTAGATTTGCCAAGAGTATTTATGGTATCTGACCCAGCCTTCTTCCATACCCATTTTGATTGCCACATGGCTCATAGTGACTGTAGTAAGAAATCAAAATATAGATTATGAGTGCATTGAAGTATAATTATAAATACTTTTCTTGCATGGTTTGTGGAAGCAGAGAAGGGTCATAGCAGGAATGTGGTCCAACATATTTCAGTTTGTGACAACTCTACTTTTATAACTCCTGACTGAGCCACAGCTCTCAGTTCCCAAAGGTCAAGTTCAATTGTGCAGCCTTCTCACCAAGAATCTCTCTGGGTGTGTTACCAGATAAAGTTCGTGCCTGGCTCCTCTCCCTAGAACATCCCCCAGGATTTGTCTTGGTCTAAGTATCCATCACAAGGGGAAAAGTCCTGGTTCCCATGCAAGCTAATAAGATTTAAATATAAGACAACCTTTATCCAATGACAAAAATGGAAAGGACCTGTATTCCCTTTCCTTTCCCTTTTCTCTCTGTTGGGCCCCCAGCCTCCTCAGGCACCTATATAGTGTTATATAATTATAGTACTTCCTCAAGGATCCACTCCAAAGGGAAGCACCTGGGGTTTAGGGAGACCCAGTTCCTCTCCCCTGGTCTTCTGGGATAAATAACTCAGAACACCAGAGAAAGGCAAGATCTAGGCTTGCTCCTCTGTGGAATGGCTCTGTTCTTTGATGCATCTCCACTCCAGGGTTCATTTGGTCTAGGGACTTCTCCACTTGCTTATTTTCATCTTGCACATGGTTCTCTGAGGGACCTGCACAATTTTGCAAGTCTCTCCCCAGGCAACTAAACACACTTCTGTTAGTAGCCCCTCTCTTCTCTGTGTCTCTAGCTCTGCAGTATTCAGGATTAATACCTTTTTAAAGTCCAAGCCCAAAGGCAGAACTCATATAAAAGAATTAACTTTAAATCATAAGTCAGGGATCATAAATCATCAATCATTATCAATTTGAAATCAACGTAACCAAGGACAAGTCATGTTCACATATTGCTTCCAGAACAGAGGCCTCAAGAGTGGGGTGAAAAGAGTCAAAATAAGGAGAATTTATACCTTGCTGAAAAGCTTCCCTAATCCAGATAATATCTCACCCTGTTCAGAATATAGTAGAGGGAAGGAGGTTCCTTTCTGGATCACACCTGGGAACACCTACTACCTTGTCCAATTAGTCTTTGCTAGCAGTTGTGATGCTTAGAAGTGATTTAAGTAAAAACAAGTGACGTGGCATGAAATAGAAAGATTAAATTTTTCTGCAAAGGGAAATTGGCAAAGAAGACAAATGACGTACTTAAGAAAATATCCCTGGATAAAGAATCACAAAGGTTTTTGACTGACTCAGGAGGCTGAAAGAAGGTGAAGATGTTCATGATTATACACAAATAGTCACATAATCAAAGAACCAGAGACCTAGAGCTGGAAAAATCCCTGCATCCATCTAATCTGACTCCTTCATTTTATAGATGAGGAAATTGACAGTAAGGGTGACTTTTCCAAGGTCACCCAAGCATTAAGCATCACAGGCTTGATGTCCTCTGACTCCATCGCCAGTAGTTTGTTTTTGTTTCATTTTGTGTTTTTCCCATTTTGAGTCACTGTCTCCTCAGGTCTTGTCCACTGCCCCATCTGCAAGGCTACAGAAAATGCTGGGAAGTTTGGTTCATGCAACTAGATGATGTGAGAATGATGACAGAAAAGTTAAATTTAGACTAAAAACAACAACAACAGATTCAGTGGCAACTTGACAGAATTTCTCATCAGTTTCCTTGCAATAGAGCCTGAAAGGATGTCAGAGGACTGGAGGTTTCTCTATCCCTTCTCTCTCAGACCTACTTGACCTATGTCTGGGACTCCAGTGCCTTCCCTCTCCAAATAGTGTGGTTCTTCGTTATTCCCAGTTTGGGGGATACACTGCCCTCAGTGAAAGGGTAAGAGAAGAGAAGCAACAGCTGTCTCTAGCATCACTGCTGGGGATAGGATATTTATAAGCAAGATTTTTGTGAAATTTTGAGAAACATAGTTGAATCTTTGTATTGGTGATAATGCCACAATAGAAAGAGCACTAGATTGGGAGTCAGAAATTGGATTCAAATCCCATCTCTGCCATTTAATGGAGACCTTGGGCAAGTGACTCACCCTCTATTGACCCCAGTTTACTCATCTGTAAAATGAGATGGTTGGACCAGAAGAACTCTGAAATCTCTTCCAAGTCTAAATCTATGGTTTTAAAAAGAAATGATTCTTTTTTAAATTTTAAATTGGGATTTTAATTTATTTTATCATCATCTCAGGTCATGAGTTCATAGATTTAGAGGTGAATGGAACTTAGCCCCTTTGTCTTATCAACAAGGAACTGAAGCCCACAAAAGTTGTGACTTGCCAAAAGGTTACAGTAATATTTAGTAGCAGAGCAAAAATTCAAACCCATTTAAAAGAAATGATTCTTTTATAAGGGCTAATAAAAGTTTAATATCCAGCTCTCTGTAAAAGCACAATACACCTTTACTTTTAATTTGCCTTATTAACATTTTCTCCATCACTTTCTTAAGTCTAGGCAATCAACAAAATAATAAATCAAACCCTGATTTGAGGTGTATGCTGATTTCAAAGGTGTAAATAATTGCTCACACTGGAAATTTAACCATCGACTCCTAGCAGGTAAGAGTTGGCTCCGGTACCCTCCTGAATATGGGGGAATAAAGTCAATTCCCACCGTAATTGAAGTTACAATTTGAACAATTCAAACAATTTGAAATCTCCATCATCCTATTTGAATTTGAAATGTTTCCATCATCCTAGTTTTGGTTGGGCTTTTGCTACAGGACAAGGGACAATTGGATGGCAGATCAACATGTGTTCCAGACACAAACTTAGAGACAGAAATTGAATAAACTGGGCCACATTCAGCAAGAACAAATTACTTGGTTGCTGCCTGCCTCAGTTTCCTATCTGCAAAATGGGGATAATAACAGCACCTACCTCCCAGGATTGTTGAGAGCATCAAAAAGATAACCTTTGTTATCTTTAAGTGCTTAGCCCAGTGCCTAACATTCCTTCATCCCCATAGCACTTTGCTCAGGTCTCTCCTTTTCTCTTTTAACTCCCTCTTCCTTGCATCAGTTACTTATGGAGATATCCTTCCCCACTAGCTTTTCTTGAAAGCAAAGTCTTGTTTTTAATCTTTGTTTCTTTCACATAGTAGGTGCTAAATAAATACTTGCTCGACTGAACTGAATTAATAAACAGAAGAGAACTCATTTAAATCTCGATCTTTCCCAAGCTCTGCCTCATCTACTTATTCATGGTCATATATAAGGCCTAGATAATCCATAGTGTTTAAGGCTATCTACAAAGACATGTTCTTCATGTTTCATTCTGAAATTTTCTATGGAAAAAATTACTGAATTGAACTTATATGTAATGATTATAATACGAGAGATTGGATATCTTTTATAGATGAAAATGTTGTTACTGGTGACCTACCATTGGACGTCATAGAATCTTGCATCTTGAGCTGGGATGGGCCTTAGAGACCCATTTAGAGCAACTTCTTTATTTACAGATGAAGAAATTGAAGACCAGAGAGGTTAACTGATTTATCTATAGTCATGTGGATAGTGACAGAAGCAAGATTTTGCCTTAGGTTCTCTGACTCCAAAACTCCATGGTACTACATTGCCCCTGGGCAGATATTTGCATTATTTTTCTAATGGAGGTGTAGGATACATTGATGCATCAAATAATCCAAAGAAACCAACAACCTTATATTTAACATGTGCCCTGAACTTTGCTGGCTACCATTTGTTGTTTTCCTTTGTTTTCTAAGAGGGCCGATGACATCACGGGTTGATGTCTTGACTTTCACATGAATCAGATTTAAGTGAGGTAGGCTGCACAAATTCATCAGTCTCACTCTCTCCTCCAGTCATCAAAGTCCACTGGCAAGATGAAAGTCAAGACAACTGGCAATGGCCCAGGATGCAGTGGATGACCTTGGCATCTTCTCTGTCTGACCAAGCTCTAAGCACCCCACAGCTCCCTCTTCGGTTGCTTTCGTGGCCATTGGAACAAATTGTTCTATCCTTCCATTCCACTGGGGTGTGAGGTAGGGGAAGGTTTAGATGCCTAGGGGAGATATCCCCCTAACTTACTGAGGGGTCTGTGACCTATTGGTTACACTCAAACTGGTTTAGTCTGTCTGCTGAGGTGGTTTTACTAGGGTGTGGTTTCTGAGCATGCTGCATCTTCCTGGACCCACAGATGAGAGCTGAGTGCAGGTAGACACCAAAGGTGGATTAAAAGCAGCCCTGAAAAGAGCTCACCAAGGCTTTACACCAGAGGTGCTAGTTCTCCCTGAAGACCTATACAGAGAAGATACAAACGCTAAAGGCACAAGCCATGTTTTCAACAGGTTCCCTTTGGTCTAATTTGGAAGATGAAAGATAAACACTTGAAAATTTCAAAAGCAAGATTTCCTCCAAAATCTGTTATTTTATTGGTGTAGGGAATTCCTGGTGAATAGATTACTCCTGCTAATGGAGAATAACATCTGCTCTTGCAACTTATAGCCTTAGAGAGCTGCCTATGATACTGAGAGGTTGTCATTATGAGTCAGAAATGGAATTTGAACAAGTCTTCCTGTCTCCAAGGTTGGCACTGTATCTGCAAGGCCTCTTTATATCCAAAGGAGCTGCTCTCAAATGCAATAGATATGGAAGTGAATGTTGAAAACTAAAAGTAAATTAATTAATTTATAAAAAAAAGTACAGTAGCAAATTTATAGCAGTTCAAGACAAAATAGGAGAAATGTTCATGGGGAAGGGAATAAACATAAGCAACTGCTTTATACCAGATCAGTAATGTGCTAATATTTGTAAAAATATTGTATCATGGGGCAGCTAGGTGGCACATTGAATAGAGCACCGGCCCTGGAGTCAGGAGGACCTGAGTTCAAATCCGGCCTCAGCCACTTAACACAGAACCTAGCCATGTGACCTTGGGCAAGTCACTTAACTCAATTGCCATACCTTCCCCCCTCCAAAAAAAAAATATTGTACCATTTGGTCCTCACAACAACTCTTTGTAATAGGTGCTATTATTACCTGCAAATTAGAGTTGAAGAAACTGAGACAGACACAAAGCTAAGTGTATGAAGTCATATTTGAACTCAGGTCTTCCTGACTCTGAGCCTTGTGTTCTATCTACTGTGCCATGGATTTAGAGTTGGAATGGACCTCAGAAGACATGTAGTCCAACCCCTTCACTTTACAGATGAGAAATATGAGACCCAGAGAAGTTAATTGACTTATTTGCCCAAGGTCACATAGCCTGTAATGTCCCAACTTATAGCATGGATAATTGCCTAAAAAATTCCAGGAGCTTCAAGCCATGGAAAACTTTACAAGGAAGGCTGGACTTTTGGAGGCCTCAAAAGATGGATAGGGTTTGTATATAGGCACAGAAGAGGTGGGAAGAAATTATAGGCAATTAGAATGGGCATAGAATTTGTGAAGGGAAAGTTAGGAGCCCTTGTAAACAGATTAGATATAAGAATGACTGAAATGTAGAGTCTAAGTGACCAAGAAAGCACCATTAATGGAAATAGGAAGTCACAGCTCAGGAGGATATGACAAATTCATTCAATTTTAGAAATATTGAGCAAATGAGTCAAAGTAGCAGAGTATATTTGGAGACTTAAACTGATTTAGCTGGGGGATAAAGTCCATATACAGACTAAATAGTACTGGAAATATAAGCCAGGTTATAGAGGCCCTTGGATTGCAGGCCAAGGAATTTGACCTTCATTTTGTAGGTCAGAATATCTCAAACTCATTTGCCTATAGGACACTTATTAGTTTGAAATATATTAAGGAGCTAAACTTATAAGGTCTTTCTAGGATAAAGGAGTCAGTGAAAGTCAGGAGTAAGTATGGTAGATAGAACATTGAATCTGGGGTCTGGAAGACCCGAGTTCAAGTCTTACCCTTAGAATCTTGCTAGTCTTGTGACCCTGAGCCTGTCAAATAGCTCTGTCCCTCAGTGTATTTATATGTAAAATGAGTGGGTTGGACTAGATGACATTTAATGTTCCTTCCAGCTCTAAATCTAGGAAAATAAGGAGCAAGAGGAAGAGGATGAGGAAGAGGAAGGGGAGGAGGAAGTATTTTTTTTGGAGGGCAGTTGGGATTAGGTGACTTGCCCAAGGTCACACGGCTAGTAAGTGTTAAGCGTCTGAGGCTAAATTTGAACTCAGGTCCTCCTGACTTCAGGGCCGGTGCTCTACTCACTGTACCACCTAGCCTCCCGAGGAACTACTTTCATACCAAAAATTATAACACTTACTAAATATGTTTGATATCTAGGTAATTTCACATGTAATGTTTTGCAGAAGAAAATATCATTGGGGCTGGTACCCAAAGATCAGGGGTTCTTAGCTTTTTGTGTCATCAGACAGTCTGATGAAGCCTATCAGCACTTTCTTAGAATAATGATTTTACATGTATAAAATAAAATATATAGGATTCCAATTGTATTGAAATAAATACGGAAATTTTTTCCCATTCAAGTTTATGGACAGAGTGAAATCTACCCATGGTATGAAATCATTCCATAGATTCTTTGTTTGCATTGCATAGCATATATTTGGGGGGAATGTTGCCATGGCCATGAAAGACTTTTGATCAGGAGAATTACATTGAAGAAATGGTTTAAAAAGATTAATTTTGTGAAGGATAGTTTGGTGGGTGAAGAGACTGAAGGCAATGCTGCCAATTAAGAGGATAGATCAATAGCCTAAGAATGAGGGTATGAACCCTAAAGGCAGAGACAATGGGAATGGAAAAGAAATAGAATAGAAAAGATGGCTTCGAACTTGTGAAGGAAAAATGGTCAGGATGTGATAGATGGTGGGATGTAGGTGTGAGGGACAGGAAAGAGTCAAGAAATGACTCTGAGATTTGGAGTCTGAGTGATTGGGATTAATGGTAGTACCATGAATAGAAATAGAAAAATCATAGGTAGGAAAGTGATGATGTGTTCAATTTTAGAAAGTTGAGTGTGAAGTGCTCACAGGATATTGAAGTGGAAATGTCTAGCAAGTCGTTGGAAATACTGCCAAATCTTGTTGTTCCTACTTCTACATTCTCTCTCAAATTCATCCCCTTCTTACTCACATGGCTACTCACTCAGTTCAGGACCTCATTTCCTCTTTCCTAGACTGTCGTAATTGGTCTCCCTGCCTCATGTTACTCCTGATTCCAATGATTAGTGTCTAGGACATTTGCACAGCTGCCAAATGATTTTCCTTAAGTGCAGGTCTGACCATGTTATTCTTCTACTCAGTAAATTCTAGGGGCTCCCAGGATTGCCTGGCATATAAAATGTGCTATATAAATGTGTATTCCCTTCCTACTCCCTTTCCCCAATTGCCACATCTTGTTTCTAATCAATATTGCTTGCCCAGACAATGACTTTGAGGCCTATGTTACCCAACCAAGTTTCCAGTAGTTGGTCATAGTGGCATGAATGGTCACATTCTCTTAATTATCCACTCATTCTCTTTCTTAATTAGAGTCTTTCAAAGAATCCTAGATTTCAAGACAGAAGGGCCCTCAGATGCCATCTAGTCCAGTCTTATAATTTTATAGACAAGGAAGCTGAAGTAGAGAGGGACTTATTGATTTGCCCAAGGTCATACAAATAGTTATCATTCTAGTTTCCTTCTTTATTGGTGCATTTCCCTTCGCCTGCAAACACGTCATTCATTATCCTAAGAAGACATTTCCTAGATTCTATTACAGCCTCAAGATATCATCTTATTTCTAACGTATTCCCATAATCATAAACTTTTTGAAAGAATCTTTTGAACTCAATTTCTGAATGCCTGCTGGACTTTTCCTTCTTAATGCTTCAGTAAGCCCTCTATGGTCAATATATAGAAAACTAAAATTATAATCTCTTCTCTAGCCCCTTACTTTCCTATTTCTGACAATGGCACTTTCATTCTTCCAGGCACTCAAACCTGGGAGTTCTTGACCCTCTCCTGTTCCTTAACCCACTCCTAATTATCGCCATCATGCTGATTCTCAAGATCATACCACTATAGTATTTCAGATCTCAGATGGGATCTCAGAGGCCATCTATTTGGAACCTCATATTTTACAGATAAGGAAACAAAAGCCTAGGCCGGTTACGCCATATGAGCAGTAAGCATCCAAGAAAGGATGGAAACTTCTCATCCCAGATCCAATAATCTCTCCACTGCTCCATTTTTCCTTCACTACCTCTTGCTGGACACTGAAATTAAGTGAATTACTGACTCCTATGACTGGCATATTCTACTACTGATCATCCTAAGAATTAGAATTGAACCCAGGAAGACTTGGTTTGAATCCTAGACATTTATGAGTGTGTAACTCCTTGACTTCCCTGAACATACATTCATCTGTATGACGAGGATATTATTATTGATAGTCAATAGCCAATAAACATTTATTAAGTACCTACTATGTGCCAGGAACTGTACTAAGTGCTGGGAATATAAATAAGAAAAAAGAAATGTAGTTCCTACCCTCAGGGAGCTTATTATCAAACAGGGAAGGTAATACACAAAAGAAAGCCAAAAAGGAAAGGGTGCTGCTAGGAGGCTCCCCTGGTGGAGGCAGGGGGATCATGTTCCTGAAATCAAAAGCAAGCAGAGCAGCTAATGGGAAATGAAGTTCACTGGAAAATTCTGAGTCCTCTAAAGGGGTGGTTGGGATGGATTTTATTACTCCACCCTCTAGCCTTCCAATCAGAGAGGAGAGGCAGCTGAGGGTGCCAACGAGGCGTGTGAGTATCAGAACTGAAGCAATCTCCATCATGGTGAGATTTCAGGTGATGAGTTCATCCTGGGAGAGGCATGGTGTTCTTGGAGTGGAAACTGAACTGAGCAGCTGATGGGAAATGAAGTGGAGGAGCTGCCCTATGGGGTTGTTGCAGCCCAAATGTGATGATCTATTCAAAGTGTTATAGAAGCATTAGTTATTGTTATCCTTTGCGCAGTTCTAGCAGGTTCCTACAGAATCAAAGAATTCAATGAAAATGAAACAAGAACACAATAAAGAGGAGACTGGCTACTCACACAGTTTATTTGCTCTGTAAGAACACTGGATTTGTAAAACCAGAGGACTCTGGTTGAATGCTGGCTCTGCCACTTTCTAACAGTATTTGTGGGCAAATCATTTAATCTCCCTGAGTTTCTCAGTCTCCTTGTCTGTAAAATGATATGGTCGGACTAGATGGCCCCTGAGGTCCATTACAGCCCCACTCTGGAATCCTATGATCTCATAATAGTTTGAGTGAGTTTCATGATGTCAGAAGCTGGGGAGAAGTACCAAAAATGGGTGGAGCATTGGGATGATAAAGTGTAAACATGACTTCAGGATGATTGGAATCCAGGGATCACCAGAAATGTGTAGTGGTTCTGGCCAGGTGCCAGGGACGGGATTTGAATGGATATTTTCTTGCCTCTAAGTTCAGTCCTCAAACTGGTAAACTAGGAGCCAGATTTGGCCCTCAAGTTATAGTTTGTAGTGAACCATTCTGCTGTTTTCTGAGTTCCAAAATTCTTAACACCTTAAAGTTTTTCTCTTTATCTCCTGACTGGTTTAGGTGCCCTTTTTGGCTCTCTATGCATATAATATATGGAAATCACAGTTTCAAGTGGGCTCACTTGTTGCTTCCTTTCCCCCCACTGAATTCATCATTTTTGCCTTATTTCAGCACTAATTCTTCATCAAACTTCATTCCTTGTTCAGTCATGTCTGATTCTTCATGACCCCATTAGGGTTTTCTTGGGAAAGATACTGGAGTGGTTTGCTATTTCCTTCTCCAGCTGATTTTACGAGGAAACTGAGGCAAAGAGGGCCACATACCTAGTAAGTATCTGAAGCCAGATTTGAACTCAGAAAGATGAGTCTTCCTGACTCCAGGTCCAGCAGTCTATCCACTGTGTGATCTGGCTGCCCCCACTTCATTCCTTACTGGAGATAATTATTCTGCTTGTCCAGTAATGTGGGACTTCAACCATCCATTGGTCTGAGATTCTGTTCTCCTGCTTCTAAAAGAAAACTCATCCAAAAAACAAAACTGAATGCTGTGAAATTAGCTGCTATGACCAAACTTGACCATGGAGATCAGAAAATATACCTGCCTTTCTTCTTTGAAGAGGCTGGAACTATGCATATGGAGCATTGTATGTATTCTCAGATTCAGTTAAAGACTTGGCTAGTTTTGCTGAATTGTTTTTTAACTCTTATTTTTTTTTTGTTATAAGGGATGGCTTTTTGAGAAGCAGATAGGAATATATATTTGAAAATTACAGCAATGTAAAATTTAAAAATCAATAAAAATTTTAAAATAATTTTAAAAGGCCCTATAATACATCAAAATGTTTGTAGCAGTAATTTTCTGTAATAAACAACTGGAAGTAAAATAGATGCACAGTGAATAGAGAAGGATTTAAATAAGTCATGGTACATGAATGTAATGGAATATTACTCTGCTGTATGAAGCAACAAACATGACAAAAACAGAGAAGCCTATATGAACTGATGCAAAGTGAAGCAAACAGAACCAAAAAGTGATAAACAGACTGACTATAACTGGGTAAATGGAAAGAACAACACCAAACAACTGAAATTGAATATTGTGGGATTTTAATGACGGAACTTGACTCCAAAGAACAGATAAAACACCTCCCCTTTCTCCTTTGCAGATGTGAGGAGTCAGGGCCATGGGATGTCAAGGGAATATAATGTCAGATTTTTTTTTATATATGTTGCTTAGTTTTTTTTTCTTCTTCATTTCTTCCTTTCAAGTTTATTATAAGAAATATCACTCTCTGGGAGAGGTAGGGGAAAATACAGTGAAAAAGATAGATGATATTTTTAAAAAATACCCATAAAATGTAAAAGATGTTCTTTTTAACTGAGATAGACCCTCATCGATGAGGGTACCTTTTATAGCTCTAGATTTATATAATTTAAGAATATAATGATTTATTTTCATAAGTGCATATTATTAGACTAACGAAAAGCAACTCATCCTTACTGAAATGCACCATTAGAATGTCAACTCTTTGAAAGTAAGGACTGTTTCATTTTTTTCTTTTAGTTTCTACTGCCTAATATAGTGCTTGTAACACAGTAGGCACTTAAAAGCTTATTGAATTGATCTGAAGTGAAATGCCGGCTCTAGGAACGTAGACTGAGGGTCATTTCCATTGAACCAAGCTGCCTCTAGAACTTCGAGCTCCCTTGTCCTGGACTAAATTTCTATTCACGCAGCTTAGGATCACATCTGCTTTTGAAGCACCACGTTCATATTTGGCTTGTGGTGATTCGGAACCCCCGATTCTCTTTCACACTCTCGATTAGCTCCAGTTTTTCCCTGCCCATTGCTTATTTGTACATAATTGTCTGCATGTTGTCCCCTTCGTCAGACTTGAACTCTTTAAAAGTCAGGACTGTCTTTTGCTTCTCTTTGTATTACCTGTGCTTGGCACAGTGTCTGGAACATAGCAGGTGCTTAATGAATGCTTATGGACTGACATTGAACTGTTGAGCCCTACTGTCTGCTCCCAATTATCCCACTGATTATCTCCATGATGAATGTGGGATGGAAGTAGCAAGGATAACAAACAACTCAAAACAGCACTTAAGCGAGTAGTTGAAACCAGCTTCTCTGCCCCTAAATCTTTTGACCAGAGCGAGCAGCAAAAAATTACTGGTTTGAGTTTCGCCTCCTTTTATTTTCTTTTTCACACAAATGAGCAACCACAGTCAAGCAGCAAAAGGAAAGTGGGAAGGAGAAACATAGAAACCAGACAATGAAAAAGGCGTATGACCATCCTCAAAATCAATAGTAATGGATTGTTCCTTTTAAGGATAAGATCAATTAGGAAAAAAGACAGTTTTGGGGCTGGTAATGATTTGGCATTGGTTTACACAGTTGAAATAGATCATTCATTGCCTGGGGCATCTAGGGGACCCATAAATATAGCCTAGAGTCAACTAGCTGTGTAATGCTGGGCAAGTCATGTAGCCCTGTTTGCCTCAGTTTCCTTATCTGTAAAATGAGCTGGAGAAGGAAATGGCAAACCACTTTGGTATCTCTGCCAAGAAAACCCCAAAAGGAGTCATGAAGAATCAGATACAAGTAAAACAACTGAACAACAACTCCATCGTGCTAAGGTGCCATGACTCGGTGTCTTGAGAATTCATTCATAAAATTATGAAGTATCGTAATGTAGAAAACTGACTGCATGTGCATCCCAAAACTAATCCTGACAATGGCAGGGAAGTGACATTTTGGGAAAGACATGAATCATCCGAGTTCAGCCAGTAGTCTAGGTGATCTCAAAATATGAAATGTTTGAAGACCCCATCAAGAATAACCATCTTCTGGGGTGGCCAGGTAAGCACAGCGAGTAAGAGCACTGTCTCCAGTGTCAGGATGACCTGGGGATTGAATCCGGGCTCAGATACTTAGCACCACACCCAGAAATAACTGGCCATGTAACCTTGAGCAAGTTACTTAACCCCAATTGCTTTAAAAAAAAAAAAAGAATAACTATCTTGTCAAATCCCTGCATTTTACAAACAAGGAAATTGAGGTCCAGAGACATGAGATGACCCACCCAAGTTCTAAGCTTGTAGGCTTTGTCCCCTCCCCCACCATAGGCTACATAGGGATGTCAAAGAGATACCACATATTCTCACTCCAGTGTTAGAACCACAGAGGGAGGGTAGACAGGGGAGCCCTATACCTAACAAAAAAAGAGAGAGAGATCATGAGATCATAGAGAAAGGACCCTAATGGCCTTCAAATTCCAAACCCACACTTTATGGATCAATCAATCATCAATAAACATTTATTAAGAACCTACTAAAGTGTCAGGCATTTGTGCTAAGCATTGAGGATGCAAATAAATAAAAAAAGAAAGTCCCTATCCTCAAGAAGCTTACTGTCTAATTGGAAAAATAAACAATACTTAAAAGAAAGCTGAAAAGGTAGGGGTTGGGGGTAAGAACAGAGAAGGAGTGAAGAAATAAGGCATAGAGGTGTAGTGACTGAACTAGATTTGAATCCAGGTTCTCCTGACTCCAAGACTGCCTCTCAGTGAGTGAGGCCATGGGTACAGGGGGAAAGAGGGATCCTTTGATCCCCTGTTTAATATTCCTCATTCCTACCCTGATTTCTTTTTAGGCCCATACCCATGTTTCTTTACACGACTGTATCTTCATTTTACCTATTTTTGTCCCTGGCTACCAACACGCTGCCGTAGCAACAAAGCACGATGCAAACACTTTGGAACCAAATAGTTTTCATCAAGTTGGCCACATTGGTTGGCAGAAAAAAATCTGCTGCTACTTCTCTGGCCAAAAGTACATCTAAAGCCAAATTACAAGGTACAAAAATAACAAGCTACCCAACCCTCCCTGCAAACTGAGCTGAGCTACCATTTTCCAAGGACCACTCAAGCCAAGCAGTTTTTATAGATGTCAAATTTCCCTTCAGGGTCCCATAATTCAAATCAGCAAAGATGTACTAAGCACCTTTGTGTACAAAGCCCTTAGCAAAGGGTTGTCTAGGAAGTGAGGAAGTTAATTAGAAGGGTGAGTAGTATCCAAATGGTGGCAGTCATGTCCATCTGTGGAGACCTAGAGTTCAAAATGAACTGATAGTGTGTCCAAGGTTTTCTTAGCAAGCACTTCCCCAGATCCCTCTGCTAATCCTCCCATGACATGGAGTCAGGGTCCCAGACTATCCTGTTTGCTCTTCTTTGGACACTCTCTAGTTTGTCAATGTTCTTGGAATATGGCACCCAGAACTGAACACAGTACTCCAGGCTTGAATGGTAAAGGCAGAATTCAGCAGGACAATTCACCTCTCTAACTTAGGTTTCTTTGTCCCTCTTAGTGCAAACTCAAGATTGCATTGGCATTTTTGACTGTCAAACCACACTGCTGATTCCTATGGAGGTTTTAGTCCACTAAAATCCCCAGATTTTTGACTGCTATCTATTCATACCCTCTCCATCTTGTACTTGTGCAATTGAATTTTTGTACCCAAGTGCAAGACTTTACATTTATCCTTACTGAATTTCATCTATTAGATTCAGCCCGATACTCTAGACTGTTAGATCCCTTTAGAGTCTTAGTCTGTCATCCACTGAAATAGCTGTTCCTCTCAACTTTGTGTCATCTGTACATCTGATAAGTATGGCATTTGCTGCTTTATCTAAGTCATTGATTAAAATGTCAGGCAACACAGGGCCACGCATAGATCTCTGTTGTCACTGATATGCTGGAGCTGACCTTTGTCAGCTTGCAAGAGCCAATTGTTAAATTTTCAGGAATTTTGTGATCTAGTTGCTAAGCACAGTCAGTAAGCAGTTCAATCAGTTCATGTACCAATAATGCTTGCTGCTTTGCAACAATTGGCATCAACCCCTGCAGATCATATTTTCAATACATTATTCCTTAATTTAAATGATTGTGGCTTTAATAGTGAATATTTGAAAGCAAACTTAATTAATTGCATTTTGCGCTATTGCTGCTAATATAATGCTCGGAAGAAAGTCTGGAGTAGTTACAAAGTTGTTAGGAAATTTTTCTAAAATCATCTTTTGGAACTGTTTAATTCATTGATTGCAATCATAACTTGACTATTTGATATCTGAAATAAAATAAGTTAATCAATTTAAAATATTTCTGGATAAAATGTATTCTATTTATCAGAAATCTAATCAAGTCAATTAACTAGAAGATACAGCTTGAATTTGAAATTAGAATTATTATCTTGATCATGCACTGGGACAGAGATGGGCAGCTACACAAGTCACTGCTTCAATATGGCAGTATATCTTGCATTATTTATGCATTTTTCTCATTATTATTTTCTTTGGCAAAATATTAGCTAACATTAATTTCTTGTATTGTAAGACTTTAGTGATTGACATTCTTGAAGAATTCTCATTACTTCCAACTGCACTGCAGTCAGCTCAACTAACATTAGGAAAGCACAAAAATTAATCAAATGCCCCAAAAGAACTTTGGAAAATTTAAAGACTGATATTGAAAAGCATGACTCTCTAGTTGAAGTTTTATTAAGTCAATAAAGACATTCTACTTAAAAATAATAATTTTAAAACCTTTCTAAAGAATGTGTTATTAGAAAATATATTGCAAAACATGGACTTACATCCTTACCCAGTTTTAACAGGATTGTGTCATGCTCCTATATTCATCTTCTACTACCCAAACTAGTTTCTATCTTCTGTGCATTCCATTTTAAAGCTTAAGTTGGAAAAATTCCCAAAGTGAGTGGAACCAAGATGGTGGCAAAGCAGGGAAAATATACAGCAAGCTTTCCTCTATAAAACTTCTCTAAATAAGCCTAGAAAACATAACAGACTGAATTCTGAAGGGAAAATCCAAGAAAAGTCAGCCTTGATTAGCATAAGGAGACAGACAGAGGTGTGAGGACAATGTGGACAGGGGCTGGCCAGGACTCCAGTGCTACAGAGCATCCCAGAGCCTTAGGGACTGACAGAACATCAAAGTTGTGCCATTGGGCAAGAAGCACTAGTGCAGGAAAATGGCACAGGAGCTCCCTTAACTAGAACAGGTTGTGGGAGCCAGTACCAGCTGGCAACTCTGTCCCTCAGTATCCAGTTCCAAGTCACAGATCCAGTTGACTGAGGAGGGCACTTGCACCCAGGGGTAGCTTCCAGGGTAAGGAAAGATCCAGGCAAGAGTTCAAAAACAAGAAGCAGCTATATTTCTGGGACCCCAGGAGTGGGACAAGGGTCTCAGTGACAACTTCTGTACCATTCTGAAGGTTATGGTAGAAAAACCAGGACAAGGATCTTAAATCAAAGGGAGCCAGATATTCTGTGGCTTTGAATCCACAAAGCTTCTTAGCTAATCAATAGTGACTGAGTCTAGCAGTCATCCAAGGAAAGTGAACCCACAAGAATGGTCAGACCCAACTCCAGGTCAGAAACCTACAGAACTCAGACCAGGGGGCAGCAATCAGATTAATTGTTGATCAGACCATTTGGGGAGCACCAAATGATTGCAGATCCCCAGTATGAACTATCCCTGAGATCTTGGAGTAATACAACACTCAATACCTTAAGAAAACAGTAGCAGGTCCAGCCTAGATACTTTCTCCAAAGTACACAGATCCTAATCCTAACATAATTTCCAAAGTCTAGAAGAATGTGCAAATAAACAAAAAAGGATCTCACTACAAACAGTTATTATGGTTACAGGGATGCTCAAAATGTTTCCAAAATACCTATAAGTACGCATCAAAGAAAAACACACTTTGGGCAGAAATTCAGCTGGAATTCCTTGTAGAAAAGCAAGAATTTTTAAAAAATAGTTTAAAATGTCTACAAATGAAATAAGAGTACTGGAGAAAAAAATGGAAAAGAAATGAGAGTTATGGAAGAAAGAATGGGAAGGGGAAGTCACAGTTTAGCACAAGTGGTAAAAAAAAAAAATTTGCCTAAGCAAAAAATTCCCTGAAAATCAGAATAAACTAAATTGAATCTAATAACCTCATGAGACAACAAGAATTATCAAAACAAAGTTAAAAGTCTGAAAAATGGAAGTAAATTTAAGTTACAGCAAAAAATCAAGGCAAGAAAATTTAAGCATCATTAAACTACCTGAAAACCATGACCATAAAAAGAACCTAGACATCATATTTCAAGAAATCTTAAAAGAAAACTGTCGTATCTCTTAGAACCAGAGAGCAAAGTAGAAACGAAGAATCCACTGTTCAATTCCCAAAAGAAACCCTAAAATGAAAACTCTCAAGAACATCATAGACAAAATCCAGAACTTCTAGCCAAAGGAAAAATCCTATAAGTAGCCAGAAAGAAAGAATTTAAGCACCATGGAATCACAGTCAGGATCACACACAATTTAACAGCCACCACTATAAAGGAGCAGAAAACTTGGAAAGATATTCCAGATGGCTAAGGATATGGGCTTACAACCAATAATAACTTACCCACAAAACTGAGTATAATGCTATTGGGGAGGAAATGGATCTTTAATGAAATAGAAGACTTCCAAGCATTCTTGAAAAGACCAGACCTATATAGAAACTCTAATGTGCAAATGTAGGAGTCAAGAGACATCTCAAAAAGTAAACATGAATGAACAATGATAAAGGACTAAACAAGGAAAACCGCTTAATTCTAATGTGGGGAGATTATATATTTATCCCCTCTGAACACTATCATCATTAAAGATCATAGATAATCTTAAGAATGGAATGGAAAGAGAAGTGTAGAGGCAAAAAGGGAAAGAAAAGCTAGGGGAATTATCTCACATAATGGGGATATACAAGTAAAAGTCTATAAAGATGAGAAAGAAGGAGTGGGGAGTAACTAACGGTTGAGCCTCTCTCATCTGCAGTGATCAAAGGGAAAAAATGTAATATGCACATACACATAGATGGAGAAAGAAATACATTTCACTCAACAGTGAGAGAGGAAGGAAAGAGGAGAAGGGGGGAGGAAGAATTTAAGGGAGGAATTAGTCATAAGCAAAAGAAACTCTAGAACATACAAAAAATATTTATAGATCTTTTTGTGTGGCAAAGAATTGGAAACTTATGGGAAGCCCATCAATGGTCAAAATGAGTCATATAATATATTTTTGGGGGGAGGGCAGTTGGGGTTAAGTGACTTGCCCAAGGTCACATGGCTAGTTTTTGTGTTGTGTCTGAGGCCAGATTTAAAGTCAGGTGCTCCTGACTCCAGGGCCGGTGCTCTATTCACTGCACCACCTAGCCGCCCCCATATAATATTTTCAATGACCAATATGGGAATTTATTTTACTTGCCTATATATAACAGCAGTTTTGTTTTTCTTGCTTTCTCAGTCTGGGAGGGGAGATGAGAGACTTTTGCTCATTTAAAAAAAGAAAATAAAGTTTAAACTTGGTTGGTGAATTCCCAGTATATCCACATTGTTTTCTTCAGGTAAATAACATTTTCCTCCTTGTTTCTGTCTGAGTCTTCAGGATTTCATCCTTGAGCATCTATTTTTCTTGGGTTGAGTTCCCCTAAAATATTACTCCTTGGAATCCTGCTTATTTTTCCTCTGGACTCTGAAATTTGCTTTCACACCATCTAGGGTGAATGAACATCAAACTATACCCAGATTTCTTCTCCTCAATCACAGACTCTAGGATGGAAGAGTCTTCTTCCCAAGTTTTTCATCATTTCAACTACAGGAACCAGTTCTTCCCTGTTGGTGAAAATCAAATCCAGAATAGAACTTCCTCTTGTTGAAATTACCACAAAAATGAGTCAAGAAGTTATTGCTGCAATGTTCTTTGATGTTTTCCCTGTTTACAGACTCCTGTGAATCCTTTTCTGTACCTTCTGTGGGGAGAAATAAATGCTATCCTCTACCAGTAGTCATTTGCTAGCTTTCCAAGTTTGTGAAAACTTGGGAATTAAACCTAATTTACATATGTAGATTTTTCTCAAGTTAATTCTTGGTGGAGGAAATGAGCCCAGGAGAAGATGACTTTCTTTGGTTCAGTCCAAGGATTGGAACCAGTCTTTGTGAATCTGAAGTCTTTCTAGGAGAAACCTGGGCCACAGGTTGCAGAGATGTTGGAGACATTAAGAGCAAAGGTACAGTTACTGGAAAGTGCAGGATCCCACTCCTAACAATTATCTGGGGTGGCTAGGTGGAGCAGTAAATAAAACATGGGCCCTGGAGTCAGGAGGACCTGAGTTCAAATCCAACCTCTGCCACTTAACACTTACTAGCCATGTGACCTTGAGTAAGTCACTTAACCCCAATTGCCCTGCCCTCCCCCTCCAAAAAAAAGCAAAAAATAAAAGTGCAGGAAATACTCAGGGACAATGAGTAACCTAGTTTAATTAGAATAAATGAGGAGAGTTGGATGCAGTTGTACGATCCGCCCCTCACTGTTTTTTAAACAGGATATTTGTTTGCTAGCTATGGCACAGGCAGTGTCATCTCTAGAGGGAGGAAATGGACTCAGGGTATCCCTCATAACTCAGTAGTTTACTGACTCATGTCGTTAGTAACAAAACCATTTCAAGAGTCTCTAATTTTTGGCACATTTTGCTGCACTCACAGCAATAAATGTATGTAATCTGCTCAGAATTCTTAATTTCTCTGAGATTTTATTCAAAGGAATGTATGAGCACATCTGAGGAGAAGAGATTGCCTTTTCCAGAATGCCTGGGTCCAGAAAACGAACTTTGATTGAAACAAGTTCCCAGGATTTCATTTCCCAAAAGAATGTGTACTTACATTGTTGGGTGATTCCACCATAAAGGAAGAGGATTGTAGGAAGAAGTTCAATGCCAATGTTCAGTGTCAGAACTGTGCATCCAGGATTGCAATGGTGATATATCCAGGATTTCACTTACCAATTATCCCAAAGTCCCAGCATGCTCTGGAGATTCCATGAAACATTAAAGTACCCTCTCTCTAGGGCAGAGAAGTGAACCAGAGCAGCAGAACAGCAAAAGACATGAACAATGTCTGCACTAAGGGTTTGTCTGCCTTATTCCGGTTCCAGAGAGATAAATTTTTCCTTATTTCAGAAGTGAGACTCTTGATGAAACTGTTAATCCATACTGCTCTTGGATTTGGTGCTTTGCTATGCAATTTTGCCCCGATTAAATATTTTACTATTTCTATATCTCCTAGTAAGTTTCCATATGAATTTCAAAGACCTTTAGAACTTCCAGAAAACTGGGCAGGGGGATTGAGCCAGTTGCAATTGTCATCTGAAATACTTCTAAGGTAAACCCTTCATCTATAGGAATGCAAAGATGAGTGGAAAATGGGTACATGTGTATGCATGCATGCATGCATGTGTATGTGTGTATATATGTATATGAATATATGCATGTGTGCATATGTGCACATACATATATGTATATGTGTAAAATTCATACCCCTCTACAACATTCCTGACAGTTTGTCAGTCAGCCTCTTTTAAACTACTTAAAGTTATAGGTGTTCACCTTCTCACAAAGACGTTACCTTTGTCTCATTACATTTAAATGATTTGAGTTCAGCTGATCTTTACTGGGATTCACTTGCATGGATTACAGCCATTCTAGACTACATATGCAAAAAGAGATGCATCGTTCACTAGACAATATAGTCACCGATACTGTAAAAGCTTCCCTCCAGCCTTTAGGCTTAAAAGGGTGGTTGTCATCATTCTTCATGTGATCATTTCTTCTTCTCGTCAATGTGATTCTGCTGTTGTTGATGCTGGAAATATGGCAGATGACATCAGAGACAGACATATGTAATAGGTTTGTCTCCCTTGCCCAATGACTAATCTCTTAATATAATTTCTGACCTGATATCCAGTAACAACCAGATGTCCAGGAAATGGATTAAAAAAATTAGACATTATTTTTTAAATGAATTCAGTCCTTGGATGTTTAATCTCTCTGTTCTCAACTTCTTAGGAAATAATGCATTTTCCCCTAAACTATTAGCTATTGTGCTTTAATCTTGCATTTTCTTATTTATATCCTGTGTGTAATGAGTATATGCCCTTATAAGTGATAATAAAAAATTAAATAAAATACTACAGCAAGATTGTTTCTGGGTTGCTTTTAAAAAGAGTAGGGTGTAGTAGAAAGAGCATTGGTCAAAAAAATGAAAAAATCAGAGTCAGAGGATGGGTTCAGATCTCAGTCCTGCTACTTATAACCTGTGTGATGTTGATGTTCACACAAAACTCGGCATCAGTTTCTTCCTCTGCAAAATTAAAGAATTGGACTAGATTATCTCTAATGTCCCTTCTAGCCAAACCTAAATCATCTAAATCCTTGATCTTTCCCATTTTGTCTTCTTTTTCTTAATTTGGAGTTTCATTCTTGCTACCATGATAGCACTGGTACACAGAGCCCATGCCTCCTCAACCCATGCCTCTATCCCAACTCCTCAATATTCATTTAAACTTATAACATTTGGAGGAGTTGGGGGTTAAGATGAATCCAAGGAAAGACCAACTTTTACAAGTTAGTAGAGGTGCTTTTCCAGTGGCAGTGCTGATAAATGTTTAACAACTGGTTCTCTGGGGAGAAAATGCATATGCAGGATAAACACACTTTAAAGTTTTATCTGCAGTTTGTAAATTTTTCCATTACTTTCTTAAGTTTAGACCATGAGGGAAATAATTCAATAATTATTGATTGTTCAAATTGATTCAATTTAAATATTCAAAATAATTCAATAATAATTCAAGTCCTATTTTGTAACTTGTCAATTTCTGAGGTGTAAATAGATTTACAATTTTAACAACCAGTTCTCTGGAAGAGGATTGAGCTGGGTCCAGCACATCCCAACTTCATTGGAAGTTCCTATGTCCCTGAAGCATCCAGGGCAAATCACTCCTTTGATGCAATACCCTTTCTTCAAATTACTTGACCCCTGACTGAATTCAATTCTTCTTCCTCAATTTTTTTCAAAGTACTTTTCCTGGACCCCCTTTTTATGAATTTATTCCATTTTCCTCATATTATAATTATTTGTGTTCAAACATATCCTTCCCTACCCTACATTGTAAGCTCCTAAGAAAAACCAATCTGTGCCACACCTATCTTTGTCTCTCCAGTCTCTAGAACTTAAGAAATGTTTACTTAATTTTAAAAATTTAATTGCAGGTATAATTAAATTCCAATCTCTTCATGACCTCTTACTCCTTGCCACTCCCCAAGTCCCTATGCTAGGGATTCAAAGAAGGGATAAAAACCACTACTCCAAGTGGACAAGATGGTGACTGGAAATAAGGCAGAATGAAATAATCACCTAGTCTAATTCCATCATTTTATACTGATGCCTAGTGAAGAGATGGTACTTGTCCAAAGTAAATGGAAGCACCAGGATACTAACCCAGGTCCTCCAATATAGGAATCTACCATCTCCTGAGGCTGCTCATTCTATTTCACACAGTAAGAGAGTTTTTCCTTGCATTGAACCCAAGTCTACCTCTCTACAGTCTACCCATTGCTCCTATCTCTTCCACCTGGGATCAATCAGAACAAATCCAGTCTCAGTCTACTTTAAATGGATGATCCTTCAGTGAAGGTCAGCAAGCCTCTGCTTGTTGGAAATGACCCCTTGTTGAAGGTACTGTACAAGAGAATCTTGCTGAAATGCTGCTTGGACTCAATGGTTTCAGTGGTCCCTTCCAACTAGTGAAGACCACTCCCTTGGGCAGCAAGAAGATCAAATCAGTCAATACTTAAAGAATATTTAATTCAGGCTATTTGCTGGGAGATCAAATGGTGAAGCTGAAATACTTTGGCAACTTAATGAGTAGACAGTATTCATTGGAAAAGACTCTGATTGGGGACAAATTGAAGACAAATGGAAAAGGGGATGGCAGACTATGAGATGGACAGATAATATCATGGAAACACTGAACATGAGCTTGGATAGACTTCAAGGGACAGCGGAGGCTAGAAGGGCCTAGGATGCTATGGTCCATGGGGCCATGAAGTGTCTGACATGAGTGAACAGGTGAACATCAATTCTCAGAACCTCTTCAGCTCTAAGCAATAAAGTCCTAATAACGCTTCTCCTGGCAAATCCCATTCGGAGGATATGAACCATAGAAGTTTCTAAATGAAGAACACTGAATCAGCACTGAGGAAACCACTTGACCTTGGTTATCACTTAGCTATCATCTCTGGATCTCAATTGCTTGATCTGTAAAATAATGACACTGGCCTAGATCCTCATCAGTTGGAAATGATCTTACTCTCTTTATGATCTCCCATATTAACCCGAATGATTGCTTTTGTGCATTTCTAGAATGTATTTAGGGTTGTTAGTGGCTAGACAGAGGGCCTGTGGGACTCAAACAGCCCTCTGCTTGGATACTAGCACTGCGCAGAGAGCCCAGAAATGAATACTGAGGAGAACATGTCTGTATTAGAGATGAATTTTTAAAAATCCCTACGAGATGTAATTTTCTCTCTTTCTTTATCTAGTTGCTTAGCATTCCTCCAACAGCATCTATTTGTAGAGGGCTTCCCAGGCCTCACAGATTGCCTGGGCTGAGCTTTCTGACTCAAAGATCAGCTTTCTATCCACTATGCCATGCTGTATCTCAAATCTGAGTCTAGTGAAGAACTCCACTGAGGCACATTATAAACTTTAGAGACCTCATTCTAGGTGCTGAGTCTAAATCTTTTTTTTAAGCAATTGGGGTTAAGTAACTTGCCCAAGATTACACAGCCAGGCCATTTTTTTTTTGGGTGGGTGTTAAGTATCTGAGGCTGGAACCAATCCTGGATCCTCCCGACTCCAGGATCAGCACTCTTACTCACTGCACCACCTAGCTGAGTCCAAATCTTGAATAGGAGAGAGATGACTGGAGAATAGGGTCATGATGAAGATATGGCCAGGAAATTCTCACCTCATAATATTATCAATACTGACCTTATATAATATTCTATTTAATGTATTATACACTATCATTAATATTATATTAATATACTATACTAATTAATATTAGTATACTATATTAAGAATATTAAATAACATTGATTAACAATTATTGGTATTAATATATTATTAATAGTACTATTAATACCAACTCTTTTATTAAACTCTTTGTTCTACTTATCTGTTTCTAAGTTTAATCAACTTTAATAAAGGACTCCAAAGAAGCCAGGAGGCAGAGATGAGGGGGATGGATTGGAGAATGTCTGCTAATCTTATTCCTATGGGATGTAAGAATCCCTTATGGTTCAAATTGATAACTATTAAGTGTGTTTTTCCTTCTACAAAATCCTGTTTAAATAAACAAGTAAAAATTGCAATAAATTTATAAAAACTAGTTTATTGTTACATTGTAAATACTGTCTCCACACCTTCCCAGTCTACACCCAGATGGACCATATGTCTGAGTGTATTTGTGTGTAAGAGACAGAAAGAATGAATTCTAGACATCTGAAAATCTGAAACTTGTTTTATCTCAAGCAACCATATCCTCATGTCAACCCTCAGATGCATATGAACCCTTCCCCCCTCCTTTATCCAGTCCAGGTATAGATTCCTTGATTCTTCTACTATTTTTTTCTACTTTCCTTGTCCAACCCAGATTCATAGGCTATCCTTTTTCCTCATCCACACTTGTGGAAAGGGGGATTCCACTATATCTGAGCGGACTGGCCCTCTCTCTCCCCAGAAATCACTTGGGGCAGAGACTAAGGCCAGTGAAATAAGAAATATAAAATTGCCCATCTCAGGAAGGCACGGCAGGGCTTGGCTGGACTTAGCGGGGCTCAGCTGGTCAGGACAAGGCTCAGCTCCACAAGGCTCTGGTCTGCTCACTCTACACAGCACACATCACGGCCCTGCACGGCCCAGCTCTGCACGGCCCGGCTCGGCTCGGCTCGGCTCCACTCGGCTCGGCACGGCTCGGCTCGGTTCCCCGTGGCTCTGCGGGGCTCCCACTCAGCGGCTCATCTCCCCTTAACTCTGGTCTGGCTGCTCTGCTTGCGCCGCTTTGAGCTGCGAGTCTCTAGCTCCTTCCCCCCAGACGCTGGTTCTGGGCAAGTAGGCAAAACCAGAGAAATATGGTGGGGTCCCAGCACTCCAGTACCCCTGCTCCCCAGGAGCAGCAGCCCCAGGTTTCCCGACATCCTGTGCAAACAGCTGGGACTGTGCCTGGATGCTGCAGCTTCAGGACAACTCAGCTCTGAGGCAGGCTCCTGTGCTGGGAGAGGAGGAGATGCAACCTTTGTAAAGCTTCACAAACCATCTGGTTGCACTGTCCTCATCACGCCTTCCACCCCCCCCCCCCCCAATCCCCCCCCCCCAACCTCAAGAGACTTTTTTTTTTTTTAATATCTTCAGCTGTAGGTTTCAGTTCCCCTCCTCAGGTCACGTATTTAAAACCTCTAGAAACCCATGATTTGATAGTCAATGACTGGGTGGCACTTTCAAAGGGAATATTCAAAGGCTTCTTTCAATTCAAAGGCTTAACAAAATGGACTATGTTCTGCAGAAATCCTGCACACAGAAATTCCATGGAGGGTTCCCAGAAACAGAGCGTGACATTCCTGAGGGTCCTGGACCCTGCTCTTACTTCATATTTTCATTTCTCAGCAATGCAAGACAACTCCAAGAAACTCATGATGGAGAGGGCTGTCTTCATCCAGAGAAAGAATCACAGTCTGAATGCAGATTGAAGCAAACCACTTGCTCTCTCTCTTTTGTGTTGTTCCTTCTTTCTCCTTGCTCACTGCATTGGTTATAATTCTTTACAACTTGGTTAATGTTTAATGTGACCGTATTAGTTGAGCTTATATTTGATTGCTGTGCTGCCAAGGAGGGGGAAGGGGAGGAAGAAAGGGAGGGGGAAATTTTGGAACTCAAGGGATTGTGGAACTGAATATTGTAAACTAAAAGTAAATAAATAAATTTTAAAAAGAAAAGAAAACCAAGGTTCAGAGAGTTTAAGTGATAAGCTCAAGGCCACACAGTAAGTGGCAAAACCAGGATTTAACCCTAGATCCTCTGACTCCACATCTAGCAGTTTCCACTGCATACTCACAAGGGTTGGAGAGTCTGACTGGGTGATCCTGAACAAATCAGCTAACCTGTTTGCCTCAGTTTCCCCATCTGTAAAATGGGAGAAATAATACCACCCAATCTCCCAAAGTTGTTGTGAGGCTCAAATGAGATAAAAATTATAAAGTGCTTAGGACTGCTCCTGGCACATAATAGGTGTGTATAAATATTGGCTACTATTACTATTATTATTATTTATCCTTTCTGGGTTTCAGTTCCTTATCTATTAAGTGAGGGTATCATACTAGCTAATCTCCAAAGTTCCTCCCAGTTCAAAATCCCATTAACAGTTATGGGAGACTCCTTTTTTCGTCCACATTGGCTATAAAGGTTACCTTTCTTAGGGTTACATTATGTCATTAAATAGACAAGCCCAAACAAGTTGTGCTTTTGTCTAAAGTTGTGGTTTAGAATGGAGTGCTTAACCTTTTTTGGATCATGGATTCGTGATAGTCTGGTAAAGCTCATGGCCTCTGTCTTAGAATAATGCTTTTAAATGCATAAAATAAAATACAAAGAATTACAAAGGGAAACCAGTTATTGTTATATACAGTTATCAAAAAATTTATGTAAAAAGTTCATGTAGCTTATCTGGTCCAAACTCCTTATTTTGCAGATAAGGAAATTAAATCCAGAGAGATGAATGATTTGTCCAAGGGCATGCAGGTAGCAATAAACAGAATCAGTATATGATCCAGCAGGTCCTCTGACTACAAAGTCAAGGCTCTCTCCGCTACATTTCAAGATTTCTTCGTGAGCAGAAATTACCAATGCCAGAACTAGCACAGTGTGACTGGGTCTTTGCCCTAGGGCGCCAAAGTTTAGAGAGTAATGATGCTGCTTTGACTATTTCACAACTGAGATTCGCATCTGGTCACTATTGAATAATTAGCCCAGTGGACACAGGCAAGGTGAATTTCTCAGGATGTCACCTACCTGTTCTGTCCTCCTGTGGTGGCCTCTTTGCCACTTAGTGTGTACCAGAGCCTCAGTTTAAATTGTACCTTTTGGGATGCTACTTTCCCCGTTCCTCACCCCACCCCCTACCTCCCCTTACCCAAACTGAAGTTGTCTTGTACCCCTCCCCCAAGCCCCAAGCCCCAAGCCCGTAGTCCTTGCCCCAAGAGGCTTGACAAAAAGACTTCATTTTGTCACATCCAGTTAGTAGAATACCTGAACTTCTGATGTTCAGAAATGTTAGATATCTTGCATAACTTTACAAAAGAAAGGAAGAGAAAAACATCTTGCCAGGGGTTCTTTATTTGGAGTTTGTGAACCTATCTCTTAAAATATTTTGAAAACTGCATTTTAGAATAATTGGTCTCCTTATTTTATGCATTTAAAAACATTATTCTCAGAATGGGTTGACAAGTACCGTAGTACCTACACAAAAGCGGTTTATGATAACTGAAAGGTTAAGTACCCCTGTCTCAATCAACTAGCATTTATTGACCACCTACTATGGGCCATGCACAGTGCTAAGCACTTAGAAGATGGTGTTCGAGCTGAATCTTGAGGGAAACCAGAGATGGAGGTGAGGAAAGAGCATTCCTGAAGTAGGGGACAGACAGTACAAAGGTTTGGGGATAGGAGATGATGCTTTATGTGTGCAAGGATGTTAATATTGCTGGAAAACAGAGCGTGAAGACGGGAGCATGTAAGTATATAAGATTTGACAGGTAGGTTGGAGTCAGGCTATGCTGAGCTTTAAATGCAAAACAAAGGCAGGAGCCACGGAAATTTATTGTGTGCCTATGAGGTGGAGCCTGCTTGCCCAGAACCTGCGGCTTTGTCGGAGGGG
>NW_027187372.1:4341410-4375062 GCF_028583685.1 Petaurus breviceps papuanus
GGGATCGGGGCTGGGCGTGGGCAGGGGTGCAGGGCGGGTGAAGAGGGGATGAGGGGGTCGGAGGAGGGACGGGGAGGTGGGGGGACGGGTGGAGGTCCGGGTGGGGGACGGCGGATGGGATGGGATGGGGGTGAGGAGCTAGAGACTCGCAGCACAGCACCGCCCGAGCAGAATTCAATTGAGCCAAGCTGAGCAGAGCCGTCCTGTTTTTCTTTTGTATATTCTTCTGTTTCTTTTACCAAGCTATTGACTCTGCTCCTGGGCTGGAGGGGGACATTGTTCCAAGCTGTAGCTTTTTTATGCTGCTATTTTCAGAGCTATTTCTGAGGTCTAGGAGTTTCCTATAAGTAACCAAGGAGGAGTGTGATCACTGCTCTCCTGGGCTGGGGTCTTTACCCAAACCTTGCTGCCTCACACCTACAAAGCTTTCCTTTGGCTGTGGAGCTGTGGTCCCTACTCCCCGGAAGCTGCAAGGGCTATTGCTTCTCTTGGGACTGTAATTGTGTTTGGGACTTCTGCTCTTTTGTGTCCACAAGCACTTGTGCTTCTGTGTGCCCTGGAACTGTGATTCAGAACCGCATATAGGCATTCCAGCAAGGTCCTGCACCCTGTGCCAGCAGAGACTTCCACGTCATCTCTTTGTGACCAGTCGTTTGACACCTTCCCATCTCTGCTCTGGGAACTCTCAAAGGTGCTGCTGCTGCTGGCAACGGTGCCATAGAATGTGTCGCACTTTGGGCTGACCCCCAGCCAGTTTCAGTGACCTCCCCGCTGATCTTCTAAGTGGTCTTGGGCTGCCAAAATGTCTCATCCTGACCTTTTGTTAGCTCTGCCACTCCAGAAGTCTATCTGAGGCAATATTTTAAAGTCGTTTGGAGAATAGTATAGGCGTCTGAGTTGTTACCTGTACTTTGCCATCTTGGCTCCCAACCTGGGGTTTTATTTTCTTACCCTGTTTGTCACTCTTTTTCATTTTACTGGATTGTTTAATTGATTCATATTTAAAGTTGAGAGGTTTATATTTTCCTCCATTTGTATGAATGTAGTTTTTCCTTTCTGAATTAGCATTTTCCCCTCTTCTATAAACATAGTACTTTCTCTCCTCCACTGTTTTAACTTAAAATGCTTTAAGTCAACTCTGCCCTCTTTGGCTAGTCTTGCCTTACCCTCAGGCCCACCACCACCATTTGTTATTTCTTCTCTCGTTTTGTAGTTTTGATTTTTAAAATTCTTTCCTTCTCCTTCTCCCTTAGCCAAATAAACCTCCCTTTTTTCTCCCCTTCGATTTATTTTTAAATTGTTTTTAAAATTTCATTTTCTGTGTCTTTTCCTAAATAGGATTTCTTTCCCTTCTGCCTTTTGCAATATTTATTCATAGATATCTGGACTTATTTAGCTGATCAGAAGACAATATTCTCTTCTGTTATTAATATGTTTCTTGCTGATTTATCTGTTTTTACTTAAGGTTTTTAACTGAGCTTTTTCCTCTCATGATCTTTGTTAATTTCATTCCTCTTTTGTTATGTTTCCCCACTGCTTACATTCTGATTTTCCACTGTTGTTCATAGTTTTTCTGGGGTGAGGCAGAACCTCAAAGCCATCTGTCTTTTCTCATTCTGGGCAATTTCATATTTCAATGGTCTTAGTTTCTGCCCCAAGTCATTCCTGGAGGGGGAGGAAGGTCAGAATTGGCCTTTCTCCTCAGATTTAGTGGAATCCCCTTGCCACAAGTGTGCTTTTTTTTTTTGGAAGGCAATTGGGGTTAAGTGACTTGCCCAAAGTCACACAGCTAGTAAGTGTTTCAAGTGTCTGAGGCTGGATTTGAGCTCAGGTCCTCCTGACTACAGGGCCCATGCTCTATTCACTGCACCACAAGTGTGGCAAGTATAGCCTCTGAATCTGGGTTGGACAAGGAAAGTAGAAAAATAGTATATAGTAGAAGAAGAATCAAGGAATCTCTTCCTGGGCTGGGCAAAGGGGTAGCAGGGTTGATATTTGTGTCTGAAGGTTGAGATGAGGATGTGGTTGCTTTAGGTAAAACAAGTTTCAGATTTTCAGATGTCTGGAGTTATTTCTCTCTCACACACACAGTTACACACATACGTATGATCCATCTAGCTGTAGACTGGGAAGGTGTGGAGACAGTAATTAGAATGTAGCAATCAACCAGTTTTTACAAATTTATTGCTGTTTTTACAAGTTTATCTAAACAATAATATAACAATTTTATAGAAGGAAAAACTTAATTATAAATTTGAATGTCAAGGGATTCTGACATCCCACAGGAATAAGATTAGCAGACATTCTCCAATTCATTCCCCTCATCTCTGCCTCCTGACTTCTTCAGAGTCCTTTAAGTCTTGGCCAAAATCTCACCCTACAAAAGATGCCTTATAGACAGGTATGGGTTCTGGAGAATCACTTTGGGAAAATCATTCTAAACTGTGAACCCCAGGCTATATTGAGACCTTGAAAAGCAATCCATTTGTTGCTGTTGTTGATTCTTGTCTGACTCTTCATGACCCCATTTGGGGTTTTCTTGTCAAAGATACCAAAATGATTTGCCATTTCCTTCTCCAGTTCATTTTTACAGATGAGGAAACTAAGGCAAACAGGGTTAAGTGATTTGTCCAGGGTCACACAGCTACTAAGTGTCTGAGGCTAGATTTGAACTCAGAAAAATGAGTCTTTCTGACTCCAGGCCAATCAATCAATCAATTAATAAACATTTATTAAATGTCTTCTATGTGCCAGGCTTTATGGTAGACCCTAGGAATACTAATATGTAAGTTAAGACAGTCTCTGCATTCAAGGACCTTATATTCTCTTGGAAAGTGACTGGCAGAGACATGAATAAAATTGAACTCTGCCAAATACTCTTCTTTCTCCAGCATCTGCCCCCTCATGTATTTCCCTTTGCAACCAAGAAACAATAATTGTTTCCTCAATGTCTTTTCTCGCCCTTGCAGACTCTCATTCTTCTTGGTAGAGGCAAGAGCTACTTAGGAAGAGAGAGGGTGAGAAAGACCTCCTTTGCTGAATGAAGGTAAGAGGCAGAAATGACTATTATGCCACTATTTGTGCCCCTTTCTTTATACCCTGTTAGCTGCTGCTGTTTTAAAGCTTTCAGAGGCACAACCAGTGCGAATGAATTCTCCTTGCTGCAGTCCCCTGAGATGACCTGTGTCCCAATGGCAACTGAGAGCAATGTTCCAGCTCATCTGCTCTACTCCTTGACTCTTGCTCCCTGCTCCAGATTTAACCAAAGCATCCTGGAATGTCAATGCTTTTCAGGCCCGTGGGAGTCATCCAACTTGAGGATTCTTGACCATTTTTGTGTCATGGACCCCTTTGGCAGTCTGGTGAAGTCTATAAACCCCTTCCTGGGGTAATGTTTTTGAACTCATAAAAGAAAAAAGGGAACCAATCATATTGAATAAAGTTGTAATTTTTTCCCAAACAAGGTCATGGATCCCTGAAATCTGTCTTAGAAATGACTCTGTCCCTTTTCTGGGCATATGATAAGTAAAAAACACCATATAGTTCCTTATGAGGAGGAACTGGTCCACTAAGGGAGGGTGTCTTGTAACTCTTTCTAAGCTCAGATGCCAATTCTTCCCTTTGCTGGGATCCCTGCCAGGATGATACCATCAGTCACGGGCACTATACAGATCCCCAGAGGAGGTTATTCTCCTCTAAGGACAGAACATTCTTTAAACTTCTTGTGGACTTAGATATGAGTACTTTCTGGTCCTTTACGGTGTGAGTAAAACTGTTCTAGAGCCAGAACCTAAATGTACCCCAGGTTTAGAACCCCTGATCTAGCACAGTCCCTTTATTTTACAAATGAGGAAACTGAGGCATAGTGAATATCAGCTTAAGAATAAGGGAAGGGGTGGCTAGGTGGTACAGTGGATAGAGCACTGGCCCTGGAGTCAGAAGGACCTGAGTTAAAATCTGACCTCAGATGCTTAACACAAAAAATTATCCATGTGACCTTGGGGAAGTCACTTAACCCTAATTGCCCTATCATCCTCCTCCAAAAAAGCAAAAAAAAAAAAAGAATAAGGGAAATATTAATTCATTTATGCAATACATATTTATTGTATACCTATTATGTGTTTAATAAATACATCCTCAAAGAAACACTGTTTCTAGCACTGTGGGATTGACACAGATGTTTAAAATATATGACATGGTCTCTGCCTTCTACAGCTTTATACTCTGATAGGAAAATAAGATGCATACAAATGTAACCAGTAATTTATTTGCAATATATATTACAGAATCAATCTTTAGCCCTCTAAATAAATCACTGATATACCCAAAGAAACTAATTATTTGCAATAGAAATCAGTTATAACATAACTGTACTTTTCTATATGTAACCTTTGTGTTAGCAGTTCCTTCTTATTATGAAAGGCACTAGCATATTTTGGGGACCTCTCATTTACCCGACTCATTTCCTCCATCCAAGAAGAGCTTGATAATTTCAGTATCTGGTCTAAACCCAAGGGCATCCATCTTCTCATTAATCTCACTAAACTAACCCAGTTACTTCCTGTCTGGGGGAAACTGGTCCTCCCTCTAAGCCTGGCCACCCACTCTCCATTACAAGGTCATTTGCTAATGAGGTATTTACATATAGAACAGCTTTACTTCCACAGCAAAGCCAGAAAGGTCTTACATATGAGCTCAAATACTCAATGTTTGAAGAAGGATAACTCCCTTCCATCCGTTAAGGATCTGTAGGGTACCCATGACTGACAGTACTGTCCTGGCTGGGGGCCTAGCAAGAAAAAAGACCAGCATGTGAGCTCATAAGGAGTCACAATAGACATTCCTTAAGTGGGCCAGTGCCTCCCCAAGAGGATCTGCACAATTAAAAAAAAAGCTTACATTATTACCTTGAGTGCTGTTATGGGAATGTGAATTTAAGATCTTCCCTGCCCCTAGGCCCTTTGATAAGCTTAAGTGTACCTGGAGCCTGTGACATGAGGCTTGTTTTTCAAGAGATACTTTGTGATTGGGCAGTGGGTCAAGAGAGTTGTGACATTCTCTGAGCCAGGAGAAGGCTATATAAACCCTGATGTGAGGCTTTGTTTTGGGGCTCACTTTGAGAAGTGTTGTGTGATTTGACCAGATAAGACTCTGGGCAACTGTTGAGAACCCCCTGGCTTTGAAAACCCAGATGCTGATGCTTCTCTCTCTGGTATGGATGTAATGGTCAGACAGTTGGAGGCCTGTCTGCTTGAAATGTTTCTCTGTCTTCTTGTAACTTCTGCTTGTAACCTGTCTGTATACTCTGAAGTTTGGGGTGCTGACTTTTCCCCCCTGAACTAGGTAAATGATATGTTTGATTGATTAAAGCAAGATTGTTAACCCATTTTGAGTTGCTTTCCTTTAGAAAAGCAGATCTAAGAACCTGTGTTGGCAGCCACCCTGGGGATGCTGGGTACTTGCTGCTACAAGTGGGGCCCTAGCAAGGGGAAGGAATAATATCTAAGATATATCTCATGAGGTCTGTGACATTGGATGGGGGAAAAATTACATCTTTATTTCAACATAATTGAAATTTATTCCTTTACAATCCTATGTATTTTATTTTATGCATTTAAAAATATTCATTTGAGACAGGATTCATAGGATTTCACCAGTCTACCAAAGGGGTCCATGACACAAAAAAATGCTTAGGAATCCCTGAACTGGATGACTCCAAAGGCCCTGACAAGCATCAACATTCCATGATGCTTTAATAAAACCTGGAGCAGGAAGCAAAACTTGGGGTAGCAGAGAAGGACTGGAACATTGCATGGGCAGGGGTGATCTTGGGACTCTAACAAGGAGCATCAATTCCTGTTGATCAAGCCTCTGGAAGTTGAAAGGCATAAATAATAGTATAATACATTTAGGTTCTGATTAGTGCTAATAATGAATCCTCTGAAGGGGTTACATGTATTTGGATTCTCACTCTTCCAAGTTATAATGAAATAAAATATGGTTATTGGTTCTACCCCAGTGGAAATATTCAGTGTGAATTCAAATAATGGGACCACTTCAGAGGGTTCATTATTAGCATCAGTCGGGATCTAGTGGTCATCATTTCTGCCTCTTTCTTTCATTCATTGAATGAGGTCTTACACAAACACTTCCATTCTTCTTGAGTAGTAGCAACATTCTTTCCTACCAAAGAGATTTTTAATTCTAATTACTAAATCCTAGTAGATGCAAAGGACATGTTCTTTAAGAAGAAGAAGAATGTCAAGGCTAGAGAGTCAGACCGAGTGACCCTTTAAGGGAGAGACGGTTCCCTTGTCTGGGGCATAAGTCTGCTCAGAGTTCTAAGGAAAACAGTTTTAATCAAATGAGGTAATAATTGTAAAACACTTACCATAGTGCCTGGCACATAGTAAGCTTTATATGTGTTAGTTATTATTATTACTTAGAATTCTACAAATGTGACAAACTCTAATATATATATATATATATATATATATATATATATATATATATATGTATACATACATAGGTATATTTTGGAAGGGGCAAGCAAGGCGATTGAGGTTAAGTGACTTGCCCAAGGTCACACAGCTAGTTAAGTGTCAAGTGTCTGAGGCTGGATTTAAACCCAGTTCCTCCTGATTCCAGGGCCGGTGACCTCTTCACTGCGCCACCTAGCTGCCCCCAAACTCTAATATATTGGAGCAATGTAGACATCAGAAGTGTTCTATAACTATAAGACAACTGTAATTTATCCCATTATGGTTAGAAGATGAGAATTTGGTTATTAACTAAGGTGGAGGCGTGCAGTCATTCACAGAAAGAACTCGGAGTCTGAACCCAGAAAGATGAGGGCAGAGAGGAAGAGGTAGCAAGACAGATTTCAGAACTGTATCAGCTAAGCTGGAAACTGAAAGTGATGAATGCTATAGATACTGCTGAGCAGTCTATCCATATGAGCAGAGAATCGTTGAAGTCATCCTGCGAATTGACTGGGATGTCCTGCCCATCAAAGAGTCGGTCAAATACAGTGTGAGTGGATCAGATCAGCTTAGTAAAGGCAGCATCTGCTCAACACAGAAGCTATGGTCATCAGGAGACTTTTATGGACAGTTCCTGAAACAGAAAGAGGATACTGAAGTTGACAGTTCCAGACTTTAGAGTTACTCTAAGCACATTGGCTTTCCAAATGGCACCTAAGTGGTGTAGTGGATAAGGTTTGGGGTCTGAAGTCAAGATTACCTGTGTTCAAATCCAGCTTCAGATACTTACTTGCTCTATGAACCTGGGCAAGTCACTTAGCCTCTATTTGCCTCAGTTTCCTCAACTGTAAAATTGGGATAATAACAGCACCTACCTCATAGGGTTGTTGTGTGGGTCAAATGAGATAATCTTTGTAAAAAAATCACTTAACAAAGAGCTTGACACAAAGGCACTAATATGAATATTTATTTGCTTCCCCTTCCCCAGTTCTTAGAGGTATTCACCAAATATCTTGATAGTAGCTGCTTCTGGTATGCAAGGCAGGCATGCAATCTCAGGCATTTTTCCTTTTCCCATCATTCCTTTTTGGGACAGGTTTAGAAGGAAGTTCATCTCCCTGAGGGGCAAAGTTGAGTGTTTTAGATAAAGGGAAAGTCAAGGTCCTGAGGTAGGAGTTGGGAATAACTGGTACTAGCCATTTGAGGATGGGGGCCAACCAGAAAGTAATAATTAGCTCTTCTCCTCAGTCTAATGTCTTCTGCCTTCACACATGCTACTCAAGGCATGCCACTACCATTGCTAATCACTGGGACTTTTCCAGTCTTCCTTATCCAGTCTCTTATGCTATGTAGGAGTTCTTTTTACAGCCTTGTTATCTAGCCTCTGTACACTTCCAGTAATGCTAAACTCACTATTTTTTTTGCCAGTTCATTCCATTTGTAGACAGTCCCACCTGTTAGAAAAAAAATTCCTTATATGGAAATGAAATCTGCTTCCTTGTAACTTTCTCTCATTGATCCTAGCTCTGCCCTCTGGAGCTACACAGATTAAATGTAATCCATGTTCCATATGTTCCCCAAATACAACTTAAAAATCTGTTTTAGAATCGGGTTTGGTGCAGTCAAGGAGCTAGTCAGAGACAGCAGATGGTACAAGTTTTGTGAGAAATCAAATCTTTCAAAATCTCTTCCATTTGAAGCATTAACAGACAATCTTACCAGAGTTGCTGGGAGTTGCTGAGGACCTTATTAACTGGAATAGCTGCCAAAAATTAATGCACAGGCCACTTAGCACTTCTGAATGAGAGCCCACAAGCATCTATAGGTCAGGTAAGACTAGGCCATATTGAAGATGTGGAGAAGGTGGGTCTGCTTCAGGTGAGGTGCCTGTAGGATATTGGAGTCATTGGATTATGTTGCAATAAATGATTGTCAGGGTTGGGAAAGAATAAATTCTCAAGAATATGGTCTTGCTATCCTTGTTTTATTGGTACCATAATATTTAATTCCATTAAGATACCACAGTTTGTTAATTCGTTTTCTGATAGGAGGACATAGAGATTGCTGTCCATTTTTGCAACATTTTACAATAAATTTTATTGACATCATTTGTTTTTAAATGACTTAGATTTCACCCAGCTTCTCCTTTCCAGAGACTCATTCATGCTTAAGAAAAAGAATAAAATAAAATAACAAAGAGAAATAAGAGGAAAACCATTAGCAAAATTAATCAATCCATTGAAGAAATCTGATGTAATACACCATGTTTCATACCTGATCTCTACAAAGTATCTAGACAAGTGTCATCTCATTCGCTTTTCTTGGGTTGCCAAACTTGTCCTTTTCCTGTTCATTCTTGTTCATTATTTCTTATAGCACAGTAGAGTTCCATGCCATTCCTGGACCATGATTTGTTTAGCCATTTCCCAATCAATGGGGTATTTTGTTTTCATCTCTTTGCTGTTACAAAGGGTACTGCTATCTTTATTTTGGGGAATATAGGGCCTTTCTTTTCTTCTTTTACTGACACACACACACACACACACACACATATAATCATTGGAATCTGTTAGTCAGAGTATGGACATTATAGTCACTTGTTTTCCATAACTCTAAATTGCTTGCCAGAATGATTAGACCAATTTACAGCTCCACCAACAATGCATTGGTGTGTCTTTCTTTCTTTTTTTATACTTCTGTTATATCAATGTTTTTTTTACATTACATACATTTACAGATTACTCTCACTTCATGAAAGGTCTCATGACCTTATCTGTTAGTTCACGCAACAGTCACATCTCTATCAACCCCCACCTCTCTATTATTTTTAATGAATAAAAATCTATTTTCTCTTCCCACCTCATATGTCAGTTTTAAAAAAAAGAAAGTAAAGAAAGAAAATGTCTTACAACAGATATGCACAATCAAGCAAAATGTTATTGCATACAACTCTATGTAACATATTCAATGGCTATATACAAAAATATAATGTGTCTACCTCCACAACCTACATCAATCACCTCTCTGTAATGAATAGTGTGGTTCATCATTGCTCCTCTGGAATCATGAATGATTATTGTCTCAATCATAGTTCTTACAGCTTTCATATTGTTGTCAAATAAATTGTACTCTGGATTCTACTCATTTCATTCTTCAGTAATTTGTAAAAGCCCTCAAAATCATTGATTTTTATAATATTGATGTTATAGTATAAAAAAATAAATAAATTTGGCAACCCAGTTTTGATCGTTTTAGGATTGCTGTTCTTTCCACTTACATCATTGTAGTCATTCTGTATGTTTTTTTCCTGACTCAGCTTACTTCATTTTGTATTAGTATATGTAAGTTTTTCCATGTTTCTCTGTATTCATTACATTTGTCATTCCTTATAGCACAGTAATATTCCATTACATTCATGTGCCATCATTTGTTAGGCCATTGCCCAATTGATGGGCATCTATTTTAGTTCCAATTCTTTGCTATACCATAAAGGGCATTCTTAAAAGAAAAGAGTAATTAATCTAAACACAGGCTTCCATATAGTAGCATCTTATCATTAATAGCAAAAATTGTTACAGATCTAACATAGAAAGGAATAGCATACTTACCGCTTACAATAAAGATGGAAGGAGGGAGGGAAGGAAGGATGCCTCTCTTTTTCCTAATATTCCTTTTTTCCCCTTTTTCCCTCCTCCCACCAAAAGAGGGAGATCTTTGGACTGGTAGGAGAGAGATCTGGCTGAACTAGAAATGCTCAGCTTAAGGTTACTGGGGTGAATTGAGGAGAAACTAGGTTGTAGCTTTCCAAACTAACCCTGATATCTGAATTTGAATATCACTATATCAGCTGTCACAAGGGCCCTTTTCAAAATCACAAGGTAAACCATATTCGTCTTTGGTGATCTTCCATTTCTTTTCTGAACCTTCTTTTAATCCCTATTTCCTCTCGTCTTTCCACCCCCAACCTCCAAACACCTAGAATTCTCACATAATCACCTGGCTCTCCAAAACTGCACTCCATATAGGCCTTTCCTCCAAAATTCTTCATTATTCACTATTCCCAAAGAAAAGTCACATTCATTTTCTGAGTAATTGTCTAGGTATAAGTATGATATTTTAACCTGGATCTGTTATTTCATTAGTGTAGGGAGCTTCCAGTATGGAAATTTTCCATATCAATTCAGACTAGCAATTCTTTAACTTTCAGTCTTTGAAAGCTGCCTGAAACTGAGGAATTAAATTGCTTGGCCAGAGTCCCACAACTAATACATATCAGAGACAAGATTTGAACACAGATTTTCCTGCCTCTAAAGCCAGCCTTCCTACTGCTCTGCCAGGTTGCTTAATAGAGACTGACTATCTGTCTAAATTAAGTCACATTAAGGTATGAATAAGATAACCCTTCCAGGTAGCATTTTATTTTTAGAGCTTGCAACCCCAAGGCATCTCTGAATAGTTCAATGTATAGAAGAGACATTGCTAAGAGGACTGAGGCAACCTATTATTTTGTGTGCTATGTTTCTCCAAGACATATACTTATAAAAAGATAACAGTTATTTGGTACATTATGTGCTTCTTTTTCATGAGAAAAAGTTTCATTCTATGTACTGCCAAAATGAACACCAAATTTGTTCCACTGTGATCTGGGGGATTTCATTGTGTTATAGGAAATATAGGATCTTATAGTTGGAAGGGGCCTTGGTTCAAATATCTAATTTTTGCAATGTGGAAACAGAGGCAGGAGATGATGAGGGATTTGCTCAAGATCAATCAGAAAAGGAACTTCAGAATCGAAGAGTACTTTAAGAGAAACCCACTACCAGCCAAAGAGGCCCTTTCTACTTTGGCATAGCTCTAATTGGGAGTTTTCCCTTACATTCATCCCAAATCTGCATCTTCTACCTATGATTCCCTGCTCTGCCCTCTAGAACCAGCCAGAACAAATCTAAGACCTCTTTCACATGACAGCCTTCCAAACACTTGAAGATGTTCTCCATCTCCCAAGCCCCAACTAAGTCTTCTCTTCTCCAGTCTTAAATCCCTAGGTCTTCTGCCTGATCTTCAAATAGTATGGTGTTGCTTTCACCATGGTAAAGCAAGTGAAAGGGTGGAGATTAGTGTGTCTTGGGGCAGTTAGGGAATAAAAACAAACAAATAAATAAGTACATAATAGATTATATATCATATTCTAATATTATAGATAGTATATTTAAATAATATAACTAAGAATAAATAAGATTAAAAAATAAAATCTGAAAAAAAACCTTTTAGTAAAGTAATTCCTCTACTGAGTGAGGAGAGCAGAACCAGGAGAACTTTGTATACAATTACAGACACATCTATCTGTGATGACTAATTTAGATAGACTGGGCTCCTCTCATCAATGCAAGGTTATAAGACAACTCCAAAAGAATCGTGATGGAAAGGGAGATCCACATCCAGAGAAAAGAACTACAAAGTTTGAATGCAGATTGAAGCAAACTACTTACTCTCTCTCTCTTTTGGTTTTGTTTTGTTCCTTCTTTCTCGTTGTTCCACGCGGCTAGTTTTGTGTTAAGTGTCTGAGGTCAGATTTGAACTCAGGTCCTCCTGACTCCAGGTCCGGTGCTCTATTCACTGTACCACCTAGCCACCCCTACATTGTTGACCCATATTGAGTCTACTAAGACCCACTGATCTTTTTCAAATATACTTTTGTTTATTCACACCTCACCTATCTTGTATTTTGAAGTCGCTTCTCTGAACCCAAGTATAAGACTTGTTCCTTATTAAATTTTAACTTTATTAGATGTGGCCCATGGTTCTAGCTTATTGAGATCTTTTTGGATCCTGACTGTGTAATCCAACATGTTAGTTACTCCTCTTAGTTTTGTGTCAGCTGAAAATTTAATAAGAATGTCATCTATGACTTCATCCAAGTCATTTGTAAAAAATGATAAGCAAAATGACTGAAGAGAGATTCTTGATTTAAGAATTTTTCCAAGTTAACATTAACAAATTAATGACTACTCTTTGAGTTCATCCATTCAATCAGTTCCACAACTAGTTTACTATATTATAAACTCTTGTATCATTCTATTTTCCCCAAAAGAATAGCATCAGGTAAAATCTTCAACATATCTTTGATCTGCTACACCCCTAACCCCTGCCAGGCAGTTTAACATCCCTATCAGAAAAAGAAATGAGGTCAACCTGGCACAACCAGGTGTCAATGAAATGAAGTCACGCTTCTCTTTGTGATTATTTTTTCCCTTTCTAGATGGCAATAGTTTGTTGTTGAACTTTCCCAGGAATAGAAGTCAAGCTCACTGACGTAGAGTTTCCAGATTTCACCTTTTCTGAAAACCCAGACAATATCTTCCCAATCTCCAATCTTGTAATACCTCTCACATTTTTGATGATCTTGAAAAGATCACTGCTGGTACTTTCAGTGGCCTACAATGTGATTCATCCAGATCTAGTGATGAACTCATCAAGGGCAGCTGGCTGCTCCCTTACTCACTATTTATGTTGGATTTTCAGTTCCCCAGCAGATATTTTTTAATCTTCTCCTTCATAGTTCAAAGATAATTCTTCTTGGCAGAGAAAATAGGTGCAAAATGAAAGTTGAGAGACTCTACATTCTCTTTGTTGGCCACCATCATCATCCCATCCACCTCAATCAGTATTCCAATACTTTTGATCTTCTTCTTTTCCTAATATATCAATCCCCATCCCTTGCCTTTTCTGTTCCCCTTAGCTTTCCTTGTCAGTTTCAGTTGATTTTGAGTGTTAGTATTTCATGACTATACTGTACTTTCTGGCTCATCCTCCATTACTTGCCCATATTTCCATTATATATAATATATATTTCCATTATATGTGATACATATTTCCATTACATATACATCTATGTAGTATATACACACATATGTATGTGTATGTATATATGTGTATATATCTTTTTAGAAAACATTTACCTGATTAATTTTATCTTTGATACATTGATCACTTCTCAATAAAAATAACTCCCTTCTTACCCACCCTCTCCCACCCCACCCCATCTTCCAATTAAAAAAAAAATAAGAAAAATAACACATTTTATTAGTTGGGATTGGCATGTACTAAGTTAGTCTGTGAAGTTAGTAGAAACATGTGACCCTGGGCAAGTCACTTCATCCTGTTGGCCTTAGTTTCCTCATCAGTTAAAAAAAAGCAATATATTGCTTTTATAGCAATATGTATATGTTAGCTATTTCTACTAATGCTACTGCTGCTGCTGCTAGATTGTAAAGTCCTTGAGAGCAGAAACTATTTTTCTGAAGATTATACTCTCTGCCCCCAGCATCTAGTTCAGTGTCTTCTAAATATAAGGCTTTTACTAAATATTAATTACATTGAATTGAATCATGCCATTTCTGCAAAGTGTACTTTTTAGATAATGCTTTTTCATGGTATGAATGGTTACTCTAGACATAAACACAATGCAGCACACACACACACACACACACACACATGCACACACTTCCAAGTTTCTGAATAGTCAAAGCATGGATTTAAATTCAAGGGATTATCTGGAGCATGAAATGTTTTTTTACAAAAAAAAAAAAAAGACTGAACCACTTTGTGATTTCATTGGTATGAATTATTTCATTGGTATTACTCCTGAAGAACTTCTCTCTGTTTATGCAAATCATGACCTGCTCTGCAACTTCTCATTTTAGAAAACAGTGAATACCCAGAGGCTAAGTGACTTGTCCAGGGTCACAGAGCCAGTATGTGTCAAAAGTAAGACTCAGCTAGGTACTGCTGATAGAGTGAAAGAGTGCCAGTCCTGGAGTCAGGAAGGGCTGAGTTCAAATTTGGTTTTAGACACTTGCTAGTTGTATGACCCTGGGCAAGTCCCTTCATCCTGTTTACCTCAGTTTCCTCACCTGTAAAATGATCTGGAGAAGGAAATGGCAAACCATTTCAGAATCTTTAACAAGAAAATTCTTAATGGGGTCACAAAGAGTTAGACATGACTGAAATGACCAAATAACCACAAAAACCCAAACATAGGTCTTTCTGACTTCAAGCAGGAAATTGCAGGATGGTAAATAATCTTTAGAGATGTGTTTTTTTTTCCATTTCCTCTCATAGTCAGATAGAAATCTAGTCATTTTGAATGACCTTCAAATATTTAACCCCCACATTTCCTTCAGTATACTCTTCCTGAGATGTAAAAATGCCACGGTTAGGGAAATCTTCCTTATATGGAACCCAAATCTTTCCTGATTCAGAAGAGGCACATGCTTCCTTGCTCTATGAAAGATGGTGTTTAAGAGTAGACTATCACACTGTCACACAGACATCTGGGTGGCCTAATAGAGAGAGTGATAGGCTTGGAGTCAAGAAGATCTGAGTTCAATTAAGCTTCACACTTACTGACCTATGTGGCCTTGGGCAGGACATTTAATCTCCATTTGCCTCAGTTTCCTCGACCATAAAATGGGCATAATAATAACAGCCACCTCTCAAGGTTATTGTGAGGATTAAGTGAGATAACATTTATAAAGGATTTAGCACAGTTCCTGGCAAATAGTAAGCATTTAATATATGCTTATTACTTTCCTTTAAGTGATCCTCCCACTCAAAGTATCCCAAAGAGATCATGAAAATGAGAAAAAGACCCACATGTACAAAAATATTTATGGTAGCTTTTTTCATGGTGGTCAAGAATTGGAAATTGAGGGGATGCCTATCAGTTGGTGAATGGCTGAACAAGTTGTAGCATATGAATGTAAAGGAATACTATTGTTCCATAAGACATGATGGGCTTTAGAAAAACCTGGAAAGACTTAAATGAACGGATGCTGAGTAAAGTGAGCACAATCAGGAGAACATTGTATACAGTAACAGCAACATTGTAAAATGATAAACTTTGATAGACTTAACTCTTCTCATCAATACAGGGATCTAAGACAATTGCAAAAGATTCATGATGGAAAATGCCATCCACATCCAGAGAAAGGCCTGTGGAGTCTGAATGCAGATTGAAGCATATTAGTTTCTCTCTCTCTCTCTCTTTTATGTTTCTTCTTTTTCATGGTTTCTTCCGTTGGTTCTAATTCTTTTTTTTAATCTTTTTTTTATTCTTTTATTTTTTAGTTTACATCATTCATTTCCACAAGATTTTGAGTTAAAATTTTCTCCCCATTTTCCCCCTATCCACCACCCCAAAACAGTGATCCCATTGAATATCCTCTCCCCAAATCTGCTTTTTCCCATATCTTCCCCTGTACCCCCTCTGACTTTCCAGTATGGCACGCTGGATCTCTATACCCCAGTGCCTGTATGTCTTATTTCCCAGTTACATGTAAAATAATAATAATAATAATATATATATATATACATATAATAAACATTTAATTTTAAACCTTTGAATTCCAGATTCTTTCCTTACCTCCCTCGTCACCCACTCTTACTGGGAAAATAAGCAATTCAATATAGATTATACATGTGTAGCTATGCAAAACATTTCCATAGTGGATATATTGTGAAAGACTGACTATATTTCCCTCCATTCTATCCCACCCCACGTGTTCTATTCTCTACTCTTATCCTGTCCCTTTTCAAAAGTGGGTGCTTTCAACTTCCCTCCCCCCCCCAGCCTGACCTCCCTTCCATCATTCTCCCTCTCATCCCCTTCCCCCCTACTCTCCTATAGGGTAAGATACGCTATTTAGTATGTATGCCATTCCCTCCCTAAGCCAAATTCATTGAGAATAAGGATGACTCATTCCCTTTTGCCTTCCTGATCTTCCCCTCCATTGTAACAGTATTCCCTTGCCTCTTCTATATGAGATAATTTACCCCATTCTATCTTACCCAACTCCTCTCATTATACTCCTCTTTCACCTCTTAATTTCACTTTTTAAGTATCATCTCTTCCTATTTAACTGGTCCTGTGCCCTCTGTCTATGTATACCTATTCATATATATATATATACATTTCTATTCCCTTCAACTATTCTCATACTGAGAAAAGTTTCATAAGTTACAATTATTGTTTTTCCATGTAGGATTGTAAATAGTTCAACTTTGATAAGTTCCTTATGATTTCTTTTCTCTGTTTACCTTTTCATGCTTCTCTTGCTTCTTGTATCTGAATGTCAAATTTTCTATTCAATTCTGTTTTTTTTCATCAAGAATGCTTGAAAGTCCTCTATTCCATTGAATGACCATGTTTTCCCCTGAAACATGATACTCAGTTTTGCTGGGTAGGTGATCCTTGCAGCTCCTTTGAGCCTCTAGAATGTCATATTCCAAGCCCTTTGATCCCTCAGTGTAGAAGCTGCCAGACCCTGTGTTATCCTGATTGTGTTTCCATATCATTCAAATTCTTTCTTCCTGGCTGCTTGTAATATTTTCTCCTTGATCTGGGAACTCCAGAACCTGGCTATAATATTCTTAAGAGTTTTCTTTTTGGCATCTTTTTCAGGAGGTGATCAGTGGACTCTTTCAACCTCTATTTTGCCCTCTGGTTCTAAAACATCAGGGCAATTTTCCTTGAGAATTTCTTGAAGGATGATTTCTAGGTTCTTTTTTTTATCATGGCTTTCAGGTAGTCCAATAATTTTTAAATTATCTCTCCTGTATCTATTTTCCAAGTCAATGGTTTTTCCAATGAGATATTTCACACAGCCTTCTATTTTTTCATTTGTTTGGATCTGTTTAATAGTATCTTGATTTCTCATAAAGTCACTAGCTTCCATTTGCTCCTATCTAATTCTGAAGGAGTAATTCTCTTCAGTGAGCTTTTGAGATTCTTTTTTCCATCTGGCAAATTCAGCTTTTGAAGGCATTCTTCTCTTCATTGGCTTTTTGAGCCTCTTTTGCCATTTGAGTTAGTCTATTTTTAAGGTGTTATTTTCTTCAGTCAGGTTGATGACTCTCATTTTGTAATTTTCTTGCATCATTCTCATTTCTCTTCCCAATTTTTCCTCCACTCCTCTTATTTGATTTTCAAAATTCTTCTTAAGCTCTTCTGTGGCCTGTAAGCAGCTTATTCTTTTCTTGGAAGCTTCTGGTGCAGGGTTTCTGACTTCATTGTCTTCCTCCTGTTTCATGCTTTGATCCTTTTTGTCCCCAAAAAAGGAATCCAAAGTTGTACCACTGTGCTTGCCTTGCTTCCTTTGCTTGCTCACGTTGCCACTCAATTACTTGACTTTTGAGCTTTTTGCCAACAGTAGAACTCTGCTACCAGAGGGGGGAGCTTTGTCCCAAATTGCTGGGGTTTTCTCAGCTGCTGGAACTATTAGTTGACTGTCCTCTCAGAAGCCTCCACATGCTATGGCACACTGGTCACACACCCCAAGACCTCCACGCTAGACAGTGATCCAGATCCAAGCAGGTTAAAGCAAGAGCAGTTACCCCTCAGACTGGTTGCTTGGTTCCCCTACAATCTGCAGGTCCAGAGCTCTGAAGCAACCACATGGCAGTGGCTGCATGTCCACTAAGCTTTGAGGGCAAAGGCCGGACCATACTCCAGAACTCCCAGGTCCCAAAGTCCACACTGCACTGGCCTCTCACTTTGTCCTTAGAACCTATGGGTTGATAATTCTGGAAACTACCACAGCTGCTGGTGATCTGAAATCCCTCCAGCCAGTGGCTGGTTGTGGCCACCCTGCGGCTAAAACCTTGGGCTTACGTGGGGTGGGCTCAGCTCCCAACAGGCTGCATTGGCCGCATCCTGCCAGCCTGCTGGTCTGTCTTCAGTGGGAGGTTAGCTTCTCTATGTCATTTTGTGGGTTCTGTAGCTCCAAAGTTTGTTTAGAGTAATTTTTTACATTAATTGGAGGAGGTAGAATCGGGAGCCCTGCAGAAGTCCTGTTTCTTGGTTCTAATTCTTCTTTATAACATGAGTAATGTGGAAATATGTTTAATATGATTGTATATGTATAGCCTATATCAGATTGCACACCGTCTTGGGGAGAGGGAGAAAATTTAGAACTTAAAATCTCATAGAAGTGAATGATGACAACTAAAAACAAATAAATTTTTTTAAAAAGAACATAAATTATTCTGTCCCTGTCATTAATCCATCCCCCTTTCATGAACAAATAGAAAGAACAAATATGAAAAAAACAAATATCCACATTGGCTATGCCATTAATGATTTAATGGGAATTTGGACAAATTATTGTTACCCTGAAGACCAGGGAGTCTTTACTTTTGGAGAAGGGATGAGGGAGAGGAGGTGAGAAGGGAATAGCAATGGCAAAGCAAGGAATTCTATGTCCTCTGTGTCCTAAAGACCCTAGGAACCCCAGTCCCAGAAGAGTTGTTTCTCAGAAAGACTGCCTGGCATCATGGAAATAAGTCTGGCATATTCAGAGGAGTAAGTTCAACCCCTTGTCCACAGGGACCTCAATGAAGGACATCATCAAACACTGGTATTGATTTCACTTAAGTGGTTTAAAAAAAAGTTTGATAGCAGATGAAGTTTAACTGGAAATATATTATTCAAAGCCAAACCCCAGTGTTCCCATGGAAGTCATATTTTGAATCTGTATGGGTATTTCTGTTCCACCAATGTGCAGACGCGGAAAGAGGAAAAAAAATTGAAAGAGAAATGAACCAGATTGATACTGCTGCTTTACTGCAGGGAAATCATCATGACTCAGGATGCAGGAATGGTCTTTTATTCTCTGCACTAGGAGGCAGGGAGAAACAAAGTTGTGTGTGTGTGTGTGTGTATGTGAGAGAGAGAGAGAGAGAGAGACAGAGACAGACAGACAGACAGAGACAGACAGACACAGAGACACACACACAGAGATAGATGGTATCTGGAAGTCCTCAGTTCAAATCTAGCCTTAGACATTTACCACCTATGCCACTCTGGGCAAATCACTTAGTCTTTGTTTCCTCTTCTGTAAAATGGAGATAATAATAGCATCCATCCCTATGGTTGTTGTGAAGCCAAAATAAACTATTTGTATTGTAGCACATTTTGCAAACCTTTAAGTGCTATATAAATGCTAGTTATTATTATCATAATGGAGTCAACAAGAAATCATTACACTTTATTGAGTAGAGAAGCAATACAGTTAGACCTCTGCTTTAGGGAAGTGTTATTATCACCACTTTTGCATATGAGGAAACTGGGGTACAAAGGGCCTAAGCGATTTGCCTATGAACATATAGCTAGTAAGTGTCAGAGGCAAACTTTAGACCCATGTCTCACTAGATTCTTGGTCCAGTGCTATTTCTCCTCAACTACATTTACACAGAAGTAAGTACTGGTAGAAACCAAGCTATGCCATCGGATCACAGGCACTGTTATACTCCAAAACAAGAGCCACTTGTAGATCGAAAATGGAGTTATTGCTCCTTTATCTCATGGCTTCAGGCAAAAGTTAAATACTGGTGTGGCTCCTACTGAATAAGTCAATACCATTGAGTTTTACTTCACAAGCCTGGTAACCACATGGTCAACTGTTTCCATCAGAGGGGAAGTTGAGTTAGGGAAACTTACTTCCTTAAACAAGTATCAGGTGAGCCTTCAATCATTCATTCAATCAGCAAGCATTTATTAAGCACCTACTACTTGCCAGACATATAGGATAGGTTCTGGGGGTAAAATGATGAAGTTGAAATAGTCCTAGCTCTCAAGGAGTTTACTATTAGAGGCAACCATATGTAGAGATATAGGTGTATTCAAAATATAGATAACATCAATACAAAGCAATTCCTATGGGAAAGAGGAAGCACTAACAGCACTAACAGAAGAACTTTCTGGAGGTGGCATTTGAGCTGAGTCTTAAAAGAAACTAGGAATGCTAAAAGGCAGTGGTAAAAGGGGAGCATATTCCTGGCCTGAGGAACAACCAGTGCATAGGCATGGAGGTAGGAAACAGTGTTTTGTGTGAGTTGTCCTCAATTAGATCTCCTCCAAATGATCCAGTCTTTGTTCAGTATAGGGCTGCAAAGCACAGCCACCCTGGACAAATAGTCATGGAGATGGGGGCAAGACTAGTATAGAAAATTTGGCTAAATACCATATCATGTCCCTTAGAATTCAATGAATGCTGAGGAGAGAAAAATAGCATCTAAAATCCCTTGTGCTGTTGGATTTGAGCAGAGGAATCTACAAGAAAACTCCAAGAGAAGAACAGTAGCTGGCCAGAACATTTATGGGGAAACCATGGGGAAAGTTTGTCAAGTCATTCAAAGGCATTGATAAAAATGGTTTTTCTTTTAAAAGTTCTCCAAATATCTGGGTACACAGTATTATTAATGGCTCCCAGATCTGATCAGTTGACTTGATATTACTTGTGGTAATAAGGAGATAGAAATAAGGATAAGTAATGATAATAAGGATAAGATTTAATAATGATAGCTAACATTTACTTTGTGATTTAAAGTGTCTAATACATTAATATATGTTAATATATATTAACTCACTTGATCCTTATAGAGGGTTGGGGCTATTATTATCCCCATTTTATAGATTAGGAAAATGAGGAACAGAGATTACACAGTGATTTGTCCAGGGTCATATAGCTGGTGTCTGAATCCAGATGTGAGTTCAGTTTTTCCTGACTCCAAGTTCTGTGCTCTATTCTCTGTGTCATCTAGCTGCCTATTAATTCTAACTTAATTAAGCAGTCTCTGTTCTTTTGGGATTCTATTTTAATTCATTGTAAATTCATTGCGTTTGCACCTAATCTCTATAGGCCTCTCTCTCTCTCTCTCTCTCTCTCTCTCTCTCTCTCTCTCTCTCTCACACACACACACACACACACACACACACACACACACAGAGCCTGGTTTCATTGTTCTATCGGTACAGTTTCTATGGGACTAGATTAGAGTTAGCTTTTTTGTGAGGATGTTAGTTTGCCTAACAGACTATTTTACAGAGGACTCACACAAGGTAAGTGCTCATATGGAGGTCAGAAAAAGTCATACAAGAACACTCTCAAAATCTCTCTGAGGAACTTTGGAATTGATTGTGAGACATGGGAGACACTGGCACAGGACCCTTTAGCATGGTTTGTCTGTGTCAAAGGAGGAGCTGTGTTCCATGAGCAAAGCAAAATTGCAATAGCTCAAAAGAAATACGAGAGGTGCAATTTAGAGCCAACTCCACTCCCAATATTCACATGGACTATTCATGCCCAACCTCTGGTAGATCCTTTTGAGCGTGTATTGGTCTGTTCAGTCATAGTTGGACACACTGGACCTTGAGCCAAAAGGGTGATGTCATTTTGGTCCTCTTCAAGCATGAAGGACAACGACCAACCAATTCTAACTTGATTAATTAGTCTCTGTTCTTTTGGGTTTCTATTGTAATTCTCTGTATCTTTCATAGTTTATTATATTTGCACCTAACCTCTATAGGTCTGCTCTCTCTGTCTCTCCTCTCCCTCCCCCCCTCACACACACACACACACACACACACACACACACACACACACACAATGCAGACACATAAAGTCTGGATTACATATCCACCCTTTGATACCACTCTGTCCTTAGTTAACCCATCCCAACAGGATACCTCAGTTTTACTGTGTTTGATTAACTAACCTAACAATCCTAAGCATGCTTTAAAATACAAAGAGGCATTTAAATAACAAATGAAAATAGCCCTCTTTACTCATTCCATATGGGTCATAAATGAAGAATCCATCTCAAAATTTTGTTTGACATTCACAAACGTGGATCTGGGATGTATGGGGATCAAAGCAAAGTGTTATCTGATTTTCAAAAAATTGCTGGGATTTAATTTAACACAGGCAAATGTAAGGTGATGCATGTGGGAGGCAAACATTTAAATCACTTGCACAGCCTAATTGTTTAGAAGTAGCTATAATCTGCCGAAGAGAAGATGTAGCTATTGACAAAGGCAGCCCTAGAATGAAAGAGACATCTCATACCCACACATTTCAAGGGCTGTGTCTAAGACTGAATCCTAAGGGTGAGATTGGGTCATTTCTATCTAGTTTTTAAAAAGACAACAGAAAAAAAAAGAGAAGAGGGGGAAAAAAGAGCAAAGGAGACAAGTAGAATAAACTTGCAGTGGGCATTGGAGCAACCTCAGGGTGAAGTGAGACAAAGCAGGGGAGGTGTCTATGACAAAACCCAAGCTAACAAGGAGGTGAACCAGGCTCTCACTGAGTGCATCTTGCAATAGCAGGAAGAAATTGCCAAAATGCAATGACAAGGTATCTCCATACAAACTAAGCCTTGGCATTCGCTGCTTGCCTGGTTATTTTCTTCCCAGCTTTGACAACATTACAAAAGGCATAGACATTTCTGCCACTGATTTCTGTTTCCATGTCAACTATGCCCCAAATGGTCATATTGCTTCAAGGGAGAACCCTGCACACCCTCTCACTTCTCAGCACCCCACCATTCACCAGGCTGGAATTAGAGTCACAAGAATGTCTGCAGAATGATGCCAGTCTCTTTGGTGAGCCTTGTTTTAGCCACAGAAGAGAAATTGGATACTGGAGGAGCTAGGCCATTCCCCTGCACTTAGGTGTTGCAATAATTGCTATAAATAGCCTTCTGGTAGATACCCAGCTCTAAGTGAATAAACCAGAATATTCTGCTTTGGCATACTCCATTTCTTCTTCCTTTTGCCATAGAGAGATTCCCAAGGCCTCCTCTCTCACTGGTGGGAAGGAACCTCACGGAAAGACTCAATTCCAGACTCAATTTGTGTGTGGGTGTTTTTTAGCTCTTTGTAAAAAATGCCGTTTCTTAAAGTGAGGTCCAACAGAGAAGTTCCTCTAGATCCTTTGTCAGGGACCCCTTGGGAAGAATGGTAAAGCTTATCAGACTTTTTTTTTAACCTTTATCAGATTTATGCTTTGAAATTCATAAAATACGTAGGATTGCAAAGGAAACCAATTAGTTTGAATTATAGCTATCAAAATTTATTATTAAAAAAACAAGTTTATGGACCCAGAGTCCCTATTCCAGGATGTCTAACTCAGGATTCTTATAATAGTGCTTGGGATAATTTAACAAGACTCATGGGCAGCTAGGTGGCACAGTGGATAGAGTGTCAAGCATGGTGTCAGGAAGATGGGAGTTCAAACTGTGTGACCCTGGGCAAGTCACTTTACCCTATTTGCTTCAGTTTCTCATCTGTAAAATGAGCTGGAGAAGGAAATGGCAAGCCTCTCCAGTATTTTTGCCAAGAAAACCACAAAGAATAAGACACAACTGAACAACAACAACAAAACAAGACTTAAGACTCTTGCTTCTGGCTTGACTTGATAATCCTCTCAGCCTCATTGATGAGTCCTCAAAACTAATGCCTTTACTTCTGGGAATTCTTGAGATGATGGGTGGGGATAAGCTGGGTATTTGATCCCTGGGATATTTTGCCTCATAGAAGTGTCCAGCAGACTTCAAAGTTTTGAGAACCATAGCTTTAAAAAGAAGTTTATGCCAGGACCTTAAGTAGGTTACAGACAGAAAACCCCACAAAATACCAAAAATATTCACAGTAGCATATTTCACAATGGAAAAAAAAATGGAAACAAAGTGAGTATCCATTGATTGGTGAATGAACAAATTGTGATACACGATGTTTTAAAATACTATTTCTCTATAAGAAAAAAAATATGAAGCAGTCAGAGAAACATAAGAAAAAATGCGTGAATGAATGTAGTCAAAATAAAGAGAAAAAAGAGAAAAATATAAACTATAGTTAGAATATTATTATAAATGAAAACAATACTAAAAAGCACCCAAACTTGACCCAATTGATGATAGTCTTGGACTAGGCTCGGAGAATAGAAGATGATCACACTTTCCTCCTCTGTATAAAGAGGTGGGACACTATGGATATGAGTTGTGCATGTACTGTCATCTGTGAGGTGATAGCCATCAGTTTCATTTAACTGTGTTTCTTTGTGACAAAGGTTGGCTTGATGAAAGGGGCAGGGAATTGTAGGAAATTGATATAGAGTAAAAAAAACAAAATAATACTTTTTACTAAGTTTGTGCCACAAAATTGCTATGGCAACATTTATACTCACTCTGAGCCACTAGGGCCCAAATAATGACCAAGTGAGGCTTGGGCTGAGACCTGTTGTTGGCCAGTCTATGAGAACCAGAGTGATCTAGGTTTAAGGCATGGTCCTTAAAAAAGCAACCTAGCCCATAAACCCCAAGATATCTTGTGAGGTTTCAGTGCTCAAAATTTTCATTCCTTTGGACAGCGTACCTCCACCGTGTGTGGAAAGAGGGAGGCAAAGAAGAGGGAGGAAGGAAAGAAGGAAGAAAGGAAGGAAGAAGCTTCATTGCCCTAAACAAGGCATGAAAAAATACGGAAGGCAGCACTAAAGCATTCTTTTGTCTGCTAATTGTTCTGCACAGGACTCTCCCAGCTCCAGCTATCAATTTTTGTTGTTACTGCTGCTGCTGTTAATCATGTTTCTTGATTTCTTTAATGACACTGCTTGGTTTCCTCACCGATAAAATGAGGGAGATGAACCAAAGGACCTCTGAGAATGCTTTCGGCTCCAGCCTTGTAGCCCTATGTATCCATGATACAGGAGCTACTCAATGCACTAAAGATGTGCATGTGAACATTTTAATATTCCATGGTACTAGCACAGCATGTGGGACATCCATTGCTTACCTTTTGCTCTCATTACATTACCAGCCCATGTCTGCTTCTTATCTTGCATTTATTCAGTCTTGGGTGACTGAGTTTCAGCTGTTCCTCTCAGAAGTGGGAACACTAACCACTCGATCACAGACCTGTTATTACTCTGTAATTTCTGGTGATTAATCTGTTAATTCTCGATTAATAAATTTTATACTTTTATATGGAAATCATAATTGATGATATGATCATATATCTGACCATAACTTCTTATTTTTTCATTCTCCCTTTACCTGACTCTTCTTTTTTTGTCATGATCTACATCCCTCTGTATCTCCCTGTTTTCTCAATCCATTGCCTGTGCTTTGGCTTCCCTTTTCTTCCCTTCATGGTCTTGACTGAATTCTTAACCAGTATGTCTATCCCATCTCATCCTACTGCTATTCATAACCAAAACCTTTGGTTACCCTCTTCTCCAGTCCTACTCCCAAAATGTTGAATACTGCTGGATGATATTAGATAATTGATCATCTGAGTCCACTACAGATTCATGTAATCCAGGATTAATTGGGCCCTCACCACTGCCCATAAACCTTTTTATTCTTCCCTGCTTGACTCACTATCATGATCCCACAGAAGCTGTTCTGACCTTTAGCAGATGACCTCACCTCCACTTTACAAAGAACATTTACAGCATTTGTTATGTCCTTTCTCATTTGCTCTATTCAACACCCCCACATCTCCAAATGCATTTTCCTCTTTCAGTCCAGTCCTTGCCAATGAGAATCCCCTAGATGTATGCCCTGAATGTGAACCTTTCCTATCTCCTTCAGGAGCTTGCCTCATTGATCATTCCCTTTTTCTCCATCCTGTTTTCAATTTCTCCCCATCTGCTGGCTTCCTTCCTGCTGCCTAAAGATATCCTTAGACTTTCCTCTTGTCCACCAGTCAAGCTATTGTTCTATGTCTATTGTATTTGTACATGATGTATACTACCCCCCCCACACACCACCCCCAGTAGAATGTAAGCTTCTGTATTTGTCTTTAGTTTTCCAGCACCAAGCACAGTGCCTTACACATCAGTAATTAAGAAATGACTATTGAATTGGATTGAATATGTAGCAGTTTACTCACCACTTATTTGTCCATTGTCATTTAGGTCACCTGATGTCTTGATTAATTTTCTCCCAAATGATACTTTAATTGTGTTGCTCCCATTTTCTTTTTTAAAAATATATTTTATTGATATCTTTTTGTTTTTTTATGTCTCTCCTCCTTCTCTCTCTTATAGAGCCATTACATATAACAAATAATATTTTTAAAGAAAAAAGAAAAAGATCAATACATCAAAAAAGTGTGAAAATATATGCAATATATCACACTCATGGACCGCCCATCTCAGCAAAGGAGACCCATGTTAGGTCTTTGTAATTTGCAATATTCACTTTTGATTCTTTTATGGTTGTTCTTTCCATTTACATTATTAAAGTCATTGTATATATTGTTTTCTTGGCTCTGCTTACTTCATTCTACATCATGCAGTGTAAATTTTTCCATGCCACCCCCCCCCCATGTTCATTATATTTGTTGATTTTTATAATTCAGAAATATTCCATTACATTCATGTGCCACAGTTTATCTAATCATTCCTCAATTAATGGGCATCTATGCTATTTCCAATTTTCTACTACCACAAAAGTGCTGCTATAAATATTTTGGTGTGTTTGGGGACTTGCTTCTTCTCAGTGATCTTGGGTTATAAGTCTAACAGCAGTATCTCTGTGTCAAAGGGTGTGGATATTTTAGTAATTTAACTTACATAGTTCCAAATTATTTTCCAGAATGGTTTACAGCTCCACCAATAATGCACTAGTGTGCCTGTCTTTTCATAACCTCTTGAACAATGAAAATTCTCACCTTTGTGTTACTCCCATTTTAAAAAACTTTTGCATAGTTTTCCATTGTTTACAGAATAATTGCCAAACTCCTTAGTTTGGCGCTCACACTCTTCCATATCCTGGCCCCAGTCTTATTTTTCCTACATGAATCTTACACTTTAGTCAGACTAATCTACACTCCCCCCAGCTCTCCCCCAAAGTTTCCTCTTTTCCTTGCCGTTGCTCACACCATTCTACCTGCATGATATACCTTGCTCCTTCCCTGAGTTGATTCCTCTTCACTGTGCAAGCCCCAGCTTTTAGTCGAGATTTACCATGAAGCTTCCTTTGAACATTCTAGATCACAGCAAGTCCCCCTCCTTGTGAATTCCTAAAGTGATTGTCACTGGCACCCCATAGTTGACACTTAACCTACCGTTTCATATAGCATTGTTAAATTTTCCTGTGTCTAGTACATCTCTCCAACTGAACTGCACTCTCCTGGAGGTCAGCGACTGTGACTTTTCCTTAGTGTGACACAGATTTCTAGCCAAGTCCAAAGCATTTTGCATAAGACTCTCCTAACTGGCAGAGAGATTTCTGACACTGTATACCTTCATGAGGGCTGGAATTCCTAAGAGACCTTTGAAGAGAAAGCATTCTTCTTTTTTTTGCTCTAAAGAGAGAACCCTCTTTCTGAGACCGACTCCAGCTGTATAAGTAGAAAGAAAAAGACTTTGAAAGCTACAAACACATCGTGGAAGCATGCTCCTCAATATGTACCCAGTTTCCTACTTGCCTTTCTAGAGATTTTAAGAAATTTCCCATTGGGTGAAATATGCTCTCTCTCTAACTTTGAGTTGACATTTCTTACTCCCAAAGGGAAACGTCCTTCATGCTGTTCATTTCCTACCATATCCTCACCTGTGTAGCTTCTATATCTGTTTCCCATTTGCTTGGATAAAGGAGTTAATTCATTCTTCATTGTTTGTTTTGGTCTTTTGTGAAACTAGTTTGGGAAGGAGTCAAAGTGGTAAATATAAGCTCAGTTCTATCTTCCCCCCTTTAGGGGACGGTGAACAGAGAAACTAGTAGCTTTCTTGCTCTGAGCCAATCATGCCCCTAAAATAGCAATATTTAAGAGAATGGATAAATCTAATTCCAGGCTAGTACCCCTTCCTCAGAGACTAAATAACAGAGTGTCTGTTCTCATGGCATTTCTCCTGCTTGCCTCAAGGCAAAGCTCATAGTCTCCCTTGGAGAGAAATAGGCAAGATTCTATAGATAATTATCAATGCCCACCCTGGAGTCATCTGTCTTTACATTTGGACATACACATGTAGATACATACGTCTTACAAGGGCACATATATTCCTTATTTCCATGATACTGAGCTCAGTGGCTTGTATATAGAAGGTCATAGGAAAGCAGAGGAACATAGAACTGGACCACAGAGATATGTTCTAGTAAGACCCTATTACTTTGTGGATGAGAAAAATGAAACCCAGAGAATGTAAGGGCTTTACTTAAGTTCACAGAACTAGTAACTGAGTTGGGATTAGAATCCATGCTTTCTGATTTAGCTGTGTTATAAGAGTGCTAAATTTGAAGTCAGAGGATTTGAATTCAAATCCCAGCTTAACTTCTCAGGCCTCAGTTTTCACATCTGTAAAATGAAAAGGTTGAACTAAACGGCCTCTTAATGTCCCTTTTCAGTTCTAAATCTACGATCCTATGAACCTATGACTCCAAATCCAGGGCTTTTTCATACTGCAAACAGGAACAATAATTTAATAATTAACAATTATATACTGATTACTGTGTGCAAGACAGTGTGTGCATTAAGCACTTTTTTCTCATTAGATCCTCACAGCAACCCAGTGAGATAGTTGCTATTATTATGCATACTCTACAGATGCCATTAAGTGACTTGCTCTGGGTCACACAGCTAGTAAATGTCTGAGGCCAGATTTAAACTCAGGTCTCTCCTTGACTCTAGGCCTGTATTCTAAGCTCTGTCCGCTGCACCACCTAGCTGCAATACTTACATGCAATAATTGTTTGTTGATCTATTCAGATAGATTGAATCTCATCCAAGGCCCGGTTACATTTCGTATCAGGGCCCTGTGACAAGACAGAGTAGATCTGGAAGAAGAAAGAAGAGCCTTATAAATCTGGACATGATTTTCTCATGAGGAAATGAACTGTTTACCAATTTCAAATCTTTCATTTTAAATAGAAGTTCCCTAGGAATGTAGAAATCACTTTTTGGGTTTCAGATGAAAATACTGATTAGGGAGCAGAACATAGCAAATCTTTCATTTCCCCCTGTTTCTAATGTGTCATTCAGGCACTAAGTGGGAAAGGGAGGTAATTCAGAAAAAAACCTTTGCAATTGTGGACAAAGACACACATCCCCACCCCCACCAAAAACTGACATTTTGTTTATCTAAGTCTTTCCCTGTGCCGCTGGTGGATAATGAAACCAAATCAAACTGACCTCTCCTGATCATCTAATTAATCTGTTTTCTCTACATGAAGGGAAAGGTTTTAAAGGAAAGGGAGTCTAGTTGGCTCAGAACCAAAACAAATTAACTTACATAGCAAAATTAATAAAGCAGGTCTAGTAGGATCTGTTGGAATCTCTTGATTTCCTCTTCCAAAACCACATGAAATTTAAATTCATTGAATGTACATCCTTAACTCTGGAACTCCACCCTGTGTCCCATGTATTTTTTTGAAAAGGTTTTTTCAGTGAGATATTGACTGCGAAGATATAGCAAAAACAGAAAAAATTTCCCCTGAGATCCTTGAAGCAGCTACTTTAAGTTTGAGCCCACTTGACCCAGGAAGAGGGAAGTGGGGGAGTGTCACTTAACCCCTTTTGCCTCAGTTTCCTCATTGTGAATGGAAAAGATGGAGAAGGAATTGGCAAACCACTTCAGTATCTTTGCCAAGAAAACTCCTAATGGGGTCATGAAGGGTCAGTTAGATGGAAACAATGGAACAACAGCTTCTTAGTGCTGCTTAGGTAAAAAAAAAAAAATCAACATCTAATTTGAGAAAAAGACAAGGAAAAGATACTCCATACTATATTACCTACTTCAACCTGACTTTTTTGAAAAAGTCTTCAGTGAAGAAAAATAGGAAATTGAAAGTAAAAAATAGAACACACTGACCTTGACTATCTCTTCTTCCTGAAAAAGTTTAACTGCTCTGAAGCAATCACCGCAAGGAAGCCAAAAGATCTTACAAACTAACCTAGCCAGTGAACATTTGATCAATTTGCCAATCAGAGAAATGACTGCTAAAACAAGTCAGTTTGGAATACAAACTCATTTAGAAAACCCTATAAAGATGTCAGAATATCATAAGCAGTTTTATCTTATAAAACAAAAATAATAGTGGGAAAAAAACCAATCTAAAGAAAGCTTGGCATTAAACCTAGCTAAACCAAATCATCAAAAGACTATTTATAGATAAAGGTGGAAGTAGCAAAATAAATAGAAAATGACACAAATGGGGTTGCTAGGTGGCACTGTGAATAGAGCAGGAGGTCTGGAGTCAGGAGGAACTGAGTACACATCTGGCCTCTGACACTTAACACTTTACTAGCCATGTGACCTTGGAGAAGTCACTTAACCCCAATTACCCTGCCTTCCCCCTTCCAAAAAGCAAAAAAAAAAGTATAAAAAAAGAAAATGACACAAATTTACCAATGCTTCTATAGTATTATTAGTTTTACCTAATTATACTGTTATTTTTTATTTTAATTTTTAAATGGTTGTATTGATATTCATGGGTCACATATTTATTTGTTTACTTTTATTTTCTCTGTCCTCTGGAAGGATCAACATTGAAATACCAAGTTTGAGTTCCTCATTGTTCAATTTCGATGCTATTACTTTTATAGATCCTACTTTGTCCTCCTTTACTTTTGTATCTCACTGTTAGCAGCAATAATTTATGAGGGAAGCAACGGTAAATAGAAATAGTGTTGAGTGGTAGGAGTCATTCTGTGTCCCAAATCAAAAGGTCTGGTTGAATTCCCTCCTCTTGCTATGATCAGTCTTCAATGGTCATATTATCCTGTGTCTAATTCTGTGGCCATGCTACCATTTGGAGTCCTGATTGCCTTTGAAAACACATACATTTTTCTCTCTCTAGGAAGAGGGATACCCTTCCATCCAGAAGGAACCCAAAGATAAAGATGGATATTATTCTGGGAAGTATGACCCTTTCTCAGAGAAGATGGCTTCCTAACATACAAATTCTTCCCCAAATGAGACTTATTAGAAGGTTCCTTTTTACTTCAGGCATATCTGTCCTGTCCCCAGATAATATTCTTTATATGTTTCCTTTTGGGGATAAGATTTCCCTTTTAACTTGATCTCAATTCCTTCCCTCAATTTCTTTCATTATATTCTCTCATAGCCTCACCTCATGTTAAAAACCTTTAGGAATCATTATCACTCCATTTGCCACCTTCACTCAGGAACTTTTCCGCCATCCTAGTTTACTTTTCAATAAATATTCTAGTAACATTTCTTTTCTAGGGACATACTCCTTACTTTCTTGAGGAATTCAGTATCTGACTCATGGTTTTTTTTTCTCTACCTTAACTTGAAAACTCTTTAGAAGACTGATTTATTCTACCATTAACCAATCAATCAATAAGAATTTTTTAGGCATATACAATGCTTCAGGCATTGTGTAAGGTGCTTGGGACACAAAACAAAGAATGAAATAATATCTGCTTTCAGGGATCTGACATCCTAACTGGTAGCCAGCATATTTATATATGTATGTGTAGAACAAATATCAAGAGAAAAAAATCAAATACAAATGTAACTAGTGACTCGAAGTCCATTTGAAGGGACTCTCCTTCTTGGTGGAGAATAATTACTCAACATACTTCTCCTGCATGAGAGGGGAGTTGGAAAGAACTTGAAAAAAAGAGAAATATTAGTCTTCTTCTGGCTTATTTCGAGAGAGAAGACACAATTCCAGATTCTCTTCAGGAAGAGGTCTCTGGAGGGAAAGAAAGTCTCTGGGAAGAAGGAAGTATTCAGAGAAGCCAGCAACTAGATCATGTCTATTTGGGGAATTTTCCCTTGAGGAGAGATATGAGATGCTTTCTCTTGACCCATCTGAAATATATTCCTCCGAGAGAGAGCTCATTCCCTCTGTGTATTTTCTGGTTACAGTTCCATATATATGCCTCCTCTGATTTCTTTTTGTTATTGCCTTGATTAAATGGGTTTATTTGCTATTTGCTACGTGTGGTTTTTGTGGCATTGGCATTTGGTGGGAAAGGAGTTAAACTTTGGATATATAGCTTAGGGCAGTCCTTTTCTATTAAGAGATATCAATCAGAATCTCAGCTTGAACCTAAAAATGATTTCCTCCAAGCTAACAATATTTAGGGGTGGGGAAGCAGATAGACATAATTCTAGTCCAGTATTCTTTCTTTGAGGAGAGTAGAACAGCCAACCTCTGGAGTCAACCTCCTGCTCCCTCTGGCAGAAATTAAAGTCTCCCTTGAAGAAGGGCAGGGGTATGCTAGAGCCAGCTCATACCCACTTGAGAGATTTGATTTCTAAATCCCAGTGTAAGCGTTCACACCTTTTTTGTTATTATAACTTAGTTATCTCAGTTGTGTCCAAATCTTCATGGCCCCATTTATGGTTTTCTTAGCAAAGATGCTGCCTTTTCCTTCTCCAATTCATTTTACAGATGAGGAAACTAGCAAATAGGGTGAAGTGACTTGCTCATGGTCACATAGCTAGTAAATGTCTGAGGCCAGAGCTGAATTCAGGAAGATGAGTCTTCCTAACTCATGGCCCAGAACATTATCCACTGTGCTATCCAACTGCCCTTTATTGGAAACTGGAAAATACTACAAATGAGGGCTTGATTTAGTTTATTATTGTTTATCTAGACTTTTAAATTGGTGGAAAAATGACAATAACGCAGATTAAAATGAAAAGTGTGTTGTGAGTACATTTTTTTGGAGTACTGGTTGTTAGACATTTATTAGCACACCACCAACAGGGTAAATGGAAGAAACTCTAGAGATATTTCTTTATACCTTCCTGTGAGACACATCTAGGGAGACCCATGTGGACACATATGACTGACACAACAAAGTATGCAAATACACACATGAAGTAGTTAAATACAAGCTATTTATGAAGGGAGTGAGCGAGGGTACTAGCACTGTCATCATGTGATGCTTAGTATACAAGCATGGCGCTATGGTTTTGAACCAATGGGACTCCTACTTTTGGCTGCTTTCTCAATAATGAGGATGGAGTTAAAATAATCTGTCTTCATTCCATTGTGATTGTTTGTAAGGTGACTGGACAGTCTGAGGAGGAAGGGAATAAGCATTTGTATTAGCATCTTACTACATGCCAGATGCCATGCTAAGCACTTTACAAATATCTCATTTGATCCTCACAGTGATCCTTTGAGGTAGATGCCACAAACAGAAATTAAATAACTCGGACAAGGTCATACAGCTTACATGGAAAGTAGGATTTGAACTCAGGTCTTCTTGACTCTGGGCCTAGTGCTCTATCTACTGTACCACCTGCCTGCCTCAGTAGGGCATAATATGCAAGCACACACAGGAACACCAAATGCCCCACATTGGGAAGAAACTCTTGGTTTTGGCCTTGGCTTCAACCACATCA
>NW_027187372.1:4375072-4378103 GCF_028583685.1 Petaurus breviceps papuanus
ACATTGGGAAGAAACTCTTGGTTTTGGCCTTGGCTTCAACCACATCATGTGCTAACAAAACCCAGTAAGCTAAGAAGCCTTCGCCAGAGCAAGTACCTGGCATGGACCTGGACTTTTTGAAGCATAATAGACTTGGAAATTATTTAATATTTAAGGTGTCAAGCTGTAACATTAAAAGATCAGAGGTCATGGAACATGATATTCTGGAGGGCAAAGGAACTAGAACTACAACCAAAAATCACTTACCTGGCAAAACTAAGCATAATAATAGTAGACCACTGGCCCTGGAGTCACAAGGACCTGAGTTCAAATTTGGCCTCAGACACTTACCACAAACAAACAAAAAACTAGCCTGTGACCTTGGACAAGTCACTTGACTCCAACTGCCCCTCCAAAAAAGCAAAAACAAAACAACAACAGCTAAGCATAATACATCAAGGGAAAAAATGGTCATTCCATGAAATCGAAGGATTTCAAATTTTCATAAGGAGAAGAGCAGAAATAAACCAAAAATTTGACCTCCAATATCACCCAAGAGAAGCATAAACAGGTAAAAAAGGAAAAGAAAACATAAGGGACTCAATAGAGCTAAATTGTTTACATCCTTACATGGGAATATGATATTGTAACTCTTAAAAATTAAATCACTTAAAGTATAGATAGAAGAAATATACACAGAGGGGCAGCTAGGTGGTGCAGTGAATAGAGTACCAGCCCTGGAGTCAGGAGGACCTGAGTTCAAATCTAACCTCAGACACAACACTTATTAGCCATGTGACCTTGGGCAAGTCACTTAACCCCAGTTGCCCTGCCTTCCCCCCTCCAAAAAGCAAAAAAGAAAAAATATACACAGAGGGTATGGGTATAAGGTGAATTCGAAAGAATGACAAAAATAAGGGATGAGAAAGAGGAATACAAAGGGTGTGGAAAGAAGGGAGAGGTTGAATGGGGCAAAATCTCACACGAAGAGGTGGTAAAGCCTTTTTACAGTGAAGGAAATAGTGGGAGGGTAGGCAATGGGCATCACTTGAGCCTTACTCTCATCAGTATTGGTTCAAAGAAGGAATAATATACACAATCAGTTCAATATCGAAATCTCTTACCCGACAGGGAAGTAGGAGGGGAGTATATTAAGTAAAGGGGATGTGGGCTGACATAAAAGGGAGGGCAGAGCAAGGGAAGAGATAGGAAGGAGTAAAATACTGGTGAGGTGGGAAAGGGTGAAAGGAGAGAGAGGACAAACAGGAGGAAGAATAGGATGCAGGGAAATTTATAGGTAGTAACCATAACTGTGATTGGGATGAACTCTCCAATAAAACAGAAGCAGATAGCCGAGTAGATAAAAAAACAAGAATAGAGAACTGAATCAAATTTATGAGAACACATTCCATTCCCTGATTGACAAATGGTCAAAGATATGAGAAGGCAGTTTTTGGATGAAGAAATCAAAGTTATCTCTAGGTATATTAAGAAGGGCTCTAAATTACTTTTGATTAGAGAAATGCAAATTAAAACAACTCTAAAAAACCACCTCACACAAAACATAATGGCTAATATGACAAGAAAGGAAAATGATAAATGTTGGAGAGTTTGTGGGAAAATTGGGACACCAATGCATTGTAGGTGGAGGTGTGAACTGATATAACCTCTCTGGAGAGCAATTTGGAACTATGTCCAAAAGGCAACCAAATTGCGCATACCCTATAATCCAATAATACCACTACTAGGCCTGTATTCCAAAGAGATCATAGAAAAGGGGAAAGAACCTATATTTGAAAAAGTATTTTTAGCAGCTCTTCATGGCAGCAAAATATTGGAAACTGAAGAGATGCCCATCAACTGGGGAATGATTGAACAAGCTGTGGTATATGAAGTAATGGAATAATATTGTGCAGTAAAAAATTACGAATAGGCAGATTTCAGAAAAACCTAGAAAGACTTGTACAAACTGATGCAAAGTGAAATGAACAGAACCAGGAAAGCATTGTACACAGTGTCAACAACATGTGATAATCAACTATGGATGACTCAGCTTCTCAGCAACACAACAATTCATGACAAGTACAAAGGACTCATGAAGGTATATTCAGATAAAGATCTGACAGACTCAGAATATAGATCAAAGCATTTTTTCACTTACTTTATTCTTTCTCTTGGTTTTATTTCCTTTTGATCTGTTTCTTCTTCCACAACTGTGACAAATATGGAGATATGTTTTACATGATAACACATATACCATTTTCAAAAGAGGGAGAGAGAAAAATCTAAAACTCAAAATGTTGTAAAAGTGTTGTGAAAATGAATGCTAAAATTTTTCTTGATATGTAATTGGGAAGAATAAAATGCTATTTAAATAAAAAAGTAATCCTTTGAAACAGCTTCAAAAAATACTTAAGGTTTCAATATGTAAAGGAAGGTTTTTAGCCTTGTTTTTGTCAATGGTTATTATAGAAATTGAATGTGCTATTCACTACATACATCAGGCTAATGAAGTATTCAGCTGCTTCCCCACTGATGAAACCATTCACCTCCAGAGCTGAAGTCTAGTCTGATTCACATCCTATAAAGCTCTTTTGGTGTTCTCACATCCAATTATGATCATGGTCCTTGAATAGGGCAATCTGCAGGTAGAAACAAAGAAACAGGGCAGCACCAAGTGATTAGGGAAGATTAGGGAACAGGCTCAGAGATGGGAGGGACTGAGCTAAAAGTCTGTGGATGGGAGTGAGGTATTTCACAATATCCATTACTGAGATTTTCAAGAGTGGACATCATACAAGCATCTAAAAGCACTTGCAAGGAAAACTACATAAAGTCAAAAGAAGTACAAGATGATTAACCTGTTTCGATTGCTGAAACTTCACTGAACACCCACCAAGGGTCAACTCAGTCTTATCTCCTAACTCAGGATCTCAGAAGAAATACAAAGAAAATTACAGTATGATATTATACGGAGGAGGAAGGCAGAAAGCCAGAACAGGGGAAAGGACAAAATGCTCTCTCTCTCTCTCTCTCTCTCTCTCTCTCTCTC
>NW_027187372.1:4378203-4408264 GCF_028583685.1 Petaurus breviceps papuanus
CCCCCCCCCAAAGACAGGCTCATTTTTCTCTATTGTCTGGTATATATGAATTACACACACATATGCATATATATATATACATATATATGTGTGTGTGTATATATATATATATATATATACAATTTGATTTCTATTTTCCTATAGACTTGGATAAATGGATTTCTTTGCTAAAAATGGTGTTTGTTAAATAATAATGATAAAAATAAAATAATTTTTAAATTCAAAACTGGAGTCCATAGCACCAAATAAAAGTCAAAATCAGGAGAGGTAGAGGTATACATTCTAGATAGAGATGCCAGAATGTCAAAGCCAGGTCCATAAGACCTGTTAGATGGTAGGGAGAAGGATGGAATGAAATGAAACACCATGGACAAGATGCTAGAGGAATCAAGTCAGGTGTAAAAGGCAGTTCTTAACAAATGCTGTGGTCACAAGGAAAAGAGACTGTTCTACTCCGTTCCTTTTCTGTTATATTCCTCTTCACAGCGGGCCAACGTGTATCAGCTGGGCTTCTTCTCCTTCCCAGAAGGGTCTCCCTGTCAAAAGCCAGGATCTGAATATCTTTGTTTATAAATTAGTGTCAATGTGAGCTACTGTGCTATCTTTCTCAGAGATATTTGAAGTTTAAACTTTAGTTTTAGACTAGTTTTAGAATAGATAGTTTTATTCCTTAATAGCAAAATTTCAAACCTTCCCAAACAGATGGGAAGATTTATTTGGGGGGAAAGGAAGGGTACCCTTTGGGTACCTAGAAAATCTCCTCATGTGGAAAATCAAGTAATAATAATAATAGCTCACATTTGTATACCACTAGAAATCTTATAAAGTTATATCTATTTTGTCCTATTTTCACAACAATCCTGTGAAAGTGATATTATTATTCTCACATTACTGATGAAGAAACTCTCAGAGGTGTCAAGGCAGCTAGCTAGCATAGTGGATAGAGTGTGGGGCCTGAAATCAGGAAGACCTGAAGTTCAAATACAGATTCAGATACTTACTAGCTATGTGACCCTGGGCAAGTCACTTAACCTTTGCTTGCCTCATTTTCCTTAACTGTAAAATGGCTAACAGCATTTATCTCACAAGGTTGTTATGCAGATCAAATGATATGATATTTGTGAAAAGAATTTAACACAAATATTCTAGTATTGTCATCATTATACAGAAGAGGAAACAGATGGAGAAAGGACAAGTTCTAGGTCATATATCCAATAATTGTTTGAGATGAGATGCCTGGCACATGGTAGGCACTGTAGAAATCCTTATTCCCTTTTATTCCCTTTCTGACAAGTGACTTGATCATGGTCATAAATCTAGTAAGCTTCTGAGGAAGATTTGAATTCCAGATCTTCCTGACTCCCAGTGTATCACCCAAATGGTACAATGAACCACTTATCATATCTGTTCCTATTTGCAGCTAAAAAATTCTCTCTGACCTAATGGTCTGGAACTTTCTGTCTCCATGCCTGACTTACTGTTTCTTCCTTCCTTTATCTCTGTATTTCAACTATCCCTGATTTCCAACCAGTATAGATGAGTAGGATCAGGGATAGTAGCTGAGGACCAGAGGGCAAAGTTCCCACGGAGGGAAAAAGGGAGGAGTTAGATACTTCAATAAATAAGCAACACCTTGTGGGCCAAGGAAAGATCCACAGATTCTCTCTACAGAGAGATTATCCCATAAAGCTAAGGGGAATAAGAGCTCAGTAGATGATTGGTAACTATCAGTGAGCCTGATTAGAACATTGAAGAGCTATCCCTTCCTCCCTAGAACTTTAACCTGCGTTTAAAGAGAAGACAGAGACACTCCCAAGATTTATCAAACTGCTCCCCACTTCTAGTGATTCACATGGAGACAAACTCTATTGCCAGAAGGGAATAGATTGCTATAGATTTTGAAGTCCTGATTGAAAACTCCAGTAGTGTTTTTATAACTATAGACAATTAAAAGTAAGAGCTTTAAGAAGAAAATAGCAGATTAGGAAATGTGCAGCTGCTTTAAAAGATGGTTTCAGAGACTGAGATTTGGATTTCTGGATAACGGTTTGAAACATAGGAATGATAGACCTCTGAACTTCAACAGAGTAACCTTAATGAGAGTTGGTAAGATTGTATTTTCCTGTAATTATAATCACGTAATTATAATCAAAAAGGCTTCATATAAATGAGATTCACACTTTCGTGTACAATCTTTTTCTCTCTTATTCTGTATATGGAAATGCTTATTTTATTTGGTAATTGTTAAATTCAGAATAACGTTTTTTTAGACTTTAAAGTGAAAAGGGAGGAAGAGGATGAAAACTGCCAGGATAAAAATCTATCAAGCTAGACAGTAGTTTACAATGTAGAAGGAAGATTAGTGATTAGTAATTCAAAGTAAATTGTAATCCACAGCATAAAAAAAATCCAAGAAGACACATAGTAGGTTGTTAACAAATGCTATTGACTTGATGTGACCACAAGGGAACTCAACCCAGGAGAAAGGGGTAGTGCTCAGGACTGTAATCCTGAAGACAGACATAAAAACCACCTTGATAAGGAACAAAAAAGGATGCTGCCTAACAATTTACTAACAATAAAGCCTATTGCCTCAGATATCGAAGTATAAATGCACAAAGTATGGGTAATAAACAGTTAACTAGGGATCCTGATGACAGGTGGCAAATTTGCCCTGAGAGGGCTTGCCGAACCTTGGTGGAATGGCACCCACGACTAGAATATGATTCAGGAAGAGTTTCCCTTGTTCAAAAGAAACTTAACAAAATGAAGAGGGGATCAAGGAGGAGACATTTTATATTTTTCTAAAGATAGACTCATGAAAAGATGTCTAGGAACCATAGGAGGAGAAATATATCAATAGCATTTGGGCATAGAGGAAGAATCATCACTGATATTGTCATAGTAGCCTTTATACCTACTGGAATGCCTTCTGCCAAAAGCAGAAAAATTGGCACTTTCTTGGACTTCTTTAACAATAATTTCTTCCTGTAAAAGGTCAAAGAAATGAGAGGAAACTACTATACTGCATCTGGTCCTTAGTATCAGAGAGGAAATGATTGCTGAAGTAATAATGAGAAATTTGAGGGAAAGTGGCAGCTACATCTAACCCCAGTAAAAGAAGAGAAAAAATATGGATCTAATCTGATATTCACCCTAGATTTGGGGAAGAACACATTTTAAGAATTCAGAAGAAAGATAGATGAGATCCCATGGTCTAAAATTTTATAGTCTATACTCCCATCACTTAGTACGGTTCATGGTACAAAGTAGGTGATTAATAAATGCTATTCACTTGACTTGACTGCAAAGGAATACAACCCAGGAGAAATAGGGAGAGCTCAAGAATGTAATCCTGTAGGCATAAATAAAAGCAACTTTGATGAAGAATACAAGGGACACCTGCTAAAAAGACTTGTGTGAGTATTCAGGGAACTGATTGATCCACTTAGATTTTTAAAAGGCATGTTCAGGTAGATGATGGAGGATCAGTGAAAAAGTATAGTATCAAGGATAGTGTGAACAAAACTGAAATTATTCTGTAAGGATAGTTGACAAATACTGAAGTGTTCTATAAAGATTGTGTGAATAATACTGAAAGTTCAGAGTAAGCTGAGGTTGGTAAGGAGATAAAAAGACAAGACAAAGGCTATCTTTAGCAATACTGGGCAAAAAGAAGGCAATCACATAAGGGCACAGGGAACCGTAATGGATAATAAATAGGAATAGAAATACTTGATTCTTTTTGCCTCTGTTTTTTTCTTCTAAGGAGAATGATCTTGGGACTTTGAAAAGTCAAAACAAAAATGGAGAAAGGATATTTGAAACTCAAGATAATTAAAGGGATAATGAGACCAGCTAGCTACCCTAGATGAATTTAAGTCACCAAATCCAAAAGAACTACATCCCAGTGTCCTGAAAAAAGAAAAAAACAACTGGGTGCGATTGTTAAGCTAGTGTAAGTGATTCCTTTTCTTTTTTAAAAACTTGTTTTCAATTAATGAGCGTTTTCTTCTTTCTCTCCTCCCCCTCCCTTATAAAAAGTAAAAACAAAAGTCTCATAACAGATATGTATAGTCAAGCAAAACAAATCCTCATGCTGACCATTTCTCAAAACACATGTGTCATTCTGTACTTTGGATACATCACCTCTCTCAGGAACAGGGTAGTCTGCTTAATTCTTCTAGAAGTGTGATCAGTCTTTGCATTGGTCAGAGTTCTTAAGTCTTTGAAAGCTGTTTATCTTTACAATGTTGTTGCTATTTATAAATTGTTCTCCTGGTTCTACTCATTTTAATATGCATCTTTCATACATTTTTAAAAGTTTCTGTGAAACTATCCCTTTCATAATTTTTTAATAGCATGATAAAATTCCATTAGAGCAACTAGGTGGCACAATGGATAGCGTGCTAGGTCTGAAGTCAGGAAGACTCATCTTCTTGAGTTCAAATCTAGTCTCAGACACTTACTGGGTGTGTGACCCTGGGCAAGTCACTTAACCCTGCTTGCTTCAGTTCCTTATCTGTAAAATGAGATGAAGAAGGAAATGGCAAACCATTTCAGTATCTTTACCAAGAAAACCCCAAATGTGGTCACAAAGAGTTAGATATGACTGAAATGGTTCAAAAAAGAATCCCATTACATTCATTTACAACAATCTGTTCAGTCATTTCCCAAATAATGGACATTGCCTTAGTTTTTAATTTTGACACTACAAAAAGAGATCCTATAAATATTTGTATACCTAGGGCTAATTTTTCTCTTTATTCCCTTTGGGGTATAGACCTAGTAGTAATGTTACAGGGTCTATGAGAACAGACAGTTTACTGACTTTTGGAGTATATTTCCAAACTGCTTTCCAAAATGGTTGGACCAATTTACAGTTCTATCAATGTGTCTGTTTTCCCACTGCTCCTGTTTATGTGTTTTTTTAATTTAATTTTTTTGTACTTCTTTCCAAAAAAGATTTATCTCACTCTATTGTCCATCTTCTTTTTTTTTTGTTTACTCTAGACCCTGATTCTCTGATTCATGACCTTTATACTGGGGTCATGCTCTGGTCTCTCTTTTCTCTATATTCTTTGTACAATCAAAGTTTCCAGGGTATCCATTCTAAGGTCTGCCCTCCAATTGCTGCCCACCTGGCAGAAACTGCATTCAGGAGTGACTTCAGATCTGACCATTGGGAGCAATAAGATCATATCATCTGAGATATCAATGGTCTTCCAATGTCAAAGGTGTTATTTGTTCTCTCCATGAGTGTGCCCTGACCACATATGATTCCTATCAGTGTGTACCTGATTGCAAGTGTTCCCTCTATGTGGGCATATGCATTCTCTACAGGTAGTCACTTTTTCCACTGATAACTATAAAGATTAATGGCAGAGTATGCCCCAGGTTTATGGGCAAAATGTTTTACTGTTACCTTAAACTATGCTATTTCATTAAATGTCTTTGATTCAAGTGAATTGACCTATAGCCTGCTCTTAAGATTAACACATCAGTGGGAACTCATGAGTTACGGCTTCTAGTGGATGTGGATACAGACTGTAGCTTGGACCTGGGAATAGCTCTTTTCGGTCTTCTTACACATTATTCCCCAACATGTACTCTTTGATCCAGTAACACTGACCTCTTGGTTGTTCCATTAATAAGACACTCCATCTCTTCTGAACACTGTCTCTGGCTTTCCCTCTTGCTTATAATGCATTCTTTCCTTTGCTCCACAGATTGACCTCCCTGGCCTCCTTTAAATTCCAACTAAAATCCAATTTTGTTGGAAGCCTTCTCCAATCTCTCAATTCTAGCTCCTCATAGATTGCTTTGTACTGTTGTTTGTGTGTTACTTCTCCCATTAGATTAGGGGCTCCTTAAGGGCAATGCATATCTTCTGCCTCTTTTTGTATCCCCAGTGTTTATGCCTGGCACATAGTAGGTGCTTAAAAAGTATTCATTGATTGATCGTTATCGAGTATTTCCAGATACTATGCAGATGAGAAAAGTGAGACCTGGAGAGACATCCAAGATTAATCAGTGGTTAAGAGTCAGTGCTAGAATTTGAACCTACTTCTTTGACTTCAAATCCAATGCCTTTTCCACTACCACTCAACTGTCTGGGTTCTAGTTTTGGCTTAGCCTCCACCTAGCTAGAAGTTCTTGGGAAAAGTCATGTTATTTCTCTGAATCTCATTTTCCTCATCTGTACAATGAGGGGTTTGGACTCTCTAAGGTCCCTTCCATCGCAGACATTCTCAGCCTATGAAAATAGTTCTTGTCAGTTAGCATAGGTAGGTAAGAGAAACAACGGGGTAAAAATAACATTTGCTGAACATCTGCTGTCTGATATTTCTAGCCACTAATGGGAAAATATCTACTTTTGGGCTTGTTATTTGAGTGATTAGGGTTCTAGCTACAACTCAGCTAAAGAAATTTTTTCAGCCAACATAAAGCTTAAGGTTGTGATAATATTTTCCCTTAGGTATAAAAGCAGACCTGGGTGTTAGGAAAGCCAAAATATATGTTTATATTTCTCTGTATGTGTTTTCTTATCTTCACTTCTGGGACATAAAAAATCAAGTGGAGGAAGTTGTGGTTGATACAAAGAGCTCAGAAAAGGCAGAGAAAACTTTCTTTGTTATTACCAATAATAGTAGTAGGAATAATTATTCAACAGTTCCAAAGTGCCGTACCAACTATGAATGTGGTTATTTACCTGTGAATTACATCACATGATGTAGAGTTCTTAGTCTTTTGTAGGGTGTTTACTGTCAAAGAGCAGCAAAATTTTGGAAGCATTAAAGGAAATCATATTTTTAAGTGGAAGACCTCTTAAAGAGACATGACAACTGGACATGACATTATAGTCAGAGAACAAAGGCTATGCTATCTCCATTACATTTGACTTTCCAGACAAGCCAGATATGACAAGCCCCTATCGCACAGTGGTAGTTGCTTCCATATTGATGTTCTCTTCCCTTCATGGATTGAAGTAATAATGCGGGACAGTTAATCAACAAGTGTGTATCAAGTGTCTAATATTTACCAGGCACTGTTCTATGCACTGGAGATACAAATAAATACAAAAGACAGTACCTTTTCACAATCTAATGGAGAAGACAACATACATACAACTATATACAAACAAGATAAATGTGAGATAAATTAGAGATAATCAACAGAGGGAAGGCATCAACATTAAGGGAAATTGGAAAAATCTTCTTGAAGAAGGCAAGATTTTAGCTGAAAGCTTGGGAAGTTAGGAGGAGGAAATAAGGAACAGTTTTCTATGCATAGGGAATAGCAAGTGAGTGTACCAAGAGTTGGGAGATAGAGTGTCTTATTGAACTAAAAGCAAGAAGGACCAAAAAAAATAATCAGGGCATTAATGAGGGAGTGTAAGAAGTAAGAAGACTGGAAATGTAGCAAAGGGCCAACTTATGGATGACTTTAAAAGAAAGGCAATTTTATATTCGATCCTGGAGGTAATAGTCACTGGAGTTGATTGGATGGTGTCTGGGGTGGGGGAGTGGCATGGTCAGATCTGCACACTGGGAAGATCCTTTCGGCAGATGAGTAGAGGATGGACTGGAATAGGGAGAGAGTTGATTGAAGAAAAATTAACAGGCTGTTGTAACAGTTCAGGCATGAGGTGATGAGGACTTGGACCAGGGTAATAGAAGTGTCATAGGAGACAAGGATGCACATATAAGAGAGGTCATGAAATCCTCTTTTCTTTTAATATTGCAATTGAAGGGGAGTAGAGAATGTGCCTATAAGACCAGATTCTAAATCCTATGAAACCAGCTGCTATCTTGCAAAGTTGAATATTTTGTGGAACATGATCCTGATTGGTGATTAGTCCCCATATCAGTGGCTCAGGAAATTATCTCACCTCCTTTCCATTCACTAGACTTTTGTTTTTGGTGGGGGTGCTGTAACCCACCCAGATTTCAAGCTCAAATAAATGCATATACAGATAGAGGCCAATAAAACAGATTAGTACAGGAGGCTAATACAACAATATTCTCCAGCAGTTAGCTGAGCTTGGCCTAAATAAAATACCTCTACCTGAGCCACTTTATAGAAGAAAAACAAATAGTACCCTCATCTGGGGGACAACTTTGGATCCCACCCTAACATCAGGTTTAGTGATTTCACTTAGTGAAATGACTCTTCATATGATGAACTGAATACTGTTTAAAATGCATTAAGAAGAAGTGAATGGAAGGACATATCTATCCCTCGATGTAATTTGACTTATCTTTTGGTGCTTTTTTTGTATGTTTCATATTCTCAGGGTGCCAATCAAGACAGCATTAATTTAGAAAAGGATAGATTAAGAATTGAGAAGTTGGACTTCATCAGTCCACAAGGAAAATTGGAGGGGGCTTGAGTTTCAGTTTGAGAGTTCATTCTACTACAATTCACAAAGTCATGGATCCCCCTTTAGTTTCTTTTCTCTGATTCTTCATGGGAACCCTTAGATCTGATTAGCTTCCTCATCCTGCTTTCTGGGTTACTGCTTCTCTCTGATAGTCAATGAAAGTTCTCTGTCAATCATCTCATTCCCTTTGAATTTAAAGCAGCATCAAGCATCATGTGAATATTTTGGTCAATTATCATCATCATTTTGAATAGCTTTTCACTGAGGGAGCCCCTAAAGGTCCATCTGAAGGGTAAGGACTCAAGGACTGAAGGTTCATGAGGCCCTCAGTGGATTTTCACCTTTGCTGGATTTCATCAGTAGCTTTACCTTAGGGATTATGTAAATATTTTATGTTCACAGAACCTCACTCTGGGCACAGTCCCAAACAGAGCTTAATATTTAGAATATTGTGTTCTTCAAAAGTCTGGTCTCAGACTTTTTAAGGATATCTTAAATGATAAAGACATTAGCAGAACTTGTAGCAGACACATTTTTCATAATGATTGGGTCAGGGTAGGGGACAGGGTTTGGGGAGATATACAGAAATTGTCATCAACATTCTTTTACTAAGTGCTTACTATGTGTGGGTCCTGAAATTACTCAGATTTTCAGCTTACAGTGACTTCTTCATATGTTTTCCCAAGTCACAATCTAGTTAATTTCCCACTTAAGACCTTCAACTGGGTCTATGCATTGTTATAGTTACTGCTGTTTAAATGAAAGTGATAGATACATATTGACTTAAAATGCAGTTTCATACAAAACTGAAAAAATTGTTCTATGAGGTAGACATCTTCAGCTACCATACGAACACTAGACAATTAATGAGGTAAAATTTCATTTTTCACAGACAAATCCGTAGGGTATCCATAGCTCTAAGATACTTTTTTTTTTACTATTGGCCTCTGTAAAAGCTCCCCCAAACATATAATACTCAAAAACCCAGACTGATGAATTTGTTTTTGTCCTCCAGCCATAGACACATGAGTTTAAAGCAAAAGACATTAAGTCAAGGAACACAGCAAATAGAGTGACAAGGAAAAGGTTCCCTGTGAGCACATGGGTACAATCTCCCACAAATTACCATACAACCAGTGGGAGAAAAGACACAAATACAGAGGCCATATGTGAATGTGGAACATGGAAAGAGGGTAGACCTTTGGCAACAGGTAGAGTCATGAAAGAATGTCAAATGCCAAAAAACCATATATGTGGAAGATACGGGAGTTAGGAGCACATTGGTCAGGGCAACGTGTGGTCAGAGTGATTCTCCAACACTGCAAGTTTGTCAGTATATTCTGGTGATATCGTGATGCTTTGCACTTGTACCCTTTTCTAAGCATATCACCTTTACAGAGCCTGTTGTGTCAGTTGTATCTTAGGTCTCTGTGCGGTATTGTTCCTTCACTTTCTACTAGGTATCTCTGGTGTGCTGCTTTCTGAACCCTTCTTCTGGCTCTTTTTCCCCCATTTATTGAGGTATAGTGACAGGGAAGCTTTTCCTTGATAAGTGTATGTTCAACAGCCCTTTTGGTCCCTGTCCAAGACTTTGAGCCACCATATTTGGCTAAAAATAGCCAACAAAAGTTAGACAAAACATCTCCATTCTAAAATGTGTTCCATTATTTTGACTATTTATACCTATTGCTAATTTAAAGTCCATGATCCCAGGCAAACTAACTGACTTGGGGTTAGAAAATTCCTTGTAATTTCCATTTAAACTATAATGGGGATCTTGTGGTCCCCAAAACTATTTTGGACATGTTTTGAATCCCACAGGATTTACATGAAGCTGGGGCTAATAGTTCAGTTTGCTCCCAAGATTCTCCCTGAATGACATGTACATATAAGTTAAGCAAGAACCAAAGCTAAGTGAAGAGACAGGACCATTACCCTTTACTCTTTTGATCCATATTTCTGTCTATTTATTGAACGCACACACGATTCCAGGGTTTTTTCAGTTATATTCTGCCCATCTCAAAATCTCACCACCTCCCTACATGTTGATTACTAAATTCAGTCAATCCTCAAGTTTAATGTGAAATAATGTTCCTAGAAATGGTGTGAAAGTAAAAAATGTGAATGTTGATACAATGAACCTATGGGAAATAAGGGTATTAAGTTACCACAACCATCAAAAACTCTAACCTTTCTGCAGACATTCCAGCACAAAGTTTGTCTAACATTTCTATTTTCTCACTCAGCCACATCACTGACTTGGAACTCTTGGGTTTAGGGCCCAAAGGACTTAGACTGTGCTTTAGGGGCATAGCTATAACACAAAACTTGAATTTTAAAGGCAAACGAAAATATGCAGTGACTGCATGGGGAGCTCTCTACTCTACAATGGTGGGGTGAATAAGATTACTGAAGCAGCTTGTAGGTTACCAGCCTTTCCACACACTTGCATGCATCACAGTTCTCTTTTTTCCTCTGCTACACAGACCTATGAATGTTTACAGCTATCAGCACAAAAGTACAAATGAGGTTACTAATAAAATCACACCAATGCTTGAAGTTGTGAACTTTAAATGCACAAATGTTGACGATTGACCGTACTGTTATTCGAGCAAAGAATTTTCGTCAATATTTTTGTTCATATTTCTGTGAGATACTGTGAAGATGGGCTTGAGTGTACCTTATTTATGGAGTAATTACATAATAAAAAATTGTACAACATGGAGTATTTCAGAAAAGAAGCAGGATCTGGCAAAGGGGATTTGCCTTGGAAATCATGTCCACATACTCTCATACCTAATCTTCTGCTTAAATGGAGAAGACCTGGAAAACACATGGCCCCAAAGTAGATTTTAAGTTAGACTTTTTTAGATAGAATTATAAGATCGTAGGTTTAGAACTGGAAGGGACGCCAAAGATAATCTAGTTTAACTCCCTTATTTTTACTAATATAAAACTAAATCCCAGATAGGTTAAGAAGTGTGCCCGATGATTAATATCCAGGTAATGAATGGCAGAGCTAGAATTTAAACTAAGGATCTTGGACTCCAAAATTAGTCTTTCCACAACACCATTCAGCCTCTCTTATAACTTTAGACAGGTTAAAAGTGCCTGGAGGAATAGGGATCATACTTCTTTGATTTGCTTTTTGTACCCTGTTATAGAGATGTAACTATGACTAATTAAACCTAATAATAATGGTGTTTGACAGGAATAACATTTCACTAGAGGGTGAAAAGGAGCCATTTGAAGTGATGTAGTCTCATGTCAGTCAATCAACTCACATTTATTAAACATCTATTCTATTATAAACACCGTGGTGGTAAACATTTATACTTTGGAAAATGGAAAGCTCAAAACAGAGCAAATACAAGAAATGTTACAAAGGTAAAAATGATAGGGCCTGACAACTGATAAATGTGGGGGCATTGAGGAGTCAAGGATGACATGTAGGTTTTAAACCTGGGTGAGTAAAAGCATTATGGTGTCCTCAACTGTAATAGTAATTTTAGGAAGAAAGGAAGGTTGGGAGAGGAAGGAAGATGACAAGTTCATTTTTCTTTTTTGTGGGGGGAGGCAGAGTTAAGTGACTTGCCCAGGGTCTCACAGGTAGTAAGTGTCTGAGGCTGGATTTGAACTCAGGTCCTCCTGACTCCTGGACCAGTGCTCTACCCATTGTACCACCTAGCTGCCCCAACAAGTTCATTTTTAAACATGTTCTATTTCAAATGTTTACCAGGACATTTAGTTCATAATGTATAGTAGGCAGTTGAAGATGTGAGACTGGAGATCAGGAGAAAGATTAGGAATAAACAAGTAAATCTGAGAGTCATCTACATAGAGGTAATTGAAACAATGGAAGCAGATGAGTTCACCAAGTGAGATAGTATAGAAGGAAAAGAAGCTTCAGGATAGAGCACTGGGGGATATGACCACAGTTAGTGAGTGCCCTGGATGAAGATCCAGGAGACAGGGAAGAAGAGAGCAGTATCATGAAAACCTAGAGAGAAGAGAGTATCAATAAGAAGAGTCAAAGGACAGGGTAGCTAGGTGGCACAGTGAATGGAGCACCAGCCCTGGAGTCAGGAGGACCTGAGTTCAAATCCACCCTCAGACACTACACTAGCCATGTGACCTTGGGCAAGTCATTTAACCCCAACTTCCTTGCCTTCCCTCCTCCAAAAAGAAAAAAAAAAGAAGAGTCAAAGGATGCAGAGAGGTCAAGAATGAGAAGGAATGAGAAAAGGTCATTAGATTTGGAAATTAAGAGATCATTAGTAACTTTAGAAAGAGCAGATACCTTTGAATGAATAGACAAGAAACAAGGCTGCAGAAGTTTCGCATACCTCAAATGTGTGAGGGGAAAATAACCTGAAACAACCCTGTAGAGAATGTATCTTGAAATTATTTTCTAGCTCTAAGGAAAACAAAATAGTAAGAAAGAGACTTATAATGTAAATAGAGGGATAGAGATTAACTATAAGGAAGAATTCCTTCCCAATTAGATCTGTTAAAACTCCTTTTCTCTGGACAACTTTGGAAATAGAATAGATTCTTATCTCTGCTATGGGTGATTTAATGGAAATGCTTTCTGAAGGTGAGGAGGTGAACTAAGCCACTTCCAAGTTCTGTTCTACCCACATGGGTCTCTGATTAGGGCCACTATGTAGAGCAATAAGTAGAACATGTTTTTGTCAATTGGACAGAGATAGTACGAGATTAAAAAAAGAGTTACAAGTATTTGAGGGTAGTGAAAGCCATCTTAAATAACAGATGAGAGACCTATGTAATATAATACTAGCAATTCTTTTAAAAATATTTTATTTTTTCTAATTACATATAAAACAAATTTTAATATTTGCTTCTCAAAATTTTGAGTTCCATATTGTCTCCCTACCTTCCCTCCTCCCTCACTGAGAAAGCAACCAATTTGATAGAGGTTATTCATGTGTGATAATGCAAAATATATTTCTGTATTAGTCACGTTGTGAAAGAAAACACAGACAAAAAAACCCTAAAAAAATAAAGAAAATTTACAAAGCATTCTTCAATCTGCCTTCAGGATCCATCAGTTCTTTCTCTCTCTCTCTGGAAGTGGGTGATGTTTTTTATCATGAGTCCTTTGGAATTGTCTTGGATCACTGTATTGCTGAGAATAGCTAAGTCATCCACAGTTGATCATCATACAACATTGCTGTTTCTGTGTACAATATTTTCCTGGCTCTGCTTGATTCACTTTGCATCAGTTCATGTAAACCTTTCCAGATTTTTTTGAGAACAACCTGCTCATCATTTCTCATAGCACAATAATATTCCATTATGATCATATACCACAAGTTGCCTAACCATTCCCCAATTGATGGACATTCCCTCAATTTCCAATTCTTCGCCACCATATAAAGAGCTGCTACACATAATTTTAGTGCTAGCAGTTCTTAAGGAGGAACCAGTGGAGATTCATGAAATGTAAACATTCTGCTCTACTTGGAGTCTGTAAGTCACCAGGGTGACTTAAAATAAACAATACATAAAAATACACTTAAAATACACAATAAAGGTCTTGCTGGTGCTACATCTATGGGCATAAAATTGCTTTAATAACCTCACCCTTGTTCCATCATGGTAGCCTTTAATGACTAAAATGTCCATCTCAGCAGAAAGTAGGGAAAATGCCAAGTAAGCCTTATCAGTTGTGTCTGTGCCCCACTCCTAATAACATCCCACACAATACTGCAAGTTTCACAATAGAAATTCAACAAATACGTGTTGACTTAACTTGAGATGTTGTTGCTTCTCCGAAGAATTTGATAAAGATGATGACAGAAACAATCAAGAGCTATTTGGAGAGAAATGTTAAAAGAACTATCAGGAAAAATGAATTTATAAATGAAGAATTAAATGACTAGCTGTGCTATAGTTATCCTCTGGCGTTCTATTTTATAATTCATTCATTCATTCAATAAGCCTTAAAGGGCTCGCTTTGGAGAAGGCACTGTTCTATACACTAGGGATATATAGATAATCTTGGGCCCTCAAGCATCATACACTACACTGCAAAACTGAAGCTGTATAAAGAAACAAAGGAAATTGAATTGTTTATATTAAAGGGCCAAAATAGACATTTGATTGCAATGGTTACTCACTATTTAATATCACCAAGTACGTAGGATCATAGGACCATAGATTTTAGGGATTTTGAACTCTTCACAGCCTGTTCTTTTCTTTCCAGTTACATTACATTCTTCAACACACTCATAGAACCATACTGACCCATTTACTGTTCCTCACACATGTTGTTCCATCTCTAGGCTCCATTCCTCTGTACTGATTTATGTATACTTGAAATGCTCTCCCTCCTAACCTCTTCCTCTCAGAATCCCTGGCTTCCTTCAAGATGCAGTTCAAATAACACCTTCTGTAAGATGCCATTTCCAGTACTACGCCCCACTAGTAGCAACTAGTATCTTCCCTTCTAAGGTTGCCTTCCTTCCATTTAATATGTATCGTGTATACATCCATTTATATCCATTGGTGTCTCCTCCATAAAATGGAAGTTTCTTGAGGGCAGGAATTGTTTTTGCTTCTTATTTCTACCCTCAGTGTATTTAATAAATCAACACTCATTAATTGAGTGGAGGTCATCTTGTTTAAACTCTTCCTTTTATAGATGGGCAAACTAAAGGCAAAATAAGGCCAGGAAGGGTTAAATGATTTTCCCAAGTTCACCCAGGTAGTGGCAGAGGATTCTGTGACTATAAATTCGTTTCTCTTTCTGCTGCACAATGTTTAGATTAGAAAGTATGAAGTTACTGAAATATTTGAGCATGATATATTGCAATTTTGCCTAAAGATTTGTTTTTAAAATTCAAATATGCTGCAGGAAACCTTTGGAGATGCTTTTAAGCAATAACTATAGCTTCAATTCAATATTAGTATTTTAAAAGTTGGCTTATAATTGTGTTTCATCTCAAAGTATTTCTAATTCAATTTGGCTTTTCCATTCCTATTTCAATAATGGTGACTACTTTCAATTTTGAATTAACCTTTCCTGATGATTAACTAGCAAGTCCTAGTACAATGTTTTAAGAATAGTTGATGCAAAGTAAAGTGTTTTAAAAAAATCTGTCTCCCCTCAAAATAACTTTAAGGAACTTTATTTCACTGTCTTTGGAGTACCTATCCATCAGGAGCTCACTGAAAAGAAACTGTTCATTTGTCATTCTTTCACCCACAGTGACAGTGGTTACTCTTCCCATCACAAGTCTAAAAGAGTAAGCAGAACCTTACTGTTAGAAATTGCACTAATTCCCATTGGAAAGCAAATATGACATGTCAGTGATACTACTAGTGGAATTTACTTATGGAAAGTGTGGATCAAAACAAATCTAGGTGTCATCTCTCTAAAACATTGTTGACAGTAGAATAACTCTATAGATTTTTATTTTCTTCTCAGTCTTTATATCACATTGATGCCCTACCATTCATTGCCTGTCAACCTACTAAAAATCATCCAATAATGGTGTTTCTACAGCCGCTATATCTTCAGCAGTTCTTTGATGTGGGGAGCCAAAGAAGCCTGGTTCAGAACTCAGATATTAAATCCTAATAGTGGACTTTAAAACAAGAATCTCTTTGAGATGCGACTTTTTGTTAAGTTAGCTCCTGAGTTCTTTGATATGGGTTACACTTATAAGGATGTTGTTTGAGTTCTGAGACCAACAGGCTTTGCCCCAAGACTTTAGTTGTTCAAAACCAAAATATTTGAATTCTTAGGTGGTCAGTTCTTGTGCAGATGTCCTTGATGATGCGGCTTTGGCTTCAGGCCTTGAAGTCAGCTCCCAAGGGCATCCTTTGTAATATGACTGCATATGAAAGGAGTCAACTGGCTCTTCCTAAAACTTTCTGGCACCTAGAGAACAAAAGATCTTACTGCCATGCTACTTCCAGGATATGACAGACTAAGATAATGATATGAATACTCAAGATCCCTTCCTTTGTCTCATTGCTCTATAAAAACCTTGTCCTGAGAATCAATAAATGGAGTTCATCGTTCTTCCCTGAACTGCCCACATAGCCTGGTCATTTCTTATTCACGTCTCAGAATCATGCTAAGTGCTGGACACTGAGCAGCCCATGGCACTTTGAGCACAGCAGGAAGGGTGGTGGAGTGGGGCCATTTTGGATAGGTAGAAAGGCAGCAACTGCAGTCAGCTCTACCCTGAGGGGTGCACCAACCTGTCTTCTGTGTTGGAGCTGCCTCTAGTCAATACATGTGGACAAGGAGAAGCACAGTTTTCAGTCTGGGTGTCCAGATATTAGCCTCCTGTATGATATGTGTGCACAGAACTCTATAGTGCTTGGAGGAAGGAGAAAGGAGAAAGGAGACAGGGAGGCTGTTCAGCTGTAGGTGTCAAATGTTCTTGGGTGTCTTTCCTTTTGTGTCACTTGGTTTGTTTTTCTTGTCCTGTGACTATTTCCCTGAGAGGTATTATGTGTCTGGTCATGCTACTAAGCCTCCTGAGGTCTTCAAGCACAAAATATTTCAAGGGGATTATCTTGCTTATGGTACTTCCGAAGCTGTGATAAATCAGCACCAAAAAAGCCAAAGGAAGCTGCATCCTTGACAGGACCTCCTGAGCTGGAGAGATTATATTTAAATGCACAGCTGCTAGTGGACAGATGCTGCATGCTGCTAACTCAAGCTGTCATTGACCCTCTTTCCTCTCCTGTCCCTTCTGTTTGGAGGGCTGGAGGGTGGAGTATCAAGCTCTTCCCAATGCCTTTCTTTATAGAGGGCAGGAATTGGATTCTCAGATCATTCCATTTTCCTTTCACTGCCCTGCCTGGTTTCAACTCCATGGAACAAGATGGCCCCTGTCCCATCCTATCCCCCCCCTCTCCTTTCCTTCCTCCTTTTGTGTTATCTCCCACTTTAGAGGGTAAGCTTGCTGAGAGTAGGGACTGTCTTTCTTTTTGTTAATTATTTTCCCAAGTGCTTAGCACAGGGTTTTGCACATTATAGATGTTTAATAAATATTTATTGGATTGATTGTATTGGAACAGGAGTCTTATTTAGAGCCTGGGTCTTTCCCTTTCTTCCTATTCATAAAACCTCAGCCTAGCACTTGGTAGGTACTTAATACATGCTTCTTGGCTTGACTTGATTTGATTTCATAGCCAGGGTCCCATCCTTCCTTTCCAGTCTTCTTTGCACTTGATTCTCTTCCATGTACCCAGTGACCCAGAGACACTGTCCTATTTACTGTTCTTGATCAAGACATTTACCTCTGGACTCAGTGCCTTCTACCTGGTTATCCCCCATTGCCTGAAATGTTCTTCAGCCTTACCTCCACCTTATGGTTTTCTTGGCTTCTTTAAAGACTCAACACTGAAGCAACCTTCTGAATGGAGCTTTCTCATCTCTCCCTCCCATTGGACCCCACCCCACCACTTCTAGTACCTTGCTTCTGAGTTTATCTCCTGTTTACACTGTATACATCATACATGTACAGAATTGTTTGCATCTTATTTCTTTCTTTAGAATATGATCTACTAGAAGGATGAGTAAGTCTTTAGTTCAGGAGTGATATTTTTGCACTTCTGTTACTGCTGTGTCTTCTTAATTAATATCACTTTGTATAAACTTAAAAAAAGAGGAAATATAGTAAATATTTAAGGACATGAGCTATGTGGAAAGTGTGACATATTCATATAGACTTATGGAAGTCACTCATTATTCTCCTGGCTGCATATGTTGGATTTGATTCTGTTGACTAATGTTCTCTGGGAATACAAACTTGAAGGAATTTCATCTCATGGGGGAATATGTTGGTAATCCTCTTGTATCATTCATTTCCTCATTTGCAGCTTAACAAGCCACATGCATACAAAAACTGAGTTCCACTTTAATTCAGTTGCTTAGAATATGGTACCAAAAAGATCAATATCATTGACATTTTCAATACAGGCACTTTACCTTTGCTGTTTTCCATAGCAAGACTACACTCTAAAACTGGCTAGCTTTCTTACAAGTAATTCATGACATTGATTATAGAGCTAATGGGTGAAAGTATGTGGATTGATAACAGAATCACAGAGTTAGGGAGGACTTCAGTCCAATCCATACATGAAAGGAATGACCACTATGGTGATCTGTAAATCCTTTATTATAATAGGACAGTAATGCTGAATTTAGAGTCACAAAAGTTGAATTTGGATTCTGGCTCTGTCATTTTACTACTCTGTGTGACTTCTCTGAGCCTCAGTTTCCTCATCTATAAAATGATCTGACCCAATGAAATGAAGTATAAAGTGCTTTCTAATTTTATGATCCAATAGAATTCTATCAAATTTAACTGGTCACTACTTCCAGGGGGAAAACAATAACAACTTTGAACTCATGCCTTACTTGTTGCCATCAGTAATATCTCTTTGAGAGAACCAGGAGACATTGTCCTCAACTACTAGGTTTGTGAGGAGATTGCTGTCTTCAAGTACTAGGTTTGTAAAGATGACTATCAAATCTTCACACCTAAACCTGGTTTCGCCCCTGCACAGCAATCCCAAGTTTCCAATGCCTACAATACATCTCCACTTGGTTGTCCTATGGTTATTTAAAATTCAACACCTTCGAAGCAAACTTAATTGTGTTCCATTCAAAAGAGACTCTTCTCAATAATACCAACCCAGTTTTGCAAGTTTTCAGGGTAAAAATGTTTGGCATCATCTTTGACTTCTTCCTTCTCCTAGATTTATCCAGCTAATTAATCACTAATTCTTGTTTCTTCCTTCAGAATGTCTCTCATGGAAGTCACTCATTATTCTCCTGGCTGCATATGTTGGATTTGATTTCCATTCTAGCCCAGAACCTCATCCTCTCACATCTATATTGTTATGGCTCCCAAATGGTCTCTTTGACACCAGTCTCTCTTGACTATAATCTATCAGGCATGCTGCTGCCAGTCAAATCTTAAAGCACTATATCCGTCACATAATTCCCATGTTCAAAAATGGTTCTTTGCTGTCTGCATCAAATTTAAACTTGTCTCTCTAACAAAACAGATTATGAAGACAACCAATTTCACTCAAACCTCTCAAAGGGCAGAATTAGAAATGGTGGATGAAAGTAGCAGCAAGAGACAAAACTGGAAAAAAAGAATATGAAATTAGATTTGCCCCCAAATGGAATGTTTTGGAAGGCTCTCAGTTTCCCATTGCGGAAATTCTAAGATTCCACCTTCCAGAGCAAGCTCCTAGTCAGGTACCAGTTTATCTTTAAGAACCATTTCTATTTCAGGAATCTATAGTATGATTCCATGACTGTGGTCAAGTTAAGTGCTTCATAATTATTATCTCATTTGATCCTCTTAATAACCCTGCAAGTTAGGTGCTATTATTATGCGCATTTTACAGTTGAGGAATTAAGCAAAGAGAGCATAACTTTCCCAGGATCATGTACCTAGTAAGTTTCTGGGGCCATATTTGAAATCAGGTCTTTCTGACTGCTGGACCAGGGCTATATCCACCACAAAACCTAACACTGTATCCATTGCATCATCTAATATATTTAAGGAGATTCCAAACTGGTTGACTGACTGGGCCTGAAGAAAAGTTAATTATTAGTTCGATGTTCATTCAAGGTTTTTCGGTATTCTTTGAAAATTTCATGGTCTCATGTAGAACTTTGGAGCATTATTAATCCTTAGGGGTTAGAGAAGAAGAACCTGGACTAGAGGAGACCAGTTTCTTTTCTTCTTTTTTTATATTTGTTTGAAACTCCAGCCTTCAAAGAGAAATGTCAGATGGAAAGTGCAACTTGTAGAACAACCCAGACAGCTGGGAGCTTGGTCTCTGATGTGTGGGATTTTGCTAGAATGTATAATATTTGCATGTTTCCAGCGTTGTCATAGAAACAAATGGCGTATTTTTTAGAATGCAGATTTGCTCTGGTGTGTTCCCTAGTTAGTATAGGATATGCTTTATTTTTTTTTTTAATTTGGGGCTTGTTTCTGGAGTGCTTACTGGGAATGCTAATACATTTAGACCTTCCAGGGTTCAAAATGGTTAGGAGTGAAAGGTTCATTTCCTTTTTTTTCTACATGAACATTTCTTAGAAACCTTATTGAGACCAACTAATTTAAGATCATAAGTTCATACGATCATAGATTTAAATTTGGAAGGTACGATACAGCATCAAAGTTAAGCTCCTTTCATTTTATAGATGAGTAAACTGAAATTGAAATAAGAGAAACAAGTTCACACAGATATTATGGGAATGGTTTATGTAGACATTTAAAAAATCATTTTCATAGACAGTTGGGTATTTATTTATTCATAAATAATAGCATTTATTGGAAATTGAAATTCATTTTCCTTGCAATGAATCATTAGGATTTACTCATTCAATCATAGGATATTTATACTTTATAAAGTTCTTTCCTCACGCCTCTGCAAGTATTATTATCATGGATAGATAACTGAAGATATGGAGGAAACATGACTACACTCATGGAATTATACTATAGAATCTTGACATTGAGATGATTCCTAAAGATAAACCTGTACCTGACTAGAAGCTCACTCTGGAAGGTATAATCTCAGAGCTACAACCAATGGGAAACTCAGTGTCTTCCAAGGCAATGCATTCCATTTTTGGACAACTGTAATTGCAGAAAATAACATTTTTTTCCCAGCCATATCCCTTGCTGTAATTTTCACCCACCATTTCTAATTCTGCCATTTGGGAACCAGATAATACAAATCAAAATTTCTTTTTCACAAGACAATCGTCAAAATAAATACCATAGTTAACATTATAGTTACTGCAGCGGATACTCCCCCCCACCCCCGTCTTCTCCCATGACAATGATTTCAGTCCTTTCATCCTCCTGATCATCTTCCCCTCAACCTTATCAATGTCAATGTAGTTCTTAAAATGTAATGTGTCAAGAATTTCATACAATGCTGCAGTTATGATCTGACTGAAGCAGACGACAGAAGGATTATCACCTGAATATTAGACTACTGTTAAGGCAGCCTAAAATCATATTCAGTTTTTGGCTCCCATATCATAAAATCAGAAAACTCTAAGTTGGAAGGTAACCCAAAAGCCATTCTGTCCAAAAAAGTCAGTCATTTTATTGATGGCTATTGAACTTGTAATCCAGAGTTGTCAAATACACAGGCCTGCATACCAAGGCAGAAACAGATTAAAATGTCATTGGGAAACATTTAACAAAATAAATAAAAAGACAATAGAATATAAATAATGTCGATATGTGATTTTCCTAAGTCAATATATGTTCTTGAAGGATTCTTATGTATGGTAAGGCCTCCTCTCCTCCTTTTTATATGAATTTGACACTGTTGTTGTAGTTCACTAAAAACAAAACAAAACCCACCATAGTTTTCCCATGACCTATTATCTACCCATGCCTCCCTTGCATTTAGAATGGTAAAGTTGGGTTTTTGATCCAATTCATAGGATTTACACTGATTCCTACAAAATTTCATCTTTCTTATAACTTCTTAAGCTATCTAGGCCCAAGAACTGAGGCTTCAATCCAGATCTGCAGACTTTGTGTCCAACATCATTTCCATTATATCAAGTTGTCTTCTAAGGATAAAAGAGAAAGTGCATTTTCAGGGACTTTTCCTTATCTTAATCAATGGAATACTAATCCTATCATTGGTCTCTCATTGTATTACACATTTGTAGCTACAATCCAATATTTACAGTGCCCAGAATCACAATAAAGATCATCACTATAAGTATCGTGTGATGTTTGATTGCAAAATATACCAAACTCTCCAGAAAGAGGATAGAACTGATGGATTTATTTAGACTCCAGAAAACCGAATCCCAAAACACAGTAAGCTGATTCCATCATAGTACCAAAGATATTAAGAAGCCATAATAACGCTTAGAGCCACAGCATCCTTCAGCCTTCCCAGAAACCAATACAAGATCAATATTTACTCACAAACCTCTCAATGTCCTTGCCTGAGCACTCTCCCCCCCCCCCAATCTGGCTAGCTCTGACCACCAGCTTCCTGTGGGCTCAGCTTCCCTTCAACAAACTCCTTCCACCATAGGCTCCATGTGACTACATTCAGCCTATCAGGGGACAGAGTTTACTTTCAAAGCAGGGGAGATCTTCAAACTCTCCCATAGGTCTATTAAGATGCAGGGAAGATCTTTAAATTCCCATTCCCATTACAACATTCTATGAATTTATTTAATGTTGCAATTCCCACCTATTCTTTAGATTTCACTGGTACAGGGATTATAAAATTTATTCTACCTTCAGACTACTTTAGATGGACAAAAGACCTTCCATAGAATATCAAACTTAATAATAATAAATAACAGGCAGATAGATTATTCCACCTTGCTTGATAACTTAACTAGGTGTTAACACATCTCAATCAATTAATCAAAGACTTTAGACCAAGTAGAAAAAGTCCTTGAAAAACAGTTGATGAACATTGCAAAGGAAGTGTATTTGTATGGGTTCAGAAAATTTAGCCACACTCTTTGGGTCATTTATAAAATACAGCCAATTCAGAGCCAGAAGAGTGAAGCTATGTACAAGATAAATAGGGAAAAATTAGCGGAGGGAAAGCACTGGAATTACAATGGGCTGGGGGAAGGCTTCCTATAGAAGACAAGATTTTAGTTGGGATTTAAAGGAAGCTAGGGAGGTCAGTAGTCAGAGTAGAAAAGGGAGAGCTTTCCAGGTATGAGGCACATCTAGAGAAAACGAGCAGAGTCAAGAGATGGAATGTCTTATTATTCTCTATATACTGGCAAAGGTTAAGTTCTCTTCTTAAGAATTTCAAAGGGCTAAGTCTTACGTCATACATAGTTATTGGACAAACCAGAGAATTAACTGGAAAAGACAAATACCTGACCTGAAGACCTTACAAAGGAAGTTCAAATCAGAGGAAAATAAGGTAAAACTCTCTCATTGTCCACAGTCAATAAATATTTATTATGTGCCTACTATGTGTCAGGAGGGGCAGCTAGGTGGCACAGTAAATAGAATGCTATGCTTGGAGTCAGGAACCTGAGTTCAAATCTAGCCTCAGACACTTCCTAGCTGTGTGACCCTGGGCAAATCACTTAACTTTGTTTCCCTCAGTTTCCTCATCTGCAAAATGAGCTGGAGAAGGAAATGGCAAAGCACTCTAGTATCTCTGCCAAGAAAACCCCAAATGGGGTCATGAAGAGTTGGACACAACTGAGACGACTGAACAACATGTGCCAGGCATTATGATGAGCTCTGGAGATACAAAAAAAGCCAAAAATCAGCCCCTGCTCTCACTAGGAAGGAGGAGACACTATTCAAACAGCCCTGTGCAAACAAGATATTTGCAGGGCAAACTGGAGATGATCGACAGAGGTTTTCTGTTCTTTCTGTGGCTTCTAAAAACAACGGCAAGTTCTGAAGTATGTGCTTACTCTTAGAATTAATAATTCCAGAAAGCAATGAAGCCATTGAGAAGTTCTGAGAAAAAATTGTTCTCCTGTGATTTGGGGGTGGCCAGAAGGTTTAGATGAGGTAAGTTTTGAACAGTCACCACGTATGTAAAGCCAGCTTCGACAACAGAAGTCATCTCTACTTGGAATCCCAACATGAAACTGAACTTTTTTTTTTTAATCTGGGCCAGATACTCCTTTTTTTCTGTGTGTTTATGATATACAGAGGCATTCCTCTGTATATTCCTCCACCAAGAGGAAATTAATTTCAGTGAAATATCTCATACATATAGTCTGACCATCCTTGGTTTCATGTAACTGTTCAGTAAAGGATAGCTTAGTGCCAGACATGTGTGACCAATTTCCCTCCAACAATAACATCAGGTCTGGATCTGCTCTTGTGTGTTACACACACACACACACACACACACACACACACACACACACACATACACATGCACATGCACACACACACAAGAACTCAAGCTTGACTTGTTACAGTGCCCCAAGTAGAAGCTTCTCTGAGTAGAAGGAAGGTCTAGCCCAAAACTTGAAGGTCTGCCCAGACTAAATTTCCAACCTCTCTGAAAGGGGACAATACTAGAGGCAGAGCTGAGAAATCATAAAATCAAAAATTTCAGAGTTAGAAGTTATCTGCTAGTGGCGGCCAGATAGCACAGCGAGTAAGAGCACTGGCCCCAGAGTTGGGATGACCTGGGATCGAATCCGGGCTCAGACACTTAACAACCTACCCAGAAACACCTGGCCGTGTAACCTTGAGCAAGTTACTTAACCCCAATTGCTTTAAAAAAAAAAGTTATCTGCTAGTCTAAATCATCCCTGAACAAGAATCCTTGCTACAATATGCCTAACAACACACCTTAACATCCAAGTCCTGTCTGTTAACCATGGGTACTTCAAGTCTCTGTCCTGGGTCCTCTTCTCTTCTCCCTCTATCTTATTTCATTTAATGATCTCGCTTTAGTCCCATGGATCCAAATATCATCTCCAGGCTAATGATTCTCTTTAGGGATGACCTCCAGTGTTACATATCCAACTACCTATTGGACATTTAGAATTGGATGTCCCATAGACATTTGTGTCCAAAACCAATCTCATTAGTCCCGCTGCCAACACCTTCTCCTCTCCCCAGTTTTGCTATTATTGTTGAAGGTACCACTAACCTTGAAATCACCAAGATTCACAATCTAGGTGTTACCCTTGATTCCTCACTTTCACTCCCCACATCCAGTCTGTTGTCAAAGCCTATTAATTCTCTATCTCTCTCTTTGTCTCTGTCTCTGTCCCTCTGTCTCTCTCTCTGTCTCCCTCTCCCCACCCCCCCTTCAGTGGCATTGTCCTCTTTGCTCTTCTCTCAAGACACTCCCTCTCCTGACTCTGGGCATTTTCACTTCCATCCCCCATGTCTCCAGTGGTCTCCCTCCTCATCTCTACCTTCTGACTTCCCTGGCTTCTTTCAAGTCCTAACTAAAATCCCAGCTTCTTTAAAGGAGTCTTTCCTGATCCCTCTTAATTCTAGTGCCTTCCCTCTGTTATCACTCCCAATTTATCCTGTACATCACTTGTTTTTACATAATTGTTTGCAGGTTGTTTTCCCCATTAGACAGTGAGCTCCTTGAAGGCAAAAACTGTCCTTTTCCTTTCTTTGTATCCCCAGAGTTTATCATAGCAGCCACATAATAAATGCTTATTGACTGACTTGCCATCCCACCTTTGCTGGTTGACTCCCAACAAGGAGAAACTCTTTATTTGCTGAGGTTCCTCCTCTGGACCACTACACTTATTAATGTTGCCTTACATACAATCTAGAATGGCCTCTTTAAGGTGAGAGAGGAATATAATGGGAGAAAGAGAAAGGGAGAGAGAGAGAATGGGGTAAATTATCTCATATAAAAGAGGCAAGAGGAAACTATTACAATGGAGGGGAAGAGCAGGAAGGTGAAAGGGGATGGGTCAACCTTACTCTCATTGAATTTGGCTTAATGAGAAAATATATATGTATGTATATATATGTATACATATATGTATGTATAGGAGGGTATATGTGTGTATAAATATATATGTGTGTGTACATGTATACATAGACAGAGGGCACAGGATCAGTTGAATATGAAGGGACAATATCTAAAAAATAAAATTAAGAGGTGAGAGAGGAATATAATGGGAGAAGGAGAAAGGGAGATATAGAATAGGGTAAATTATCTCATATAAAAGAGGCAAGAGAAAACTGTTACAATGGAGGGGAAGAGCAGGAAGGTGAAAGGGAATGGGTCAACTTTACTCTCACTGAATTTGGCTTAAGGAGGGAATAACATACACATTCACTTGGGTATCTTACCCTACAGGAAAGCAGGGGGGTAGGGGATAAGAGAGGGGAGGATAGAAGGGAGGGCAGATTGGGGGAAAGGGTAGTTAGAAGCAAATTTTTTTGAAAAGGGGCAGGGTCAAATTAGAAAATAGAATAATTGGGGAGAGGGATAGGATGGAGGGAAATATAATTAGTCTTCCACAATATAACTAGTATGGAAAGGTTTTGCATAACTACACATGTACAACCTATATTGAATTGCTTGTCTTCTCAATGGAGGGTGGGTGAGGAAAAAAGAAAGGAAAGAATCAGGAAACCAAAATTTTAAAAACAAATGTTAAAAAAATGTTTTTACATGCAACTGGAAAATAAGATATACAGGCACTGGAGTATAGAAATCCATTTTGCCCTACTAGAAAGTTGGGGCGGGGGGAGGATATAAAAGAGAGCAGATTGGGGGAGATGGATTCAGTAGGCTTGCTATCTTGGGGTAGGGGAGAAAATTTGTAACTCAAAATCTTGTGGAAATGAATGTTGAAAACTAAAAATAAATAAATAAATAAAAGATTAATTTTTTTTAATGGCCTCTTTATAACTTCCATTGATTGCTTCTTGTTCTGCCTTCTAAGCCAAGATGCAAATATCTGAACACAGCTGTTGTCTTATATCCTCCCAAAATAATTTTCTTCCCTGGGCTAAATTGAGTTCTTTCAGTCTTTCATCATATGGCGTGAACTCAATGTCCTTCCCCATCATAGGTGCCCTCCAGAAATACTCTAATTTAACAATATCCTTCCTGAGGTGTGGTGCCTAGAACTGAACATGATGTTTTGGGGTACTCTGATGATGTCAGAAGGACACCTTCTTATTGCCAAAAAGTCAGGCATATGGTGATGGGTTCAATAGTCTAAATGTGAAGTGGTCAATGTCCTCAGTTTAGGGGTTGTGGTAAAAATGCAGCCTGAGTCACAAACCCTGTAAGATTCATCCATCTAACACATAAACCAGAGGAAGGGGATAGATTAAAAAAAACTGATTAGTAGGACAAGCAAGGCAAATATTCCTCAGTGTGGTTTAATGGATAGGGACTCAAGAACATCTCTGACACATAGCTATATAACTCTGGTCTCTAAGCAACCTGAGGCAATGTGCTAAGCCAATGAGAGTTGTTGATTTGCACTGGTAGAGGGAATTTCCACACAAGAAACTCCCTTAACCAATGGAATCACAGGTCTAGATCTATTTCCACTCCCAGCTCCCTTGAATGGCAAGTTATATAAATAAAATGAAAATAAAGCTGGCATTGCTTGAAGGTATAATAATGATTTTACATAACATTCCAGGCTACAACCAAAAGTCATACCTTAACCCCATCCCTGCAAGGCCCCTAATTCCTGGTCCACTCTCTGAACCTATTTCCCCATCCATAAAATGGTAATAATGAGAATATTACCTTCACAGAGTTGTTGGGATGCTCAATATATTCTGATTTGAATGTCCTAAAAACCCTATGAAGGAAATATTCTCATTATCCCCATTTTATGGATGGGGAAACAAATTCAGGGAAAGCTAAATGATTTGTCCATGGTCCCACAGCTTTTATATGCCTAAGGTAGGACTCCAAAGCAAGTGCTCTGTCTACTACTCTGTCCCCCTCCTCTCAAATAACAGAAGAATAATAAATGGTCATTTCATATATGCACAATCTACATGTGTCTATATGGATGTGCATGCATATGTATACACATATGTGTATATATGTAAGGATATATGGTGTTTAAAAAGTCTTAGTGGAGTTTTAAACTTTAACAACTTTAGAAGTATAAATGATACACGCCAAAACAAACAAAAAGAAAAAACCAAACACAACAACCCATCATTTGAAAGCTTATTTCCATGTCTTTTATATTCATTTAGTCTTATCAATTTTGAATAATAAATTTTTAATTTTAATCTGACCAAGATGGGATACCCATTACTCTTCATCGTGTGTGCTACACTTTCTGGGTGACCAGTGGTTTGGTAGAGGACATCCTCACGCTTGGTCATCTCAGTCACCTGATCTCCATTAGACTCTTGGAGACATGTCAGAACTGTCATGAATGCATCAAAATGTCCTTCTTTGGATGATCTTAAGGCTAGGATTACAAATGAAAATATTTCAGTCACTGAACAACAGCTGATGAACATTTTTTACAAGGTTGAAAATTGACTAGAGAGATGCACATGGTAATGTTGGATTTTAATAAGAAACACTAGGATTTTAAATAATTAATCTTTCAAATTTGGGGGGATAAGCTTTTAGCATTTATACTTCTGATGTTTTTAAATTTAAAGCTGCACCTTAGTGTAATTTTGGAACATCATGTATGTGTGTGTATGCACATATATTTATTCATGGTGTTAAAAATATACATATATATACACACACATATATAATGTGTGTATAATGTATATACATCTGCATTTGTATACCCTTCCATATTCATGTGCAAATTATATACACATGCACATATGTACATACAAGTATGTTTTTATATATTTGTATTTTGCATGTGTGCTACACCATATGTTGTATGTATATACACACACCTGTGTGTGCATCTGCATGCATGTGCAGGAATATATATATATATATGTGTGTGTGTGTGTGTGTGTGTGTGTATACACACATATTTGTGTACAGTTTTACAAAATTCTTGGTGCTTTTTAAAGATTTTTTTAATAGCTTAAAACAGCACTAAGACTACTGGAACACCCTGTTCCAAAATATACATGTGTGTATGTATGAATTGTATTACATGCATATAATATATATATACACATATGTATATATTATGCATATATAGATATAGATTACATCTTGTAGATTGCTGTCCTTTGCATTCAAATGTTAAGCTACATATCGTGCTTACAATTCCAACTATGTGTGTGTGCCTAAAGAGACCAATAAATGTGAGGCCCAAGGTCCTCTCTCTGCCATGCAACCACAGTCACATTTTGTACAATCAGAAATAACTGGCATCTCTTCTCCATGAATGTGTGGCTGGCCAAAAGCTTTTGCTCAAAAAAAAATCCTCAAAAAAAAGTCGCCTCATTCATACAATCGCAGACTGTCAGAGGTAGGAAAAGTCTTATAGATCATCTAGTCCAACCAAATCCTTTTATAGGTAAGGAAATTGATGCTCAAAAAGGCCAAGAGACTTTGCAGTATGGTGGAGAGAGACCTAGGCTTGCAGCTGGGAAGATCTATGGTCAGACCAAGACTTTATTTCCTCACTTGTAAAATGGAGACAACAGTACCTGGCCTACCTGCATCTGCCTTACAAGTCTGAGGCAAGGCTCTGTCAGGATAGCGTTTGTTAGTAAAGTGCTTTGAAAAACCTAAATTGCTTTATACATGCCATTTATTAGTGTTACAGTCTTTCAACTGCTTTTTTCTAGTTATCTATAGTTCAGGCTCTTCATGTCACAGTAATCAATTGTCACAATAACCAGTGAAAGAAAGAAAGAAAGGAAAGGAAAGGAAGGAAGGAATGAAGGAAGGAAGGGAAAGGAAGGAAGGAAGGAAGGAAGGAAGGAAGGAAGGAAGGAAGGAAGGAAGGAAGGAAGGAAGGAAGGAAGGAAGGAAGGAAGAGAGAAAAGGAGGGAAAGGAGAAGGGGAGGAGGGAGAGAAGGAAGGAAGGAAAGAAAGAAGAGGAAGGAGGGAGGGAAGAAAGAAGGGAAGGAGGGAGGTAGGAAGGAACAGGGGAAGAAAGGGGGAGGAAGGAAAGAAGAAAGGAGGTAAAAAATGAGGGAAGGAGAAAGGAGGATGGGAAGGAGGGATAGAAGGAAGAAGAGAAAGGAGGGAAAGAAGGAAAGAGGAAGG
>NW_027187372.1:4408364-4416196 GCF_028583685.1 Petaurus breviceps papuanus
AGAAAGAAAGAAAGAAAGAAAGAAAGAAAGGAAGGAAGGAAGGAAGGCAAGAAGGGAGAAAGGAAAGGAAAGGAAGGAAGGAAGGAAGGAAGGAAGAAAGAAAGAAAGAAAGAAAGAAAGAAAGAAAGAAAGAAAGAAAGAAAGAAAGAAAGAAAGAAAGAAAGAAAGAGAGGGAGGGAGGGAGGGAGGAAGGAAGGAAGAAGAAAGAAAGAAAGGAAAAAGAAATAGAGCAAGAAAGAAGAGAGAAATCAATTTCTTGTTCCCCTCCCTGCAAAAGACAGCAATGTAGAGTTCTGAGCCTCCTTCATGAAATTCAGTGACATCTCAGGAATACACAGAATTGAGGTTTTGAGAGAGAAGAAATGAAGTGGGGGGCGGGGGGAGGGAGAGGCAGGATCCCATTTGCTTTGCAGGACTATGTTCCTTCCTTCCCTGCAGCAGCAGAAAGTGAGGTATTGTGGTCAAGCAAAGTCCTGTAACTCTTGAGTCATTGTTCTGGTTCAATGGACTGTCCGGTTTCCCAGCTTGGCCAAAACTCTTCCAGGAAAACCACAGCTTCTCAAACTCAGCTCTTCCTCGTACAATGCTGACCAGCTGGGTTTTCAGCAAGTTGGATGAAGCCATCTGTTTTTCCATCTCACGTAAAGCTGTGCCGAAATAGGACATAAATTGCCAAACCCATGGGTTCAGAGGGCTCATCTGGGATGTTCACTCCCTCTGGGGAAGGGTGAAAGGCAGGACAACATTGGGGAACATCAAAATGTAGCTACAAAGCAAGGAAATATGAAAGCGAGGGAAACTAGTCTGTGGGAAATATTTTTGCCTCTCCTGGAATGGAGAGCCCATCTGGCTTTCTGGCCATGATGCTGCTGACAGCTGGGCTGGGGTGAGGGGCACCAGAGAGCATGTTGAATGTGTGGAAAATCACCAGAAGCTGGGTGTTTCATTCAGTGGGAATAGGTTGCATAGAAGGACTATTTTCTAACTCTCTACCATTCCAGGATCGCCAGGGCAGCCTTTCCATTTTTCATGCAATGTGCTTAGTGTACCCAGGTGGTCTGGTATACAGAGCCTTTTTGTTTCCATGTTTCACAGACCATAGCCACTTTATCCCCCTCTGCCTTTCCAGTCCTCCCTTCCTGCTGGCCCCCTTTGCTTCATTTCTTCTTCTCTGGGCCATGTTTCTTTCACCTGCTCTAAGCACAGCCACCACTTGAATTCAGTCCATTACTTCTCTCCTGGACTATAGTAAGAATCTCCTAATTGCTCTCTCCCCCCACTCCAACCTTCACTAGGCTGCCCAATAAATATTCCTAAAGCTCGTGACACATTTACCCTCTAAACTCAAATGTCATTGTGTGACCTCATGGTCAAATAGAAACTCCTCTGTTTGGGATGGAAAGCTGGCCTCATCTTACCTTTCCAGTCTCCTTGTACCTTCCTCCTCCCAATGTATACACAATCCAAGAAAGTACACCTATTAGTTGCTCCTCACATGTGGTATTACGTCTCCCATCTCCTTGTTTTCACACACTCTGTTCTCTCTGTCTATAACGTTCTTCCTCCACTCAGAATCCTTGACTTCTTTCAAGACTTAGGTTAAATAATACCCTCTGCAAGAGCCCTTCCTCAGTGCCGCCTAGATGCATGAGCTTACCCCAGCTTTCTCTGTATGTTCTTGTATATACCTTTTCCTGCACATGTTCTCTCCTTCATCAGAATGTAAGCTCATCGAGTGCAGAAACTGCTTTTGCTTTTTTTTTTTATCTCCAACACTTAGCACAGTGCCTGACACAGTAAACACATAAGAGGTGCCTGTGGGTTGACTTTTTGATTGATTAGAGGGAACTCAGAGTTCTTTTGGAAGAAAAGCTGAGACCAATACAACAAGAGAGTATAGTGGATTCCACTTGAACTTTAATTGAGGCATTATAAAAGCGACATCCTAGGGGAGAGCAACTTTGAGGATGGACTTGGGGCTGACTCAGAAGGAGATGCTGATGCTGCTCTGGAATCAGCGTAGTTGAGTGTTAGAATGTGACGGCCACATGGGCTGGCAAAATGTCAGCATCCTCAAAGTCCAGAGGGAACTGTGGATGAATTTTGAAAACAAAAATTAAAAAGTAGCATGCATTCCCACCAGCTGTTTCTCTAAAAAAGAAATGGCTTAGTTATCTCTTTTTAGCCTCACTCGATGGCAAAGTCCATCCAAAGTTGTGGACATGGCATCAGTCCTACATGCCACATCTTGAAAGGCAGCTGTTCAACCAGACTCTTTGTAAAAAGAAAACATGTTGTTCTATTTTTATCTTTGTATTTCTACCCAGTAACACAAACCCTCTCACTGTGGAGTCTTTGGCTCCTCCCAGTCTGTCCCCAAAATGTACTACTTTTAGGCCTCAGATGATTACAGACAAATGTCAACCTGGTGGCCATAATGACTCAACATCCCTGGATGGAAACCCAGAATTCATCTGGAATCCCTACCGTAGTCTTACCAGATGGCATCACTGGCCAGCTACAGTAAGAATGACTGTGTAAAGCCATGGTGACATGTTATACAAGAAGGCTTTCCTGATTCTCCTTTACGTTCGTGCCTTCTTTCTATCGATTATCTCCAATTTATCCTGCATAGATCCTGTTTATATGTAATCATTTGCATGTTGTCTCTCCCATCAGGCTAGGAGCTCCTTGAGAGCAGAGACTGTCTTTTGCCTTCTTTTGTATTTCTAGCACTCAGCTTGATGCCTGCATTTTTTAATCGCAACCTAGCACATAGTAACTGCCTAAAAGTAATAATGGGGCAGCTAAGTGGTACAGTGGATAGAAGCAAGGGGCCTGGATTCAGGAAGACCTGAGTTCAAATCCTGCCTCAGACACTTACTGACTGTGTGACCCTGGGCAAGTCACTTAACCCTGTTTGCCTCAGTTTCCTCATCTGTAAAATGAGATGGAGAAGGAAATGGCAGAGTACTCCAGTATCTTTGCCAAGAAAATACTCCCAAGGGGCAGCTAGGTGGGGCAGTGAATAGAGCACTGGCCCTGGACTCAGGAGGATCTGAGTTCAAATCTGGCCTCAGACACTTAACACTTACTAGCTGTGTGACATTGGGCAAGTCACTTAACCCCAATTGCCTTCCAAAAAAAAAGAAAAGAAAAAAAATACTCCCAAAAAGGGGTTATGAGGAGTCATACACGACTGAAAAGTATTAAATAACAAAAATTGTAAAAGCAGTATTTATATGATGCCTATTCTGTGCTTTACAAATATTATCTCATTCGTTCCTCACAATCATCCTGGAAAATAGGCACTGTTTTCACCCTCACTTTACAGTTGAGGACACTGGGAGAAACAGTGGTTAAGGGACTTGCTCAAGGTCACACAGCTACTATGTGTCTAAGGCCAGTTTTGAACTTAGACCTTCCTGATTCTAGGATTAATACTCTACCCACTGCACCACCTAGCTGCCCACAATAAATACTATGTGACTGACTGGTCATAAAAAAAAAGTGCATGCTTAATGATGTGCAATGAAACGAGCTAACTCCTTGGATTGGAAGTCAAAAGGCCTGGGTTCATATCCCAGCTCTGCCACTGACCTGTCTAATCCTGGACAATTCACTTAAATTTTCTGGGCCTCAGTTTCCTCACCTTTAAAATGAGGCAGCTGTACTAGATTATCTCTGAGACAACATCTATATCTGCCTTCTAGCTCTACAACTAGGATTCTGCTGCTAATCATTGTAGATGGTACCGAGGAAATAGAAAACAGAATTCAGGTGCTTTAAAAGGTTTCCTTCTCTTTGACTCTATCTTCGTGGAATCACTCCTCTCCATGGAAGTTCATGCTCACACTGCCCATCAGCATTATCCTGACCCAGCCTAGAGGGGGAAGCCCGTCTGGTCTGCTGAATGCCGTCGGTCTCATCTGTCCTGATGTGTGGCCACGCTAACCTTACTAACCAGTACTGAACTGCTGACTACAATGTTTGGGATTTCAGCTGCCACTAAACTCTATGCACTTTACATAGACCTAAGAACTTCGGGTTAATGAAAAACTAAAGGTTACTTCTTTGTAAAGCAGACAAGAATATTTTTTTTAAGGAACTAAATAAATCTAAAAACAAAAAACCTATGTCTTCTGAGATAGTGAATTAAGCGTGATATTCCTATGTTTTATCTTACTTTTTCCTGAGTTAAAGAATAATTTAATCATTGAAAATGGTGTCAAAGAAGCTAGATGTGAATCCAAACTTTGCCATATATTCCTGGTGGAATTTTGGTTATTACTTTGTCTCTCAGTTTCCTCACCTGCAAAAAAGGAGGGTATTGCATCGGAAACACTCTTGTCTCTTCTAGATTTAAATCTTAGGAAAAGTCTATCATCTCAATGTCAAAACTAGTGATGTAGAGGATAGGGAACTAGGCCTAGAGTCAGGAAGACCCAAGTTCAAATGTGGCCTCAGACACTTACTGTGTGACCCTGGGCAAGTCACTTAACTGTCTCTTTGTTTCAGTTTCCTCAACTATAAAATGGGAACAATTCTAGCACCAATCTCAAATCAGATCAAATGAGATATTTGTAAAAGCATTTAATACAGTACCTGGCACATAGTAGGTACTATATAAATGTTTAATCCCTTTTCCTTCCCCCAATGTACATGATCTGTTTATGAACAAATGGTCCTTCTGAGCTGAGTCAGCCACTCAGTCTAAATTAAACAACTTCAATGAGAGACTAACTCTTAGATTCTAAAACTGGTACCTTTTTCATCTTGGTATAAAAAAGAGGAAGCTTCAAAATCAGCCTGAGGAGAAAGAGTTCACTCTTTATAGGATGGGAGTCTGTGCCCAGCCTCTAATTCTGCCTCATCTCCCTCCTACTTCTTGCCCCTGGTCATTTCTCTAACAATACATTCTAAATTGGCAAGGGATGGGAAAACCAGAGGCAGCTAGGTGGTGTAGTGGTTACGGGACTGGACCTGGGGTCAGGAAGACCTGAGTTCAAATGTGACCTCAGACACTAACTAGCTGTCTAACCCTGGGAAAGTCATTTAACCTCTGTCTGCCTCAGTTCCCTCATCTGAAAAATGGTTATAATAATAGCACCTATTTTGCAGGATTGCTGTGAGAATAAAATGAGATAATATTTGTAAAGTGCTTTACAAACCTTAAAGCACTATTGAAAAGTTAGCTATTATTATTAAAACATATTACTGCTTTTCCTCCTCACATTAAAGTCTGTCACCTCGTTTTCAGTTTAAAGTTGAAACCAAGATTATCTTCATGACTACAGATTATCTCAAGTGTTAGGATCTTGGTGGATTCTCCCCCATACCAGCTAGCCCCCTGAAGCCTGGGTGATATCCCCCAGAGAAACTTGGGGTCTAATCTTTATTATTGGGTGTATGCTAGACATCTATGAATAAAGAATATCGCCCCATTATCAAAGCTTTCCTCATGTGTTTAGTAAACAAACCCGAACGACATTGGGACAGCCAAGGAAAACCAACAAAAAAGAAAGAAGAGCTTCTTCTCAGCTAATAGATCTGATAGTTCCATTATGGGAGGCCTTGAGGGAGATAGCTATGTGGAATAGGGTCCTGGACCTTGGTGTTAGAAAGACCATTTCAGTTATCCTTATAATACTACGTGATCTGAGAGTCCCTTTACTTCTGAGTAAAGGAAAGGAAACTTACAGATTCCTCCTCTGAAAAGTTAGGCTAATAATACTGCCAGCACTTACATCACAGGGTTGTTCTGAGGTCCAAGCCTTTCCCTAGACCCCCTAGGCCTACCCCAGTCTTTTCTGTATGTTCTTGTATGTACCTCTTCATGCACATGTTCTCATATACAAAGTGCTTTACAAACATGTAAATATTAGTTATTATAATAACAATTGATGCTATTATTACATTCTTTAGCCCCATCAATGAGGCAGGGATCATGGAGCTTTCAACAGCCCATAGATCAACCTCATCGTAAGCCTTAGCAAGAATATTTCCCAGGGAACACTTGGTGAGAACACTTAGCAAGAACATTTCACAGTAGTCTCAGATTTTTCAAGCCTTTTTCCAATTCCATTCATTTGCTCTTGGTAATGGCTTATCTTGCTTTGGCCATATGGTTTCAGGCGGTCACTTGTAAGTTGTGTGGAGAAAACCAAAAAGTCATTTGGTCCTCAGCATCCTAGACAAAAAATCTCCATCTCCATCTTCTTTCTTATGTTAGGTACAAGGAGATTTGAAACCTTCATCAATGAGCAGTTTTTTTCAGGCCTGCCTACAAATCTGCAGCTGTTCCAACCTCTGCTCACCCCCTTGAAGATTCATGCAACTCCAGATCCTAAGGGGTTATGTTTTTAGCCAGTGCCTAAAAAGATGCATTTTTCAAATTTGGGTTTCTAAGCTTCAAGTACATCTGTCCTGGGTTCTTGGTTTCCTCTGTTTTGTCAGGCCATTTTTACTTGTCTGGGAAAGTCTCACATCATTCTAACTTTGTCCCTGGGTTGCTGGCTTTAAAAGGTGAGCTTTAGCCTTATCTTGCAGGGGGCCAAGCCCTCCACACCACCTCTGTGTCATAACATCTACTCTCTGGAAGTTATCTTCATCTGCCTCATAGTGTTAACTTGAATTCCATCCCAGTTCAGATAGGTGAGCTTTTGGTTTATGTTTCCAGAGCCCAGGACCCCCAAACCACTTTCTGACTGTCTCTACACCATATTTTTGGGCTATCTCCAGTTGTTCTGATCCATATTTGGCCACTGGACCCAGAAGGTTCTGGAGAAGAAAGTGAGACTGGTGGCTTTGCACAGCCCTATCTCACTTAAATCCAATTCACTTGCATGTCATGGCATCATCTCCCTGATGCCATGGTCTTCTTCAAGAACAAAGGACAGCCCACAGGGCTATAAAACTGTTCATACCCTTTGACCCAGCAATAACACTACTAGGTCTGTATCCCAAAGAGATCATAAAGATGGGGAAAGGACTCACATGTACAAAAATATTTATAGCTGCTCTTTTTGTGGTGGCAAAGAATTGGAAAGTTAGGGGATGTCCATCAATTGGGGAATGGCTGAACAAATTGTGGTATATAATTGTGATGGAATACTATTGTTCCATAAGAAATGAGGATCAGGAGGACTTCAGAAAAACCTGGAAAGACTTATATGAACTGATGCTGTGTGAAGTGAGCAGAACCAGGAGAACACTGTACACAGTTACAGCCACATTGTCCAATGACTGACTTTGACAGATTTAGCTCTTCTCAGCAATGCAAGTATCTAAGAGTTCTAAAAGACTCATGATGGAAAATGCTATGACATCCAGAAAAAAGAACTCTGGTGTCTGAATGCAGATCGAAGAATACCATTTGCTCCCCTTTACTTTTGTTGTTATGTTTTGTTTCTTCTTTCTTGTGATTTTTCCCATTGGTTCTAATTCTTCTTTACATATGACTAATGTGAAAATGTTTAATATGAATGTACAAGTAGAGCCTATATCAGATTTCACACCATCCTGGGGACAGGGAGAAAATTTGGAACTCAAAATCTTATGGAAGTGAATGTTGAAAGTTTAAAATTAATTAATTAACTAATTATAAAAAAAGAATGAAGGACAAACAGCAACACCATGCTAATAATAGTCACTCCTTCCCCTTTCCAGATGTCCTTTAAGTGTTGACTTGCCCCCTTAGAATGTAAGTTCTTCGAGGCCAGAGATTATCAATGTTTTTATCCCTAGCTCTTACACACAGTAAGTCTTTAAAAGATTCTCTCTCTCTCTGTCTCTCTCTCTCTGTCTCTCTGTCTCTCTCTCTGTCTCTGTGT
>NW_027187372.1:4416296-4420461 GCF_028583685.1 Petaurus breviceps papuanus
AGGAGCTCTCTCTCTCTCTCTCTCTCTCTCTCTCTCTCTCTCTCTCTCCCTATCTGTCTCTTTAGCATAAGATATGTCCTACAGTCTTTTTGATTACACACACAATATATCAAAGGGCCTAAAATAAAGAAAGTTGAAGATACTGTGTAAGCTGACTCTTATGGGTGGGTGCCTCTCCCCTTTTCTTTATTCTGTGATCCCTTCCAATAAAATGTGAATTTTACTGTAACTAAATCCCATCCAATGCAGCCCATTTATTAGAATCTCATTAGATGTTATTAAATCAATTAATATGTACTAGTCAGTCAACATTTCTTTGAGCCTCATTAAAGTTATATACACTAGGGAGATAATTGATTGTGCTGTTGTTGACTGATATGGTGATTTTAAATCTGTTGTGGCTAAAGATGAAACTTTAGTGAAAAAAAGAAGCTATTAGCAGTTGCCTTGGAAGTCGACAGTTTGCTCATTAAAATTTATTTATAGCCATCAGATAAAAGCATCAATCTAAGTTAAAGGGAATTTTGGTTATCATAAAAAAGGCTAATACTACTAAGTCTCACTATTTGGCCTTTTAATTTCAAACAGTATTTCTCATGGGAATGGAGAAATCGAGTAGGACATGTTATAGAGATCATGAGTTAAATTGCCTCGTAACTAGAGGAGAGAGGTGATTATGATGATGAAGACCAGGAGAAATGATTTCCTTATGAGTGCCTCCTTAGTACGTGCAGAATCACTGGAGTTTTGGCAATTGGCAGATTCCAAGATTGGCATGATCAGATTAAGGTACCTTCAGTCATTTCATGTCTAGAGCAGTTTTTACCATCCTAGCCTGGGGATAAAGGATGGGGAAGAATGGAAGAGGGGGAAAAAATGTAAAGGTTTTACCAAACACTTTCTGACATCTGCAAGTGAGACTGGGGGAGAAATACCAACAAATTTTCTTTCTTTGTGTCTTGGGTTTCCTGGGAATTAAAGCTGTGAAGAGAGAGAATGATTCATAGGCTCCCATAGAAAAGAGCATTTGTTATGCTGACAAATTATTAATGGAGCAAAGGGTATGCTATCACTAAATAAGCGAATCAACAAGCATTTGTGAAGTACCTCCTATGGGCCAGTTGCTGTGTATACAGAAATAAAAGTGAAGCAGTGCCTGCCTTCAAGGGGCTTACATTCTATCAAGAGAGAGTGTGTATAGTATATACAAATAAATACTGTATATATAAATATATACATAGATACAAAATAATTACCAACCCATGTTCCAGCTGCATTTGTGGCTAGGAGAAATCAGCCAAGACTTCGCGTAGAAGGTAGCTCTAATGTATAGTTTCAAAGGAAGCAAGGGATTCTATGAGTTGGAGATGAGGAAGGACTCTATTCCAGATATGAGGTCAACCAGTGCCAAGACATGGACATGACAGATGTGGTAACAGGGGTGGGGACCAGCCAGAAGACCATCCTGGCCATGCAGAGTACAGGAAAGACTAGCATATAGTAGGAAGTGACTTAGCTCCTCACTTTCTGGGCTTCTCCATGTCTTCACCTGCCACCTTATCACCTTGGAGATGATTCTGTCCTATAGCCCTCTCATCTGACTGGTGAGTCCCTGACCCAGACCACCATTTCATTAGGTGCCTAGGTCATGCTTACTTTACTCCTGCCTCCCCTCATTATTCTCTGGGTTTTTCATTAGCAGACTTGTCTTTGTGGGAGTATCTTCCCTTGATCACCTTGTTTCTAGCTCCTCTGTATGTTTTGTCTTTAGAATGTAAGTTCCTTGAGGGTAGGAACCATTTGTCCTGTGAGTATTTGTATTCCTAGGAACAAATAAATTCAATGTGCATTGCTGTTGTTGGTTACACATTTGGAGTTTTCTTGGCAAATATACTGGAGTGGTTTGTCATTTACCTCTCCAGCTCATTTTACAAGGAACTGAGGCAAATGGGGTTAAGTGATGTAGCTAGTAAATATCTGAGCTAGTCATGTAGCTAGTAAATATCTGAGAGGGATTTGAACTCAGTGGATTTGTATTATCATTTTGTCATTATTCTCCATGTTTTGAATCATTTCCTGCAAACATTTTTTTATGGTAACTAACAAAAACCTGTGGTATAATTGAATGGCATATAACATTACTAATAGTTTAAATTACATTTATAAAGCACCTTAAGTTTTATGAAGTGCCTTACATACATTATTTCATTAGATTCCTATCAAGGACACTGTGAAGTACGTAGTTCAAGTATTATATTAAACATATTTTGCTTTAAATTTAACAACCATTAACCAAAAATAACCAACTAAATAAAAACACAAAGCAAGGGGCAAAAATTTGTCCAACCCCCTACCAAGCAGACCCAAAAGAATTAATAAATGATGAATAAGCAAATAATACACTTTTGTTTTATATCCCCTTCTAGACCTATCCAAAATCCTACCAGTTAGTCAATAATAGTCAATAACATTTATTAAGCACTTACTATATGCCAGGCATCTTTGGCCCTATTTTAGTTTTCTCTTTCTTTTCCTTTTCTCCTTCTTCTCTACCCTTCCTGCCTCTGCTTTTAAATGTAGTGTAATCAATATGTGAATAATTCTGGTTGTACTATTGATGATTTAGTTTTGCATCTCCTCATGTGGGACTTTTGTTATGGTACCATAATGTTCCATTACATTAATATTCCATAACTTATCCAATCCCTCTCCATTGGTTGCTCTGATTTTTTGCTGTAACAGATAGAGCAGCTATGAATATTTCAGTATGGATCAGTCCTTTTTGTCCACATTTGTGATTTTGGGGGATAAAATCCTAGTGGTTGAATCATTGAATCAAAAAGGATGTTAAGATTTGTAACTAATTGTGTATTGCCATATGGCTTTCCAGAATGTACTCACCCATCTGCAATCAAACCAATAAGCGTCTATTTCCCCATATGCTATAAGTGTTATTATAAACATTTGACAGATCAGGAAATCAAGGTTCAGGAAAGTTACATGGCTTGTCCATTGTCACATGAGTAGGAAAATGGTAGAGTTAAAATTCCAACCCAGGTCTTTTGATTCCAAGCCTACCACTCTTTCCATTGCACTAACATCATGCTTTGGAGTTGGAAGATTCCTGACAAATGGTCATCGGGGAACCCAGTACTTCAAGAAACATTCTATTCTATGTCAGAAAAAATATTGTTAGGAAATTTTTTTCTTATACTGATTTTTTTGCAAATTTCAACCATTGTTCCTAAGCCTACTCTCCTGACCAAGCAGAATAAATCTAATCCCTCTCCACATAGATTTCATAGGATTTGGAAGTGGGAGAGACTTTAGCTGACTTTGTGCAACTCTGCCTCACTTAGATCCAATTTGTGTGCAAGTCAAGACTTCATCTTTGTGATATCATTGGACAGCTTAGAAAATGAAGGACCACCACATCCACCATCACAACCAACTCCAGGTTAGTCTTTAGTCTTCTTTACATCCTGTTCCTGACTTATGATGCACTTCAAAAACACTCCCTCACCAGCTACCTTCCTTCCTTCCTTCCTACTTCCTTTTTATGTCTTTCCTCATCAGAATATAAGCTCCTTGAGGTCAGAGAATGATGACACAATATTGCCTTTTTTTGCTTATATTTGTACACTTAGTACAATATGTACTAGAAATAGGATAGGAATTCAGTCTAGGTCAGGGGTGAGCAAAGGAGAGAGGAGGGAAAATAAAGAGAATACAATGTAGAAAGTAGTGTATTCTGGCTATAATATGGAGTGCATGACCTGGCTAAGTGGAAACTCTGTCCCAAAAGTAGGCATTTATTTGGCTTTGGATAAAATCTTGAAACCTATGATTTGTCTCTGGAACTGGATCACCAGTGCCCTAGAAGCACATATTCTGAGGTCTCTAGGAGAACATTTTGTATGAATTGTCTTTACCATGTTATCTGAGCAAATACCTTTAGTAAAAACAAACAAACAATGGGGACTACTGGGCTGGGCACACAGAAGCCTTAGAAGAAAATAACCATGCCATCTTAAGGCTTTGGCAGATAAAGAAGGGAACTCTACATTAGGAGAAACATAGTGTCTGAGTTATGTCTAGAAGCATGAGAGTAGTTCTTTTTCTTCTTCTTCTTCTTCTTCTTCTTCTTCTTCTTCTTCTTCTTCTT
>NW_027187372.1:4420471-4516717 GCF_028583685.1 Petaurus breviceps papuanus
CTTCTTCTTCTTCTTCTTCTTCTTCTTCTTCTTCTTCTTCTTCTTCTCCTCCTCCTCCTCCTCCTCCTTCTTCTTCTTCTTCTTCTCCTCCTCCTCTTCCTTCTCCTTCTCTTTCTTCTTCTCCTCCATCATCATCTTCTTCTTTGTCTTCTTTATCTTCTTCTGCTGCTGCTGCTTCTACTTCTTCATCCTCTACTCTTCCTCTTCCTCTTTCTTCTCCTTTCCTCACCACATGTGGTTCCTCACTCCTCTTGGGGTGCCATATCCTTATATATGGGTGCTCTGTCTATAAGAATATAATTTTTGGTTGCTTATCTCTTATAAGATATTTTGGGGATTGGTGGTTAGATTTTTTTATTTAATTTTTTTTTCAAAAAGCTGGGACAGTATGTTTTTTGTCCTGTGCAGTTTTCATTTATGATTTTTTTAGAATTTAGCTCTGAAGAAAAAGGCTTTTTTAAAAAGCCCATTGTCTTTCAAATGGAGCTACTTGACTACACCATTAAATCCAAATCACTCTGGCTTTCATTGAATACCTAATAACAGCTATGAGGTTTAGGTTTAGATGTCTTAGAATGAGTGTGAATAGCAATTGTTGAATGAGCATAAATAGCAATTGTTTTCTGTTCTTACTAGAAACTGTGAGGGTCTTTCCCTCCCAGACTGACATTTTGGTGATGGTAAATCATGCCATCTTTTGTGTCAATTCTTACCTAGCCCTTAGTCATTGAATGGGCATTGCATCAGACAAACTGACACCTGGGAAAGACTTTGATTTAGAAAGGTCACAGTCACCCACTGCATCCCCAGTCATCACCTGTTGTCTTGATTTTCATCTTTCCATCAGACTTCCATGACTCTGAAGGAGAGAATGAAGCTAATGACTTTGTGCAGCTCTGCCTCACTTCAATTCAATTCAAAATCAATATGTCACCTTCGAGATGTTATTGGTCTTCTTTAATAATGAAGGATGGACAAAACAACAACTTCGATCTATCTTTTCTCTGTACTTGCTGCAATCCCATTCTTCTAAAGTCTGGGGTATTTGTCAGATTCTAGCCAGAGTTCCCCTCTTTATCTGCCATAATCCTTAAGATGGCATGGTTATTTTCTTCTAAGGTTTCTGTTATTTCCACTTCACTAATCAATTAATTCTTCTTTGATGGACAGTGGCATATTCAGAATATCAATTACTCTAGTCATTTCCTCTACCTTTAAAGATATGAAATTGTCAACAAGATGCATCAAGAGCTGTCTGGTGATATTCTGTTTGAATCTGTAATTTGGCATAACTCATGTATCAAAAAAGATAGCAAAGAATATAGATTTCACAGTATAACAAAACAATTTGGGTAAAACCTTTTAATTCTGCTAAAAAAAAATTGCTGAAATACCAGGCTGGTCCTTAAGTGCAAGACTAGACTCAACTGTTAGAAACCTCCATACTTAACTGAGGAATGAACACTTAATAAAAGCCTCTTGTTTTAAAGGGTTTTTGACTTTGCTGAAGTCAACCATCATGGGTTAAGAAGGAATGACAGGTTTATAGCTTAATTATTAATCCCATTTTTTATGCCAACAGTGTGCATCAAACTACCATGTCAGTTTAAGATTAAAAAAATGTAATCATTCTTCCTTCCCTAAATATATGGAATGCCAATGGATTAAAATATTTGTTTTTGAAGTTATTTTGAAGTTATTGCTCTTGTAAATACAAGTAGGTGTAACCTATCAGTCTTCTTAAAGAAGATGAACCTTTGAGGAGCCATTTCTGATTGGTCAAGATATAACAATAATAGTTCAGTAGATTCAGCCATGAATTGGTTTCAAGAACACCTGCGTTCAAATCTGCCCTTGGACACTTACCAGCTGGGTCATACTAAGTCACTTATCCTGTCTTTCCCAAAGATTCCTTATCTGTAAAATGAGAATAATAATAGCACCAACTTCCCAAGGTTGTTGTGAGCATAAAATGAGCTAACGTTTTAAAGCACTTAGCACAATGTCTGGCACATAATAGGCACTTAAAACTTTTTTAAAAAATATTTTACACTTTAAGGTTTGTGATATCTTTGACATTATCTTACTTACATATATTGTCTCATTTTATCTTTATAACAACTCTGTTATAATTTTTGTTCTCATTTTAAGGAAGAAGAAATTGAAGCTTGGAGAAGCTTCCGTTAACTTACCTCTCAAGTCACAGAGTTAAGAAGTAATCCAGGAGGGATTTGAACCCAGGACTTCCTGACTTACAAATTCAAAATGCTATCAAGTCATGCATTGTCAGCTATAGGAAGGTCATGTGCAAACTTCTTCCAGTGTTCTGTATATCTGTCTGATAAAGGTGATACTGAAGTTCTTCTGGTTACCTGCTATTAGGGTTGGTATATAGCACTTTCTCTTTCAACAATTGATTCCATAATCAGTAGCCTTCAGGTTAACTTCAAAGTCATAGGCCAGAATCTATCAGGCCTACTGTCAGGCACAGGGAGATTTCACCTATTAGCATGATTATGATTTTTTCTTGTTATGCTTTAAAATGCTCCTCTAAATTGTTTTGATAGTTGATAATCCCGGGAGAATAATGGTATTTTAAAAGATTGGCCTTTGTTTCTGTGGGAAGATTGGGGTCATTAAAAAAGTTTTCCAATTTCCTAAAGGCAAACTAGGCCACTCTCTTCCTCTCATTCAATTCTGGGCTAACCCATTATCCATCAGTACTGTATGTCCCAGCTATATATAGCAATAAACAGGCTCTTTAAATTGTCCTTCCGAATGCATGTCATAATATGGGCTGCAAACATTCTTCATCCACTTGGTCTTTCTTGTGTCTATAATCAGGCCAAACCCTTTTAAGTGATTACAGATGTCTTCCAAGAAGTTCTATAATGTTCCAGGGTTTGGTACAACAAATAGAATGATATCTGCAGCAGGAGTATTTGGAGGATCCCCTACCAACCACAAAGAATTCTTCTTCAACTTGGACTCTGCTCTGGACATCCTCCATCATAGTGCTAAACATGTTGATGAAAATACATCTCCTTGTTTTATGCTCCTGTTTTAATCTTGAAAGGGAAGTTAATTTTGTTATCTTTATCTTATAGAAGAGGGACACATGAAATGTCTGTGGTCACAAAACACATTAGTGATAAAGATAACATTTAAACCCACCATTTTAAAGTTTCTAGCTGATTGTTTAGCCTACTGAAATATGATTTATTTTTAATTTATTTATATTGATTTATTATCTATAATATATGTTGATTTTATTTTATTAATATTGATTCCTTTTTATTATTTATTTATGTTGATCTTTCTTCATATTTATATTGATCTTTTTTTCTTCATATCAAAATATTACATGCCAATTGAATATCAGGCAGAGGCTACGGCAGATTTATTTTTAGCCATTAACATATCTTACATCCATCCCTTTCTCTCTCCTCCCATGGCCCTTATCACTTCTCTCCTGAAATATTACAGTAGCTCCTGCTTGGTTTCCCTTCTTTCATTCTCTTCCCCTCTCCAATCCCTACTACACACTGGCGATGAAGTGAGCTACCTAAAACATAAATCTAATTGTGATGGGATACTATTGTGCTATAGGAAATGAAGAATAGGATGGTTTCAGAAAAACCTGGGAAGACTTATATGAACTGATGCAAAGTTTGTACAACCAGGAAAATATTGTACACAGTAATGGTAAATATTGTAACAATGAACAACTGTGAAACACTTACCTACTTTGTTGAAGACAATGATCCAAGACAATTTCAAATGAACCATGATGAAAACTGTCAGCTACCTCCAGAGAGAGAACTGGTCAACTCAGTGCAGACTGAAACCTACTTTGTGGGGCACCTAAGTGATTCAGTGTAATAGAGCAGTGACCTTGGAGTCAGGAGGACCTGAATCCTCAGACACTTACTAAGCTACTGAACCCTGGACAAGTCACTTAACCCTGAAAAAAAAAGAACTTACTTTTTCACTTTATTTTTCTTCCTTTTTTGGTTGTAGTGTTGTTATTTGCAACATGACTAATATGAAAATGTTTTTACATGTATAATATCACATTACTTGTTTTTCAATGGGTAGGGAAGGGGCAGGAAGGAGGTTGAGAATTTGGAACTCAAAATTTTTAAAAAATGAATGTTAAAAATGAATAAATACATTTTTAAAAATAGATACAATCATGTCACTAACCTACTCAAAAAATTTCAGTGACTCCTTATTGTTTTTAAGATAAAATACAGAACTCTCAATTTGTTAATCAAAGTCTTTCATAGCCTGACTCCAACACACCATTTCTAAATTTATTTCACATTACTCCACTTGACATATTTTCCTTTCCAGACAAACTGGCCTACTTGCTATTCCTCAGACTCATTATTTCATCTCCTACTTTCATGCTTTTGCCCAAGTTTGTCCTACATGTCTAGAATGTAACCTGTTTCTTGGAATCCTTAGCTTTTTTCTAGGATCAGCTGCAGTGCTATCTCCTTTGGGAAGCCTTTCCTGATCCTGTATCACTCTCTCTTCTCAAATTATGTTGTATTTATTTATCTGTTTGAATATAGGCTCCCTAGTAGAATGCAAGTCCCTTGAGGAGGACTATTTTTAATTTTGTCTTTGTAATTCTAGCATTTACAACAGTTCCTTGAACATAGTAGGTGATTAACAATTGTTTGCTGAATGAATGAATGTTATTAACTTTTTTGCCAATTTAAGAATTACATTAATAAAATCATACTTCTGCATTGAGGCAGCAAGTGAAATAACTTTCACATACAGAAGGCAAATAGAGAGCCCTGGGTATCCTTGGGGCTGATTCCTTACAGGCTTAATTTACCAGGACTCATAGCACCCTATGCAAAGTAGATGGTGAAGATGGAGAATGTGGACTGCAATGTTGTCCTGGTCAATTGATCTCAAGTCATCATCATTTTATGAGAGATATTTGAGAAAAGTATCTTTTTTTTTCTTTTTGGAGGGCAATTGGGGTTAAGTGACTTGCCCAAGGCCACATGGCTAGGGTTTGTGTGTGTGTGTGTGTTGAGTGTCTGAGATCAGATTCAAACTCAGGTCCTCCTGACTCCAGGGCCAGTGTTCTATTCACTGCTTCACCTAGCTGCCCGAGAAAAGTATCCTTAAAATCTATGACAGGAGTTAGACTTGTTGATAAAGACCGCCTAAGCCTAGGTCTACATTGAGATTCAATAAGGAAGCTGTTGGTGTTAACAGAATGTGAACACTGTGACTCTGGTGTATTCAGCCCCATCAACCCTCACTAGAGTGTCAACACTGACTTGAACTGATTCCTATTTATTCAAAATAGGAACAGGATGTTGCAAGCAACAAGCTGAGACTTAGTACCTGCAAGTGTTTTTTATTACTGTGGATTTGAACCAGGAAGGACATAGTATTCATGCTTTAGGGACTGTGTTCTCATTGGCCAATAAACCCTCCTCCTTCCCCTACCTTACAGAGACAAGAGAGGTTGAAGAAAGGACTCAAACTGGTAATCATCTCTGACAACAAACAGAACTTGAGATTTTAGGTAGCCTACAGATGTCCTTATCCTGTTTCTTAGGGTTTCTCCATTTCTCACTCTTCATTTATAAAGACTCACTTCTCTCTTTCCCTCCTCCCCCTCCCTGCTTCTGGGCAAGGTCTGCAAAGTTTTCTGTAACTGCTTCCAGCCTGTGTAGTTGTGTACTTATGTGACTCAGACCCAGGTGACAGCTACTCTTTGGAAATGCTTAGTTCATCTAAGGAATTTCTGAGATTATGCTGATACCTTTTCTCTTCTGCTTTTTCTGTCAAGTCTTCTGATACTAAGATATTGATAGGCTTGAAGCTCAGACAGAAATGTGACCAAGAGAGAGCCCCTTGATTACAGCAGAAGAGCTTTCCCCAAAGAAGGTTGAGTGTATGGTAGCTTCTACTATGCAGCTTTTCCTCCTATGCCCCCCTCTTTTGGCATGAGTATTTAAATTACTGAGTCAGGAATGAATTAGTCTAAATTCAGAGACTAATATAAATGCTCAGATCTTGGTAATTCAGTATTTTTATAGCTTAGAATTTCCTCTCTCTCTCTCTCTCTCTCTCTCTCTCTCTCTCTCTCTCTCTGTCTCTCTCTCTGTCTCTCTCTCTCTCTCTGTCTGTCTCTCTCTCTCTCTCCCCCTCTGTCTCTTCTCTTCCTATCCCCTTCTCCCCTTCTCTCTTTCTTTCTCCCCACTCTCTCCATTTCCCTCTCTTTTCTAGCTTCCCCTCCATCTCTTTCTCATCTATCTTTCCCCCCTCCTTTTCCAACCTCATAATAATTCATTTGCTTTCATGATACAGCTAACTGAAAATTCCTTACTAGAAATTAATGAATTAAAACCAGAATTAACCTGATCAAATTTATTTTAAAGATCAAATGAGATCTGGGAACTTTTCCCCTACATTCATATTATTGCAGAGCTCTTGGTTTTGAGACAGAAAACAGATGTATCAAATGCAACAGTTCAATCTATGGAGCTTAACCACATTCAGGAATAATGCAATATCTTATAACAAACACAATGCATTCTCATTAAATTTCCTATTTTCTATTTGAAAAACTGACAACATCAAATCTGCTGCAGGTAAAAAGACTAAACCATCACTTCACCTTAGAAAATGAAGGTGTATGTTTATATACATACAGATACACACATATACACTTCAGATACACACATATACACTTCACTCTAAAAATGGAGCCTCATAATTGGAAAATGATGTTCTGTTCTAAAACCTCTCCAATTGTTTCTTATGAAGAAAAAATTACATTTGTTGTAGAGTGAGAGCTGCCCGTTCAGCAAAATCAAGGGATGATACTTAGTAAGAATGTGGAGTACAGTGTGTGTCTCCAAGCAAAACTCACTATCCCCAGAAACCCCTTTGTTACATGCTCTGGGAATGTCTTCCTTTCAGTTCTGGGAAGTAGAGAAGGGAAAGAAGAAAGGAAGGAAGGAAGAAAGGAAGGAAGGAAGGAAGGAAGGAAGGAAGGAAGGAAGGAAGGAAGGAAGGAAGGAAGGAAGGAAGGAAGGAAGGGAGGGAGGGAGGGAGGGAGGGAGGGATGAAGGGATTAGTTTTCAGGTTACTAACAACTTGGATTCCTTAAAGGCTAAGATGTTCCAAAATTCCCAGACATTTGGGGGCGGCTAGGTGGCACAGTGAATAGAGCACCTGCCCTAGAGTCAGGAGGACCTGAGTTCCAATCCAGCCTCAGACACTTAACACAAAACAAATCTAGCCATGTGACCTTGGGCAAGTCACTTAACCCCAACTACCCTCCAAAAAGCAAAACCAAAACCAAAACCAAAAATTCCCAGACATTCAGCATGACCTGGAGATTATCTCTGGTAAATGGGTTTCTGTAATGGGGAAGAGCTTGGGAGCATTAAAGATAGTACATACTTTATCAAATGAAATCTAATTTACTCTCTTCTTCCTTGTTAATTCTGGACTTAACTCATTGTACTTGTCCTGGATATGGCCTCTGATGTATCATCTTAATGGACTGACCATCCAATTTCACATCACCTTTTGTTTAAATTACAAGAAAGATGAAATTTAGTGGAAATTAATGTCAAGACCTGCTTTGGGGTTAAAAAAAACTGGACAATTGCATTATGGGAAAGGCATGGCTAGGCAACAGTTGAAGTGAACAAGAGATTTGAGGAGGTTGCAAGCCAATATACATCAATGGTGTGAAATGATACTGTGTTTAGGATGAGGGCCTGGACCTCTATGAGGACTGACTGAAAGAACTTGACATGTTCACCCTGGAGGGGAAAAAGACTTATTGAGGATAGTTGTTTTAAAGTGTTTGAAAGGCTGTCATTTGGAAGAAGGATTGGCCTTGTTCTGATAGTTCCACAAAGGCAGACATACAAGTAATGGATGGAAAATGCAAAGAAGCAAATTAAGGTTTGAATCAAGGAAAAATTCCTAACATTCATAGAAGTTTCAAAGCAGTAAATATCCTGCCTCACCAGATGAAAACTAATAGAGAGATTCATGGTAATTCAGTAAGTTATCTGCAGCACATTTCCAATGATCTACAACACACAAATGACAGAAAAAAAGATAGTCCCTGGCCTCAAGGAGCTTACATTCTAGTAGAGGAACACAACATATAAAGAGGAATTCCAAAGCAGAGGTAAGAAGAGGTAGGAGAAGCAATGCTGAGGAGATAACTAGGAAGTGTCATGAAGGCCTCAGGTCTTACAAGATAAGGTCAAGACTCATCTATCAAAGCCAGAGGATCCAGGGGCAAAATATTGACATATTGAAGGAACTTTCACTTTATTACATTAAATCCATTGTTTTAGCCTATTAGGATCTTTTGGGAACTTTTCAGATACTGACTTTGTCACCCAAAATTTTGGTTTACCCTCTAAGTGTTAACTTCAAATTTGATAATTGTTCCAACCCTTTATCCAAGTCAGTGAAAAAAACAGACAAGGAAATGAAGGTCAACTTAGATATTAAAAAGACATATAGAAGATGAAAGCAAGGTCAGGCAACAGAGGATGAATTTTAAAAAAAATATGTCATGGTCCCATAAAAATAGTTCCAGGAATACTAAATGTCAGAATGACCCCTGAAGTTGGTAAGGAAAGTTAAAAGCAGCACAAAATTGCTTTGTGGGGAAAAAAAAAGATTTGTTGAGTGGAAAAGATAATCAAAGATGGAATACGAACACTGTTTGGAGTGATAGGATGTGATTGCTACAAGGTATATTTTTATTTTATTTGTTTTTGCAGCCAAGGAGAATGATCATTGGACTAGGAAGGACAGGGCAAAAATAATGGGTATCCAAGATGAGTAGGGAAATTGTATTAAATCAGTTAGTTGCTCTAGATGAGTTTACGTAACCCAGTCCAGGTCCTGAAAGGTTCCACAGATCCTGAAAGAAGAGGTGAATGTGATTGTAAAGGGGATGATAATGAATTTAATAGGCAAGTCAACAAGCATTTATTAAGTGCCTACTATGTGCTGGACAGGGTGCTAACTGGAAATACAAAGAAAGGGAAAAACAAAACAACAACCAAAAATAAAAAAAACAGTCCTCACTCTCAAACAGCTCACAATCTAATGGTAAGTAAAGGCTATTGAGCTCAGTGGTGTAAGAGAACAAAGTTATGCCTGAAGAGATTATTTCCTTAGAAGGATTAGTTTCTATATAAAAATTCTTTAAAATAAAGCAATACATGCAATTGAATTTTGAGCATATTTATCATTTAATACAACACTTGGCATTAGTCAGTAGAAAAGTAAATATTTTATATCACAACTAACTCTTCATTTTTATATCTTGGTTAAGTGACTAAAAATTTAAAAAAAATCAATTTCCATCTCTCAACAAAAGTTTCTAAAATTCTATCATTTTTCAATCACATATTTTGCATGAGTGAGCATTTTCATTTTCTTCTTGCTTTAAATCAAAATATAAAAATACATTTTAGGCAGAACTGGATTTAAAATAGTATTTTTTGTTAGGTTAAGCCAAATATCACTAGCCTTTGTTCAAATAAAATAGTCCAAAATAAAAATCAAGTTTATATGTGATTATTACAGTCTCCCAATTTATTTCACTAAAAATCTTATTTACAATCAACAAAATCTATTAAATAATTTAACATGAAGTCTTGCAGATAATAGTAGGCATATGAGATCATGTTGGATTACTTCTTTTAATTTCTACACAATGTTCCACATAAAATATTCATAATTATTACATAATTGCTTTTATAATCTTACATTTAGAGTTTTCGTAATCAGAAGTAGAATAAAATTTTATATTTTATTATTACAATTACCTAATGTACATTTTAATTTGGAACTTTGGGGACAAAACTATTATTGTAAGTACTTAATGAATAAAACTATTTTTAAAAAATAATCTGACATTCAGTCAATAGACATTTATTTGTTTTTCAGGCTTTTTTCAGTTGTGTCTGATTCTTTGTGACCCCATTTGGGGTTTTCTTGACAAGGATACTGGAGTGGTTTGCTATTTTCTTTTCTAGCTCATTTTACAGAGGAGGAACTCATCTGCAAAACTGAGCACCTGCTCTCTGCCCGGCACTGTGTTAAGCTCTGGGGATACAAACAGGCAAAAGATGATCCTTGCTATCAAGGAGCTCAAAATCTAATGATAAAATTTTTGTAAGTGACCATAATTTCCAAGTTTGATTTTCTTTATTTTTTATTATCATAGAATCAGAGAGGTAGAAAGAGTATAAAAGTTATTTCAGATTTCAACTGCAACTTTGCCTCTGACAAAATCTCTGCCAAGTTCACTTATAGACTTGCAGTGAGGAGGGAGGTCATTCCCCCTGTACCTGCTGAGACAGCCCATTTTGCTTTCAGAATGCTTTAATTGTTCAGATGTTTTTCCTTATGGTTGAGCTAAAAGATGCTTCTCTATAACTTCCGCCCATTTTTCTTTGTTCTACCCTGTGGGGCCAAGCAGATCAATGAATAAAAGTAACAGAATATTGTGAGTTGCATTCTAAATTATCTTGGGGATCACAGCACATTTTTTTTTGTTTCTGTTGTAAGGAGTTTGTGGGACAAAAAAAATATTGGGAACCACTGGACAATATGGTCTCTTCCACTCTTTACATTTTTAATGTAATTCTATGACCTTTGCCCCAACCTATGCTTCCATCCCCTACCACTAATTTAGCACTCCTTTCAGGTAGCACTGGATTTTGCTACCTGAAAATATAATATCCCTGGAAAGCTTCTCTAATAGAAGGCATTCCCACTGTCTCTAATTCTCAAAGCAAGGATCCTTTGCTCCTCCCTGCTACCTCCAAGCTATTACTCTATAGCCTTCATTCAGTATACTTTCACTTTCTGTTGTTCATGCAATCTACCTGCTTCTTATTCTTGTTGGCTATTTCTCAACCTCTAGGATATTCTCCCTCCTTCCTCATGATTTCAAAATCAATTGGCATCGCCATCCTTCCTGCTACATCTCCAGCCATCATCTTCAGTGAGTTTAATAGCCCATGATGATGACCTTTCTGATATGCTGACTTCATAGCTCCATGAATTCCATTGGCATCTATCTACACTGATTCCTCTGACCTTGCCATCATTCTGCCAGGTTCCTGTACCTCTGACCATCATAATCCTAAGCCTTTGACTTTAAGGGATCCTAAGGGACAAGGGATGAGTCAGAAAGTACTTCAGAGGTGCTTGTGTATTCTTGATTCTCTCCCTTCCTATAACCTCTAGGAGATTGTCCCTAAAATCATACCTTCTTTCTCCTTAATTTTCTATCTTTCCTTATCCAATGCTTTAATACCTCCTGCTTATACACATAATCAGAACTCCTTTATCATTTAAAAATTTTTATTTATACTATCATATCCTCCAGCTATTATTCTATCTCATCTTTTACATAAATGTCTTAAAAAGTTGTCTATGCTCATTACCTCTACTTTCTCCCCCTTACAATCTGACTTGCTACCTCATCGGCTCAATGCAACTGGTCATTGTGAATGACTGTTTAATTGTCAAACCCAGTGATCTTTTCCCAGTCCTCATCCTTCTTGATCTCTCTATGCAGTTTACACTACTTCTTCTTCCTAAGTACTCAATGAGGAACCTGATTTAAGACTACATTTGCTGTTAAACCAAATATTGAAAACCTTTGTTCAAATAAAAGAATTCAAAATTGAAATTAATATATGATTATTACATTGTTTGATATTTTCCAACTTATTTCATTAAAACTCTTATTTATATTTGACAAAATTTACCAAATAAAAGAAATTTAACATGAATTCTTATAGATAATAGTGAGCATATGAGCTCATGCTGGAATACTTCTTTTAATTCTTACAGAATGTCACACATATTAGATTTCTAATTATTTTATCTCCGCAGTTTTATAATTTTGTATTTAAATTTTATATTTACAGGTAGAAATGTACATTTAATCATGTACATTTAGTTTTGGAGTTGGGGGGTAAAAGTTATCATTGGGGTTATTATAAGTACTTAATGAAAAAATCTAAAAACATAAGACAGCTAAGGAACATAGTGACCAGAATTCTGGGCATGAAGTCGTGAAGACTTGAGTTCAAATTTGGCCTCAATGTGTGATCCTGGGCAACTCACTTCACCTCTATCTGCCTCAGTTTCTTCAACTATAAAATGGAGATCAGAGATCATACTAGCACCTGTCCCTCAGGGTTGTTGTGAGGATCAAAAGAGATATCTATGAAAGTACTTTGCACAATGCCTGACATATGGGGGGCTCAAGAAATCCTTTGTTCCCTTCCCCATACCCTAGGCATTCTCTACTCTGTAGGCTTTGATAGCACTGATCTCTTCTAATTCTCCTGTCTTTCTGGTCACATTTGATGGAGTATCATCCATATCTCACCCCCTAAGTGTGAGAATAACCCAGGGCTCTGTCCTGAGTACTCATTTCCTCACTATATCCATTCTCTTGGTGATCTCATCAGTTCCCTTGGGTTCAACTCTGACTATGTAGATGACTCCTAGATATCTATATATTGCCCATCCTTACTTACTCTCCTATACTCTAGTCCTGCATCATCGACTGCCTCTGGGACATCTCCAATTGAATGCCCTGCTGGCATCTCAAACTCATGTCCAAAACAGAACTTATTACTTTCCCCCCTAAATCTTCTCTTCTCCCTAACTTTCTTGTTCCCTCTAAAATAAAACAAAACACCATCTTTCCAGTTACCCAGACTGACAACCTGAGGGTCATATTCAACCCTTCATTTTCCATCAGCCTGAATATTTAATCAATTTCCAAGTTTTGTTAGTATGGTGTGGACATCTCTCTTATCTATCTCCTTCATTTCATGCACACCAGTACAAACCCTCAACGCTTCTCACCTGATCTATTGCAATAACTTTAAAATTGGCATCCCTACTTTTAGTTTCTTCCCTTTCCAATTCATCCTCCACACAATAGCCATCTTGATAACCCTAAAGCACAGGTCTTCCCATGTCATTCCCTGCTCAAGAAGCTATAGCATCTCCCTCTTACCTCTAAGACAAAACACAAACTCGTCTCATTGACTTTTGAAACCTTTCATAAAATGGTTCCTGTCCACTTTTTCAGATTCATATTACTCTCCTTCGTTCACTCTAAGATCCAATCACACTGTTCCACTTACTGTTCCACATAGAAGATATTTTATCTCTATACCTTTACATAAACTCTTCTTTGAATACCCATTTCATGGAATTCCTAACTTTCTCCAAAGTTCAGCTTCAGGGGCAGCTTTCTACAGAAAGTCTATCTCAATTCTCTCTAGTTACTGGTTTCCCTCTCCCAAATTAGTCTGAAGCTATTTTATATTTGGTTGTTGCTGTTGCTGTTTTGTATACATTATTTCATGAGTTCCTTGAAGATGGGGGCATATTTTTGTTTTTAGTATTACTGGTATCTAGCACACTATCTGGTATATAGTAGGAACTTAATAAATGCTCATTAAATAAATGAATGTATGTAGCCTTTGCTGAATTTGTGACACAGAGTTATTATAGCTATGTCTCTTTTAATTTTCTCTTTGTGCCTAAGACCTCAGTCAGCGCAGAAACATGACCACATACACAAAGACTCCCATACCCCATCATATGCTCTAGGCAGGGTCATCACAACACGGAAGAAAATTAACCACTGATACAAAGATACTCCCAGGTTCATCTGACTTTCACAGTCATACTATTTTCCTTTCATGCATAGGTTGAACTTCATGTCTGTTGAAGTCCCTTATAATTTTCAAATTCGGAGACAATGATTCTATGATACTTAGCCAAAACAACGTCCCATTTGTTTTCTTCTCTCTTCCTTCCCTAATTGTAGTTATATGTACAAGTAATATGATTAGGGCCAATTTCACACACACACACAAACAAACAAAAAAACAAAACAAAACCAGCAATGAAAACTTTGTTTTCCCTTTCTTTTATGTTTTGGCTGCAGAAACAACCAAAATGGGGTAAAAGCCCCATTTGGGATGAAAATAGTATATTCCTTAGAGCTACTGGCAAGAACAGCTTACCTTCAGATATCTGCATCTCAGTTGTCCTGTTTTGTTTATTGTTTATCTAACACAATTGAGACAACTATACCCCCCATTATTTTGAAGTCTGAAATGATCTATGATACAGTCAGCAAGCATTTATTAAGCACTTGTGATATGCCAGGGACTGGGCCAAGTTCTAGGGGATATAAAGGCAAAATAAGTGCCAGGAATTCAAGAAAGGCAATTGATAACCCCTGATGTCAAGAAACTCATTCTTATATGTGTTCCTATTGCTAGAGCTTATTGTCTCATATCATGACTTTTCATTTCCCAACTCTTCCTTACTTAGCAAAATCAAAATTCTTATCTGACTTTTCCATCATTTCAACAGCATGCTCTCCAGCACCCTAGGCTCTCTCACTTCCCTGACTTCCTCCTATACCTGCTCATCTAACCCCCCAAATCTGGACAATCTCCACTACTTTCTCCACTCCCACTTCTTGTCTGTGTAGGGAAAGTCATGGAAAGCTGCTGACACGAAAATCTACTATAAGTGTATTTTTCATAACCTTATCTAGCCCTATTCTACTGAAAGACAATCCTTTTATAAGTCACTCTACAAATCTCTCTCCTCTCAAGTCCTCAGTCTATCCTGGCCATCTATATTCACAATAAATAATGCCCTACATTCATAAGAAGAATGAAGTTTGAATTCTCTCTTCCCCTTCTCATTATCTCAATTTTTCTGAGTCCTCGTCCATCCTCTCTTCTTTTCCTTCTGTCAGAAGAAGAGGTAGCTTTCTTTTTCATCAGAAGTCCTCCACTAATGCCACCAATTCCACATTCTCCCCTTCAAGGGTTTCATTTTATCCTTCCTCTTTATTGTACTTTCAACCTCCACCTCTTCCCTGGTCCCGTTCCATCTGTCTTCATACCAACTCAAGTCTTAACTAAACTAAACTAAACTAAACTAAACATAGCAAGGTAATGGTTCAGGTCAACCACACTCACTTAAATGTCATCCCCAAACCTGCAATTTGACTCTTTTCTGTATTTAATTTTGTCATCCCATTTTCTAAAACAAGGATATGATTTGATGATGTCTTTCTCGTTAATAAATTTCAGTCTCTTTCTCATTACTTAATTAACTTGATCCCCCATCCCAGTTCATTATATATTCATTATTTAATGAACTAGAGAAACTTCTTTCCTTGATAGTAATTACTCTTATTTTTCTATATAGGAAATACCTTAATTTCCTATGGGGAAATCAGTATGAAAATTACTGAATAGGCATCATTTATTAATAAATGGAGTCAATGGTAAACTTAAAGACAAAGACAATGATTAACAGTATTTTAATTTTGTGAAGCATCATAGCCGATGTCACTGCAAGCCTTCTCTATAACACCAGCTAATTTCACTTGCAAAAACTCATTCCTATACCACTCAGTTTCTCTCAACATACCAAGTAAAATCTCTTCCCAAAAATCCTCTTCATAAAATAAAGATGAAAACACCTTCTTCAGGAAAAGATCTTTCTATCTCTTTTTTCCTTATCTACTTCACCTTCTCTCCAGCCACAACAGGAAACAGTATCTTCAGCTTCTCTCAAGCTATCGCTTTTAATAATCTTTCTTCGTAGCTTATTTCATCCTCTTGAATCAAAAATAAAACAAGCAAAAAAAACACATACTCTCTCCCTGACTCCAGAGGGAGAAACACCCCACAGCAAATTTTTTTTCAGCTGACACTTCAAAACATCCAACACATACATTCCCCTCTTAGCATTCCATTTGGCTTTTAAAGATACAATAGCAGTATAGTCATTTGAAACAGGGGTTACACTGAAAAAAAAATACAACTTTTTCCTTGGCCCTACCACCCAACTTGTTCTTTAAAATTCTTATTATGGGGGCGGCCAGGTAGCACAGCGAGTAAGAGCACCGGTTCCAGTGTCGGGATGACCTGGAGATCGAATCCCAGGCTCAGACACTTAGCACCCACCCAGAAGGTTACCTGACTGTGTAACCTTGAGTTACTTACCCCAATTGCTTAGGGGTGGCCAGGTGGCTCAGCCAGTAAGAGCAACGGCTCCAGTGTCTGGATGACCTGGGGATCAAATCTGGGCTCAGATACTCAGCACCACACCCAGAAATAACTGTCCGTGTAACCTTGAGCAAGTTACTTAACCCCAATTGCTAAAAAATAATAATAATAATAATAATAAAATAAATAAAATTCTTATTATGGCCTTTGTTTTTCACACCACACTTATCTACCAATAAATTCTGCACCCCTAGAGGATACTTCTTTGTAAACAGGAAAAACAGTAAGGCAGAATCAACCTGTATTTCAGTCCTATTGGACAGTATATGTGACATTCTACACCTGTAGCCCCCCACCTCTCTACCAAGAAGATATAAGAGGGTTTTGTCATCAATATTCTGGGGCCAAGACTAGTCATTTCATTTTGATCTGAGCATGGCTGCTGTTTAGTATTATTTTAATTTACCTTCTTTTAGTCATTATGTCTATATTCTCATGCTTCTACTTTCTTCAACCTGAATTATGAAAGTATTATGTTGTGAAATATTATTATGTTACATTCATACATCACAATTTTTTTTTTAGCCATTTTCTAATCTATGGATACCTACTTTGTTACATTTTTTGCTACCACAAAAATAAATGCTGCTGTGAAGATTTTGGCATGTGTGGGATCATTCTTTCTGTCTTTGAGCTCCTTGGGGCATATGCTTAAGGGCTGACTCACTGGATCAGATGATAGGAATAATTATTTAACTATCAGGGAGCACTACTGACCAAGTGCCTGACCCCATTTACTAAGAAGCTCTGAAGAATGAATGTCTATTCCCAGCAGTTGTAAACTTCACCCACCACTAGATGGCACTGTAGAGTAGCTGCCAAACTCTGATGGTCAGAGAGCTGATAGGCAACTTAGTCTTTTGCAGTTGATAGCACTTGTATCACCAATCTAAGATTCAGGGTACTCGGATTTATTCTAACTGACTTTGTGGTGCCCCTAACCGCTAGAAAATCTCTGCTCTCTTCCCTTCAATAGTTCATCTCAATGGCCCATTTTGTTAACTTAGCCAATGCCAAAGCAGCACTCAGCTTTCCTTTCTTAATAGAAAATGGAAGAAAACCAAACTTGTTAAACACTCAGGAAGGACTGCTACCTGAGACTACTTCCCAGATTATTTCACCCCAAACTCACTAAGGGCATGAGATATGCCACAAATGCAAGGGTTCGGAGCAACACAGTTCAGAAATTCAGACTCAAACCCTTCCCCCCTCCCCCCCCCCCACCCCCCCCCCCCCCCCCCCCCCTCCCCCCCCCGCAACAGCTGCACAGAGTGTGCAAGGTGTTAGCTACTCACCTGATCCCATAGCTAAGATGATGCTAGATTGAACTCCTGATGTTACTACTGCCCTTTTGCTCTGCCTCAATTCTCCTCCACACTGACAAGTGCTACGGGTGCTGGTCAATGCAAGAGGATCTGACTAGCTCAGATTTCTCAGTCTTGTAAAGAAGGGAGAAAGAAGGCATAACACCCTTATTCAGGCTTCAATTCCATCATTTCTTCTTCTCTGTGACCTTTCCCCTTCAATTAATTCTAGTGTCACTGCTAGACCTATACTTTAAATAGATCAAAATAGAGGAAAATTACTCCTATATGCAAACATATTGATAGCAGCAATTTATTTTCTTTTAGTGGAAAAAAAAAGGAAAACTAAGAGGGTCCCCATCAATTGGGGAATGGCTGAGCCAGTTATGGTATATTTATGTAAGGGAATATTATTGCAGTATAAGCAATGATGAATGGGATGATTTCAGAGAAACCTGGGGAGACTTTTTAACTGATGGGAAGTAAAGTAAGCAGGACCTGAAGTACCAATTTATATAATAACAATAATGTTAAAGACAAAACTTTGAAAGACTTAATTATGATCAATGTAATGTCCAACTACAATTCCAAAGGACTGATGATGAAGCATGCTACCCACTTCTTGAGAGAGATGATAGATACCAGATGCAGAGTGGGACATGAAATTTTTAGATATAATTATTGTGAGAATTTGCTTTGCTTGACTATATGTGTGTGTGTTACAAGAGTTTTCTCTTTCTTTGTTTTTTAGTGGAAAGGTGGAATAAGAAAATAAATGCCTGTTAAGTTTTTAAAAGTAAAACAAAAATACATTTAAAATATAAGAAATATTGTTGCCTAACAGCATCCTCTATCACTTCTCTGGACTGTGCCAGTGCTTATGAGGAGAAAAGATCTAGAACTGAAAGAGGGCTGCTAGTTCATCCAGTTTAATCTAACCCCTCATTTTGTAGATAAGGAAAATGACACCCAGAAAGGTCAAGTAATTTGCCCAGATTATGCCTCAGACACTTACAAGTTGTGTGACTCTGGACAAATCACTTAACACTATTTGCCTCAGTTTCCTCCTTTGTAAAATGAGTTGGAGAAGGAAATGGCAAACCATTCCTATATATATATATATATATATATGTTTTTTGGAGGGAGGAGAGCAGGGCAATTGGGGTTAAGTGACTTGCCCAAGGTCACACAGCTAGTACATGTTAAATGTCTGAGGCCAGATTTGAATTCAGGTCCCCCTTAATCCAGGGCTGGTGTTCTATTCATTGTGCCTCCCAGCTACCCCCATTCCTATATTTTTTCTCCAAAAAACCCCAAATGGAGTCAGAAAAAGTCAGACATGACTGAAATGACTCAATGACATCAACAAAAATGTGTCAGAGGTTGACTTAGACACCAGATCTTGTGATTCTGAGTCCATGTTCTTTCCATTATTCCATATGACTTCTCATTGTCTTAATGATTAAAACTTCCCAGGCCAAGCAAAACAGAGGCACAGGGATTATCCTCTGGGAAAGACAGAAACAAAACAACCACCCCTCCAAGAAAATATCTTTTCTCATATAATTTATCTAGACCTTGAACCAGAGGATCCAACCTCACTAGTGACATACAGCATGCTGAGAAGTCATTCCCAAACATTAAGGAGGGAGGCAGCATGATGAAACTAACAGACAGGACAATCATGCCAGATCAGCCATCTTAAAGAGCCCTGCAGCCCAAGTATGTTCTATAACATCCATACGGTTCCTTCCTTTATTCCCTTCCACTAAAAACCACTCCCACCTACTCCTCAGCATTTTCTTCGTCCCCACAATACTTTTAGCTTTACACTTCTATTTTGTAAATATTATTTCAGTAGTTTCTATGATATTCCTGCTCCTGGGGAACAAAAATAAGATACTGCCATTGGCATGGCTCCATTATGGAAATGTCACATCAATCCTTTGATACACTTATTTGGTGGGAAAAAAACCTAACAACACATAGGCTTAAGTATCCACTTACTGGTAAAAGTTGTTAAATTTACAGATAAGATGGTTTATAAGTTTGAGGGGTTTTTTTTGGGGGGGGAGGCAAGCCAATTGGGGTTAAGTGACTTTCCCAAAGTCACACAGGTAGTTAAGTGTCAAGTGTCTGAAGCTGGATTTGAACTCAGTTCCTCCTGATTTCAAGTTCAGTGCTCTATCAACTGCACCACCTAATTGCTCCAAGTTTGAGCTTTTAAAAAAAAAAGAATTGAAGATCAAGCAGAAAACAAAGAATAAAACTTTCATAATAAAATTTTAAAATCAAACTGAACTTGCACCTCTAGCCCCATCTATTTCTAATGAGTTAGGCACTCAACCAGAATTTATTAAGCCCCTACCAAGGGCTAGGCACTGTGCTAAGCACAGCCAGGAGGCTGCAGGAAGTACCCACCTTCTCAACAAGCTCTGTGGAGGGACATAACATGCAAACAACTATGTACAATAAGACATAGCCAGGATAGATCAGACATAATCAACAGAGGGGAAGCATGGAGAGGACCAGGAAAGGTTTCTTGCAAAATATTGGACATTAGTTGAGATTTGAAGGAAATGGTGGAAGCCAGGAGGCAGAGCTGAGGAGGGAGAGAGTTCCAGGCATGAAGAACAACCCACGAAAACACTAGGAGTCAGGAGATGGAGTGCAATGAGGGAGGACAGCAAGGAGGCTGGTTCAAATGATTCTTTTGAGGGACTTTCTTATCTGAAACATTTTTGTGAGGCTGAATGAAAGGAACCCTGCTTAAAACCAACAGAAGTAGTTATGTGTTCCAGCTCCACTGACAGCTATACTAAGCATCTAACATGGTACATATCACTTAACTTCTGGGCATCTCAACTTTCCTCATCTGAAAAATGGGGATAACACCTGTCCTGCCTACAAGGTAGAATATATGTGAGGAATAAACAAGATCATGGATGTGAAAATGCTTGACCTCTGTCAAACTTTGTAATGATGTAAACTATTATTATTAAAATCATCACAATCATTTAAGGATTTTTTTGGGAGGGGGAAAAGCAAGGCAATTGAGGTTAAGTGACTCGCCCAAGGTCATACAGCTGGTTGTGGCAAGTGTCTGAGGTAGGATTTGAACTCAGGTCCTCCTGCCTTCAGGGCTGGTACTCTATATACTGTGCCATCTAGCTGCCCCTCCTTTTTAGGATTTTTTTTAAAAATGTGAAATCCCAGTAAAATGTAATCTCTTTGGAAGCAGGGATTTTAAAAAATTTATGTATATTCCCAGTACTTAGCACAATGCCTTATGCATAGTAGATGCTTAATAAATGTTAAAAGAATTTAGATAAATTGAAAAAATGACAATTCAAAACAACATAAACAGTATAATAACAGGCTACATGGCAAAAATGCTAACAGATTCATAAGAAGACTTCAGAACATCTCATCGTCATAACATAATTAGGTGGTATAGGGAAAAATACACTGGACCTAAAGTTAGGATAGATTGGAATTCAAATCCTGCCTGGGACATTTTTTTCCTTTTATGTGGAGCTTACTATGTGCCAGGCATTGTGCTAAGGGCTTTATAATAATTATCTTATTTGGTCTTCACAACAACCCTGGGAGGTATGTGATATTATTATCTCTATTTTACAGATGAGGAAACTGGGAGATGACTCACCCAGCTAGTAAGTTACTAGGAAGCTAGTGTCTGAAGCTGAATTTGAACTGAGGTCTTCCTGACTCCAAACCTGCTGTATTCTTTACCTTGAACCATTAAGCTGCCTCACTTTACCAGCTGTGTGTGACCCTGGGCAAGTCACTTAACCATTTTTGCCTCAGTTTACTCATCTGTAAAATAGAGATAATAATAGCACTCACAGAGTTATTGAGAGAATCAAGTGGAATGATATATGTAAAGCATGTTGCAGACTTTGACCTCTGTATAAATGTTAGCTATTGATGGTTTTGAAACTTAAAGGGAATGCTATTCTTCCTTCTATGAGTTGGTTAAATGCAATTTCTGCATGGAGAATGTTGTGTGCAGCTGTATGCTTCTTAGGTGCTTTTAAGATCAATGGAAAACAATTTTCTTTGTTTAATCGGTGTGCTATGATTGAATTATGTTGGGATGCTGGGTTTTGATCCATGTCTTTCGCCTCTAGTCAAGGTTGCCGTGGCCTGATATGGACACAAAGAAGTGTTAACAAAAGCTCTCACTTGCATGGATAGGTGCTTATTTGGTGTGGTGGAGAAGAAAATGTGATCAAATTATATCTAAAGGTCAACATAAAAGAAAAAAAAGAAAATTACAGTGAGAAAAAATGTGAGTTGCTTATCTCTTGAAGCTTTTCTTTTTTCAGAGACTCATGAAAAAAATGGTACCCAAATGACTCTCCCCCAGAGGGAGGAAATGAACATTCATTAAGTATCTGCTGTTTACAAATTACAATTTACAAACATTTGTTTACAAATATTATCTCATTTGATCCTCACAATAAGCACTTTACAATTACTATCTTATTTGGTCCTCACAACAGCCCTGGGAGGTATGTGATATTATTATCTAGATTTTACAGATGAGGAAACTGAGGCAAGCAGGAGATGATTTGCCCAGCTAATAAGTTACTAGGGAGTTAGTGTCTGAGGCTGAATTTGAACTGAGGTCTTTCTGACTCCAAATTATGATTGCCATTTTACAGTTGAGGAAACTGAGGAAGATAGCAGATAAGTGACTTGCCCAGGATCACGCAGTTAGTAAATGTCTGAGGCTGAATTTGAACTCAGGTCTTCCTGACACCAGGCTAAGTAACTAATGTTCACAGAGCCACCTAGCTAACTTTAAGGGGAGGGGAAAGGGGGCGAGTAGATTCATAGAGCTAGAAAAATGAAACATCAAGGGCATCATGTCCATCACCTCACTAGAGATGAGAAAATAGAATTGCTCAAGGTCTCACAATTTGTCAGTGATGGAGCTGGGACTAGAGGCCAGGCTTTCTGTCTGATACTATAGATGATCTGAATGATCTATAATGACTGAACCCAAACTTCACAGAATAAATCCCCTTAATAAAAGGAATTGTTCTGTAAAATTTGGCCTCAGTCAAAAGACCACGCCCAAGGACCTAGACATGTGACTTTAAGGCTGCAGGTTTGCCACCCTTAATCATTACCTCTCTTTCTACTATATTGCCTAGTCCTCTTTTCATAAATCCATCCCTGGATAATTGCATTTCCAAGATACTCAAAATGAAGGTAGATGGGGCAAATGTGGGGAAACAGACTTTCCACCCTTTATTGAACCTATTCATGAAGGTCTGAGATACTTAAAATTCTTTTTTGTGGTTGTTTAGCTATTTTCAGTCATATCCAAACCTTCATGACCCCTTTGTGGCATTTTCTTGGCAAAGATACTAGAGTGGTTTGCCAATTCCTTCTGCAGTTCATTTTACAGATGAGAAAACTGAGGCAAAAAAGGTTACATGACTTGTCCAGGGTCATGTAGTCAGTAATAGTCTGAGGCTGGACTTTTCCTGACTTCCAGACCAGAGCTCTATATGCTATGGTGCTGCCTAGCTACCCCTTTAAAGTCTTATTTTTCAGTAAATTTATTCCCACCAGAGCCCAGGGTTTTAGAAAATCAAAGAGAAAAGAGAAAGTCTCATATATACAAAAAAAAATATTTAGAGCAGAATTTTTTGTAGTAGAGAAAAACTGGAAATGCAGTGGGTGCCCATTAATTAGGGAATGATTGAATAGGTTGTAGCATAGGAATGCAATAGAACACTATTGTGCTTAGGAAGTGATGGATTTAAAGAGTTCAAAGAAAGTTGGGGAGACTGATGCAAAGTGAAATTAGCAGTATCAAGGGAACAGTTTACACAAAGACAGAAGGGAAGAGAACGTTCACTTATTAAGTGCGTACTATGTAGCAGGCAATATGCTAGCACTTTTCCAACGTTACCTCATTTGATTAGGTGTCTCATTTGAATGATTACTGCATTGCTGTAGACGGGGGGGGGGGAGACAAACATTGAAAGACTCCAGAACACTGATCAATGCACAAATCAATCATTCCTTCAGAGGATTTACAGTGAAGCAGGCCTCCCTCCTTACTGAAGAAAAGGAGAGGGATAGAGGGGCTGAATGGGGCATCCATTGTCAGACATGGCCAGTGGGTTGGCTTCTTCTCCTTAACTTTATTTCTTCCTTATATGAAGATTTCTGTTGTGGAGAGCAAGGAGAAAGCAAGGTGTCATTGGAGACCAACAGTAACATTTTTGAAGAGTATCAATAAAACATTTAAAAAAAATAAATCCCTTCTTCAGTTTTTATTTTAAAATCTTAAAATGGAATTTGGGGTTATCTCAGTATTGCTAAAGAATCCATGATTGTCTTTCTTTCTCCATCTTCATTCCAATAAGAAGGAACCACTGAAGTCTGGAATCCATCTACCTTGAGAGTTGAGACTCTTAGTATAGTGTACAGTGTACCCAAAAAATACTTTAAGGGAACTTACTGCACAATGTTGAAAATATCTTCCTTTTCTCAACATACTGAATGGCACTTCCCATGCCTTTCCTTGTATGTGCAAACTGCTGAGATGGAATAGTGTTCTTTATTTTTTTAACCATTTTTTCTCATTTTTATACAATATTTTTGGCGACATCCGGCTCGATTAGTAAGATAGACTTTTTCTATGTACAGGATGATCTTGAACAAGTCACGGAATCCCCAAAGTCTCAATGTCCTCATCTGTAAGACAGCAATAGTACTATATGCCTCACACAGCTATCGTGAGGAACCACTTTGCCAAAATTAATGTGTTATTGTCGTTATTGTTATCATTGTTATGACTGTCTTGAAGTTTTCTGTGAACATAAGAAATTATCCAGAGGAAAGGTATTAATGGATATGATCTGTTATTTAGGTAACTGGGTACCAGGTTTTTGTTTGTTTTTGTCTGTTTTTGATGAAAAATCCCATACAAATGTGCATCCACTTATTAATAATAACAATAATAGTAGAGTGCATTTTAAGGGTTGCATTTGGTCTGTCAATAAACATTTATTAAGAACCTAATATGTGCCAGGCATTGTGCTAAGCACAGGGGATACAAATACAAATTAAAACAAAGACAGGCCCTGCTTTCAAGGAGCTTACAATCCAATGGGAAAAGACACAAAAAGAAGCTTTAAGGGGGAATGGGGGGGGGGAAGGTACCCAAATGCAGGGGCATGATGGAGAGCTCCAAAGAAATCCCAAAGCAGTGCAGCTGGTGGGAAATAGGGAGATAAACTGTGCTGAGCCCCCTCTTTAAATAGAGACCCTTGAGTCAGTGGTCCTGCCCTCCAGACAAAGGGTCCAAGAAGAGGTGCAGAAGGTACTGATGACACGTGAGAACCAGGCAGATTCCATCTTGCAGTATGGTGAGATTTCCCAGTGATGAGTTTCCTGGGGAAGGAAGGCTTGATGGAGAATTCCAATTAAGTCCCAAAGTAGTGTAGATGATGGGAAATGGAGAAATTTTTGCTTGCAAGGCACTTTATAAACATTATCTCGTTTGGTCCTCATACCCACCCAGGGAGGGAGGTGCTATTTTTATCCCCATTTTACAGAAGAGGAAACCAAGGCAGACTGGGGTGAAAATAACTTTCCCAGCTAGTAAGTGTCTGAGGGCAAGATTCAACCTCAGGTCTTCCTGACTCATCTTATGTTCTATCCACTGCAGCATCTATCTTCTTTAATTTAAAAGAACCCAGTTTATCCAAATCCAAATGTATAAAATAGACAAGCTGGGGGCAGAGGGTAATTATTTACTCTACGCATGGTTTCTTCCTGGGAAGCTGCATGATGCAGCAGAAAGAGCATTAGGTTTAGGGTGCAAAGATAAGAGTTGGAGAACCTTCTATGAGCTGAGCCATCATGGGCAAGTCTTTCAACCTCTCTGACCCTTGACTTCTTAATCTGTTAAACGAGAAAAATATACTTGCACTACCCACCCCACAAGAATTAGATGAGATCACAGGACTTAGAACTAAAAGGAAAGTCACCTAGTCAAACACTCTCATTTTTACAGTTGAAGACACTGAGGCCTAGAGAGACTAAGTGACTGCCCAGAACACACAATATCATCTACTCAGATTTTCCATTTTCACCTCCAGCACTCTTCTCCTTCCTACCCACTCATGAAAGTAAGAATGCTTTGTAACCTAAAAAACACTGAGACCATGGTCTTAGTAGATAGTTCGTCCACTTCACCAAGAAGTATTCATCCACAGGCAAAACACAGACAGTATACTACAGTGGAAAGAATGCTGAATTTGGAATCAGAAGACACAGATTCAAATCCTGCTTCTGAGACTCATTCCCTGTCTGACTTTGGGGAATTCTCTGAGCTTGTTTTTTCATCAGTAAAAAAAAAGAAAGGGTTGTACTCAATGGCCTCTCCAGTACTTCTAACTCCAAACGAGTGATCCTATAAATGAGAGTACCCTCATCCCATCATCTTGGGAAGCTACAAACATGGAGATGAAGCCTTGCAACCATTCTTGTGGATGCTACAGTCACAGCTCCTGAAGACTCAAATTAATTCTTGTCCCCAAAGTCCTTGGCACTGTCAGATGTTTCAGCATCATAAAGTGATATACTTTCATCAGTAGAAATGACATTAGAGTAGAGCTATTACCATCTGCTTTGCTGTTGTACCTTAAGGACCACAGGACCTTTCCATCTCACAGCTGAAAACTTAAATATGTGTTGTCTCCCCCATTAGAATGTGAGATCCTCATTATGACCACCATTATTCAATATTGTTCCAGAAATGCTAGCTATAGCAATAAAGCAAGAAAAAGGAATTGAAAAATTAGACCAGGCAACAAGAAAACAAAACTTTTACTCTTTGCAAACAGTAAGATTGTATACTTAGAGAATTCTAGAAAATCAACTAAAAAACTAGTTGAAATAATTAACAACTTCAGCAAAGTTGAAAAATATAAAATAAACCCACATAAAACCGCAGCATTTCTATATATTACCAACAAAGTCCAGCAGGAAGAGACAGGGACAATTCTATTTAAAATAACTGCAGACAATATAAAATACTTGGGAGTCTACCTGCCAAGACAAACCCAGGAACTATATGAATACAATTACAAAACATTTCACACAAATAAAATCAGATCTAAACAATTTGAGAAATATTAATTGCTCATGGGCAGGTTAAGTCAATGTAATAAAAATGACAAGTCTACCTAAATTAACTTACTTATCCAATGTTATGCCAATAAAATTACCAAAATATTATTTTGTAGAATTAATAAAAATAAGAATGAAATTCATCTGGAAGAACAAAAGGTTAAGAAGATCAAGGGAATCAAGGGGAAAATGTGAAGGAAGATGACTTGGCAGTACCAGCTCTCAAACTGTATTACAAAGTGGTAATCATTAAAACAATCTAGTACTGGCTAAGAAATAGAGTGGTGGAGGGGCAGCTAAGTGTCACATTGAGTAAAGGGCTGTCCCTGGAGTCAGGAGAACCTGAGTTCGGATCCAGCCTCAGACACTTAACACAAAAAACTAGCCGTGTTACCTTGGGGAAGTTACTTAACCCCAATAACCCTCCAAAAAGGCAAAAAAAACCCAGAGTGGTAGATCAATGGAATACATTAGGGCACAATACACAACAGCAAAGGACCATAGTTAAATACCATAGTATTTGACAAACCCAAAGATTTTGGGACACGAAATCACTATTTGACAAAAAGTGATGAGAAAACTGGAAAGTAGTTTGGCAGAACATCTGACAATATGTACTGAGATAAGGTCAAAATGAGTTCATGATTTAGACATAACAGTGATTTCATAAGCAAATTTGGGGAGCATGGAATATTTTACCTCTCAGATTTATGGATAAAGGAAGAATTTATCACCAAAGAAGAGATACAGTGAATTAAAGGAGAATGGATAATTTTGATTACATCAAATTAAAAAGGTTTTGCACAAACAAAACCAATGAGGCCAAGATTAGAAGTAAGGGAGAAAACTGGAAGAAAATTTTATAGTAAGTAAAAGTAATTGTATATTTTTATTTATATTACTATAAAAAGTAATTTATAGTAAGTAAAAGGCCTTATTTCTAAAATATACATAGAACTGAATCAAATTTATAAGTATACTAGTCATTTCACATTTGATAAAAGGCCAAAGGATATGAGCAGGTAGTTTTCCTATGAAGAAATCAAAACTATCTATAGTCATATGAAAAAATGCTCTAAATCACATTAGAGAAATGCAAATTAAAACAACTCTGAGGTAGCAAGCACCTCACACCTATCAGACTGGCTAATATGATAGAAAAGGAAAATGACAATGTTGGAGGGAATGTGGGATTCAAGACAATTCTGAAGGACTTATGATGAAGCATGCTATCTACCTCCAGAGAAAAAAAGTGATGGAGTCTGAATGCAGTTTGAAGCATTTTTTTGTGCTTTCTTTATTATTCTTGGGTTTGGTTTGGTTTTGTCTTAGCACAGTACTTTGTATGTGACAAATGTTTAATAATTTTATTGTGAATGAATAATGAATAACTTCATTCATTCCTTTAAATGAAGACCTCTCCTAGTACATTTAAAAAGCAATTCTATTTACAAATGCAGCATATCACCTCTACTTCAAACCTGGATACATATTAAAATTTTGGAGAACAGTGTAATATTATAGGAATCAAATTCTATGGGAATCTTGACTATTAAGGAAGCTTATAATGCTGTTCTGTTCTTTAGTGCCATTTAATATATCAGCTGGTCACTGACCATGCTTCCTTCCTGACCATACAAAATAGTCTCTTATTCGGAAAGGTGGAGGGTCCTTTCAGGGGGTCATTTAGGGAGTTGTCATTTTCCAGTCTCCTCATTATCAAAAACAACAGCCAGAGAATTAATGGTCATAGTCAGACAAGCCCAAAGTATGCAAAGCACTGGAACTTTGATTAAGAAGGTTAAATTAGGGGTGGCCAGGTAGCACAGCCAGTAAGAGCACCGGCTCCAGTGTCGGGATGACCTGGGGGATCGAATCCAGGGTCAGACACTTAGCACCCACCCAGTAACGCCTGGCCGTGTAACCTTGAGTAAGTTACTTAACCCCAATTGCTTATTAGAAAAAAAAGGTTAAATTAAAGGTTTTTTTTTTTATTATGTCCACAAAATGTAAAACATCTGGATGTAAATGGAAGCATTCATTCAACAATCACCATTTCCTAAATATCAGAAGTTTGTATCAGAAACATAAACCTTCCTAATAGATTGGCTAGATTTTTCTGTTTTCATCTGGAAATCTGGGTTTTGGAAAGTCACTGTTTGGGTAATGAACAGTATGGTACAGGCAGATCATATCCCTCACAGTAGTGATTCCCTCTGCTTCCTTCAATTTGGTTGGTTGGTTTTTCTTTGCATGTGCCTGAGTGCTCCTACTCCAACCATGTCTAATTCTATTTAATAAACATTTTTTTTTATTTATTAAACACCTGCCATGGCTGGGGATCCAACATTTATGCAGATGGGTAAATACAAGATAATTGGAGAGACTAAAAACGAGAGAATATCAGGAAAGATTTCCCATCGAAGGCAGCACATGAGTTCGGTCTTAAAAGAAGCTATGGATTCTAAGAGATGGAGGCAAGGAAGGAATGCATTCCAGTCTTGTGCACAGGCAAAGAGGTAAGGAATGAAATGTCTGTTTGGGGAACATTAAGTAGAGCAGTTTAGCTGCGTGTGAAAATCCTTTCTAGTTCCTGTCACAGAGGAAGTCAAGTGGAATAGAAAGGGCACTGAACTTAAAGTCACAAGACTTGGGTTCAAATTCTAGCTTCACCATGTACTGATTTTGTGATCTTGGGCAAGATATTTCATTTCTTTAAGCCTCGGTTTCATAATTTGTAGTAAATATTTATCAATATAATAACTAAAGTACCCTCTAATGGAAGAAAGGTTCTTCCTGTTATTAAGTATTCTGTGGGTCAGTTAGCCACTCACAGTTCATGAGCCCCAACTTTCCTTTTACCAGTCAGTTCACCACTTCCACCACTAGAACATTAAAAAGAATAACAAATAAGGTAACGAGTAAAGATCTTCCTGTGCTCACAGGTGATTTATTTTTCCACAAGTTGCCAAATATACAATATGGGGAAGACACACACACACACACACCACACCTGACCAGGGAATACCAATGGGTATCACACAAATAGGAGATGGATAACCAGGAAATATGTGAGAAAGAGTACATTCTATAAACCCCTGTGGGCCAGAGCAGCTCACACCTCCAACGCTCTATCTATCCTCTGGAAATGTCATTACACTTCATCACATCTTCAGCTCTCTGCAGGGAGTGTTCTGTTGGGAACCATGGCTCTGTGTAGACAGTTACTTCTCCATTCCACTCTGGACATCATGTGTCTTTTGGACATCACTACTGGCCTCGTGGTTACTGAATTTCTCTTAGTTAACATTTTCTCAGTTTACAGGACATCTGCTGGATTCTCAGCTCCCGTCTCATCCATCTCATGTCTCCATTCCAAACTTCTGACTTAGAACCCCTGGTCTTTCCCAATCACCCCACCACAATCTGGTAGTGTCTTCCCTTCTTAGGTTTCTTTTCATCTACTCTGTATTTATTTTGTATGTAATGAATTATGCAGATGTGGTCTTTACCATTAGAATGTAAGCTTCTTAAAGGTAGATAACCATTTTTTGCTTCTTATTTGTATACCCAACACTTATCACAGTAACTGTAATATAAATAAGTACTTTATAAAAGTTTTTCAATTGATTAATTGTTCTGCTAAGGTACAATAATTAGAAAGCTTGCTCCCTGATCAAGGCAGGCTAATAGCTCTTCTACCAATATGATCTACCACATCTAGTTAAAACCAGCCAACAAAATCCAGTCAGTGACATCAAGCCAAGACTAAGTCTGTATCTTGTGCTGATTTGAAGGCCATGGTCCCAATGATTATCTCAGTTAGGGTTAGAAAGTTTCTTGTAATTTCCACTTAATCTATGATGAGGCTCTCATAGCCCTGACACCTATTTTTGGGACTCTCTTATCCCCCAAAACTATAAGAGCTATATTGAGATTGGGGCTATGAAACTCAGCTCCTTCTAAGATCCTGCCTAATTAGTATGCAAATGAAATTGAGCAGAAACAATTGATAAGTGAAAAAAGTAGTCATTACCCTCTGTCCTCCTGATTTATATTCCAGTCTTTTTTTTTTTTCCAATGTGTATCCACCAGCAGAAACCATAGCAACAACAAACCTGGCTGTGCGGCTATGTTTTGACTTGTCCAAAACTTCTTTAATTCTCTATATTGAATTGACTTGGATCTGAAGATCTCCAAATTCCCATTACCATTACAATCCGCAAAATGGAGATGGAAACCTACTTCACAGAGTTGCTATGAGGCTTAAATGAGACAATTTATGTGAGGTTCTTTATAATTAAAAAGTGCTATATAAAAATAATTAAGCTATTAGCATTTTGTTATTAATACCTCAGGTGATCATGGCTTCTGAAAATGCAAGGGCTTCTGCCTTCAAGCTAGTGCGTCCTGAACTGCTAAAGTAGTCAAAAAGACTTGGAAGGATTCGGAAGAACTAAATGCTATTTATAGTCTATCACTTTAATCGTAAACTGTAGTTATTAGTGGTAAAGCAGTATTTTTAAATTGTTGCCAATTATACTTTGTTAACCAATTTGTGTAATTGTTTGTTGTTTCATGAGTTGCTGGGGTCAAAGGATTAATCACACAATATGTATGAACAGTACATACAGAGTGTCCCAAAAGTCTTAGTCCACTTTTAAAACTTAAAGCTACACTAAGACTTTTGGAATATATGCATACATATATGCATACACACATATACATATGCATATATAGTATGTATATATTACATACATAGCTGTATATTATATGTCTATATATAGATATAGACATATATATCTTTTCAGCTACAAACTGCAAATAGACAATAAGTTAGACCCAGAGTTGAGCAGAACAGCCTACATTTCCTTTGGGAAATTACAAAGTTCTTTAATTGACTCCAAGTTTTTTTCCTGAAATAAAGGCTGATCTTTTCAATACTATTTTTCTGGTGATATTGTATGGCCATACTATCATATGTCAGCACCATGGTCCCTGAAGAATCTCAGTTAGAATCTCCCAAAAGACAAGGAAGAGGCATGAGCAGGCCACAACATGTTACAAACAAGAAATTATGGAGGAGACCTAGGGCAACGAAAGTCACCAAAGAGATGTATGATTGAAAAAGATGACCTAGACAAACAACAAGTGTGAGGGGTAGCCATTGGGCCGCTCATGTGTTTCATGTGTTTGTAATGTCAGGAGAACCCAAGGAAAGCTCCCAAAACGTTGTGGCAAATTTCTAAGAACTGTGCAGAATGTGCAGGCATTTATGGCTTGTATCATTATTAAGGAGCTCCATTTAGAAGAGATTACAGACTGTCGTAGGAGGGCTGGAAAGGCCTCCCTTTAAGGAAGCAAGGAGGCTGTCCCTGGGGTTTGGTTACCAGAAGAACTAGAATTATTTTTTTTTTTAAACTAGCCTATGGGGGCGGCCAGGTAGCACTGCGAGTAAGAGCACCGGCTCCAGTGTCAGGATGACCTGGGGATCGAATCCCGGGCTCAGACACTTAGCACCCACCCAGAAACACCTGGCCATGTAACCTTGAGCAAGTTACTTAACCCCAATTGCTTAGGGGCGGCCAGGTGGCTCAGCGAGTAAGAGCACCGGCTCCAGTGTCGGGATGACCTGGATCAAATCTGGGCTCAGATACTCAGCACCACACCCAGAAATAGCTGGCTGTGTAACCTTGAGCAAGTTACTTAACCCCGATTGCTTTTAAAAAATAACTAGCCTATGAGAAGCTGGTGTTCCTGAGGCTTGGCAGAAACTGAACTTTCCTGCATGACATCTTTCTAAGCTCTAACCTGGTGAATGTTCTGTCTTTAGCAATAATATCCTAGAGGCAACTAAATGGTATAGTAGATAGAACTCTGGGCCTGGAGTCAGGAAGACCTGAGTTAAAATCTGGCCTCAGAAACTTACTGGCTGTGACCCTAGCCAACTCACTTACCTTCAGTGTGCTTCAGTTTCCTCCAAAATGGGGATAATAATAGCACCTACTTCCCAGGGTTGTTGTAAGGATTCATGAGATATTTGTTAAGCATGTGGCACATAGTAGATGCTTACTAAATGCTTCTTTCCTTCCTTTTAATTCCTCATCAGAAAAATCATTTGTGGAGCAGCTAGGTGGCACAGTGAGTAGAGCACTGACCCTGGAGTCAGGAGGACCTGAGTTCAAATCCGGCCTCAGAACACTTAATATTTACTAGCTGTGTGACCTTGGGCAAATCGCTTAACCCAATTGCCCTGCCTTCCCCCCTGCAAAAAAAAAATCATTTGTATTTCATTTTTAAGGTCCTTGAATCTTTCATTATATTTCAACCCAAAACCTGAATAATTGCAATGGCCTGAGTTAGAATACCCAGAATACACGTGTATAGGGGTGCATTTGTGATTCCCATAAACATATGAAAAATGGAAATTATTTGCATTTGTATCTGTGGGTTTATGCTTCTTCCTCATAGAAAAACAGAATTTCAGAGTAATAAGGGACCTCCGAGGCCAGCTAATGCAACCTTGTCCCTAATCTGAAACCACTCTACAATGTAGTAAATAAGTCAGCCTTTGCCTGAAGGCCTACAATGAGTGGGGACTCAGTACCTCCCCAGGGATTCCCTTTTACTTTGGGGTGGCTCTAATTGTTAAAATGTGTTTCCCCACATTTAATTAAAATATCCATTTTTGAAACTTGTACTACCTCTAGTTCCACCCTTTAAGGCCAACCAAAGAGAACAAATCTAATATCCTATCATAGGACAGCCCTTCAAATATTCAAAGAAGACTATATTATCTTCTTTTCTTCCCATCCCCATCCCTTCCTCAACTGACTCTTCTCTCCTTCAAGCTAAACAACCCCTGATTCCTTCAATTGATTTTCAATTTATGGAATAAAACAAACATTTGCACAACAGTACAATAAAAAGGATGATTGCATATGAAACTATAAATCTACTACATATAACTTGCTATTCCTTTCAAATATACAACAATATTAGCATGTAAATTTCTTTTTTTCTTCCCTGCCCCAGAGATGGCCACCATTATACACAAATAGGTATACATACATACATATGTACACGTATGTGCAAAATTATTCTATATTATATTCTACAGAATATTCTATATTACCCATTCTTTTTCTGGATGCAGATAGCATCTTTCTTCATATATCCTTTATAGTTAATTTGGGTATTTATAATACTCAAAATAATTTATTTGCTTAAAGTCATTCTTTTTTTTTTTTTTAAGCAATCGGGGTTAAGTAACTTGCTCAGGATTACACGGCCAGTTATTTCTGGGTGTGGTGCTGAGTGTCTGAGCCCGGGATTCGATCTCCAGGTCATCCCAACACTGGAGCCGGTGCTCTTACTCACTGAGCCACCTGGCCGCCCCTAAGCAATTGGGGTTAAGTAACTTGCTCAAGGTTACGTGGCCAGGTGTTTCTGGGTGGATGCTAAGTGTCCGAGCCCGGGATTCGATCTCCAGGTCTTCTCAACACTGGAGCCGGTGCTCTTACTCGCTGTGCTACCTGGCCGCCCCTAAAGTCATTCTTAAAACAATATTGCTGTTACTGTACACAATATAGTCTTGGTTCTATTCATTTCACTCTTCACTACTTTGTACAGGTATTTCCATGTTTTTCTAAAATCATTGTGTTCATCATTTCTTACAGCACAGTAGTATTCCATCATAATTATATACCACAACTTGTTCAGTCATTCCCTGATTGATGGACATCCCTTCAATTTCCAGTTCCTTGCCAGTACAAAGAGAGCTGCTATAAAACATTCCTAGAATATATAGGGTTTTTTTTCTTTTTCCCTAATTATCTTAAGAAATAGATAAAGTAGTGGTATTGCTGGGTCAAAGGGTATAGGTAGTGAAATAACTCTCTGGGCATAATTCCAGTTTGTTCTCCAAAATGGTTGTAGCAGTTCACAATTCCACCGACAATGAACTATTTATTGTCCCTTCAACTGATCTTGATAGAGAATAATGTCAAGTTCCTTCACCATCCTGGTTGCCCTCCCTGAACATTCTGTAATGTATCAATAGCTTTTCTAAAACATGGTGCCCAGAAATGAAAACAATATGCTTGAGGTGGTCTGACCAGGGCAGAATACAGATGGTTTATCTCCTTCATAATCCTGGACACTATGTCTCTTTCAATGCAATATCAAGATCCAATTTATGGGGGGCTAGGTGGTGCAGTGAATAGAGCACTGGCTGTGGAGTCAGGAGGACTTGAGTTCAAATCCAACCTCAGACACTTAGCACAAAAAAACTAGCCATGTGACCTTGGGCAAGTCACTTAACCCCAATTGCCCTACCTTCCCCCCTCCAAAAAGCAAAAAAAAAAAAAAGGAGCCAATTTATTCTTTAGAGTCCACGGTCCTCCATGTAGCATGCCCCCATCTCTCCTACTGACATTGATCTGTGTACTTCCTGATTGCCCAAGGCATTTCCTAGCTATATTGCACATTTTCTTTCAAGTTATTCTATATTTCCTGGCTGTATTTCATGTCCATGTAACGGTTGGGAGGGACCTCAGTGTTTGCCTATTCCAACACTATAATTTTAAAAATGAGGAAAATAAAGTCCAGAGAAATGAACTTAGACTCATAGATTGTTGGAATTGGAATGAACGCTACAAATAATTTGCTTCTACAGCATCCCTGACAAGTGGTCAGGTTAGATTGCCTAAGGTCAAACAGTTTGTAACAGAGTTGGAAATAGAACTAAGTTCTGCTAAGTCCCAGGAAGTTCCTTGACCGTCAAAAAGATGACTATTGCTTCTTGAGGCAACATGATATAGTGAAAAGAATATTTTATTTGTAAGGAAAAGACCTGGGTTTGAATCCTGGCTCTGTGATAGGTTATATAACTTACCTGTATTACCTTGAGTCAGCTAGGTGGTGCAGTGTATAGAGTGCCAGGCCTAGAGTTAGAAAGACTCTTCTTTCCAAGTTCAAATCCAGCCTCAGACACTTACTAGCTGTATGACCTGGGCAAGCCACTTAACCCTGTTTGCCTCAGTTTCTTCATCTGTAAAATTAGCTGGAGAAGGAAATGTCAAACCACTCCAATATCTTTGCCAAGAAAACTCCAAATTGGGTCATGAAGAGTTGTATCTGACTGAAACGACTGAACAACAACAATTATCTTGGACAAGTCACATAACCTCAGGAGGACCTCAATTTTCTCATCTATCAATTTAAAGGGGTTAGACTAGATGATGTGTCTTATCTCTTTCAGATCTCAGTTAAGATCTTATTCTTTCCTATTCCTATAACACCCAACACAACACTGGGTTGACACGTGCTTTTTAATTAATCCACATGGAATTGATCTGAAGCTATTCTCATAACAGACATGAGAAGCCCAGCCTTAGTTTCTAGGCCATAGTTTAGCTTTTCCCATCTCTGCCCCCTGGGTAGATAAGACTCACTCATACTGACAACGTTGTATAAATATGTTCTCCTTTCCGTAGTCAGATTTGTGACATGTCTATTTTTCTCAATATGGTAAAATCATGTATAAATATTTACAGATTGGATGATGAACAAGAACATAAACAAGGTAAAGGAAAAATGGTAGTTTGAGCACATGGAAAATTAATTAAGCATGCTTCATTCTCTTTCTTCACAAGAACTTGCAAACACCGGACATGAGAGCCACAGAGGTTTCCAAAAACCCTATCAGAGAGTAACTTCCAATCTGACTCTGGCCCGGTGCCATTTTGTAGGGTTAATGAAAGTTCATGCTTTCCTGTTGTGTGAACTTATATGTGTGATTCTTCTTTGGTTTAAATTTCAGCTTGGTTTTATGAGATCTCTAAATAAACTTCACTTGAATCTCTCCTCATGCACAAGCTGTTGTCTCTCTAGAAGGGTCTGTGGAGGATGACAGAGAGACTGAACTAGAATTCAGCATAGATAAATGTTTTTAAAAAAAAAACTGTAAGGTAATCAGTGAGCCAGACCTAGAGCTTTCCCCAAGCCTTGTCAGGAGTTGTAGAAGATTTTGAGGCAATATTCAGGATAAGTTTCTAAAGCATCTTGGAGCTGAGGTGAAAATCTAGTGTCCCCCTGGGATCATTAGTGGGTGATAATGGCATTTTTACAAAGGGGAGGGGTATGAATAGCAGATTTGGTTTGATTTGTGAGTAAGATAGGAATAGAAAGGATTTCGTAGGATATTGGATACAGAACTTTTTTTAATATAAGTTAAAATGAAAGCAAAGGGCTACCTTTTTTTAGTGAGAATGGAATGCCTAACATCCATGGCCTTGATGTTCCATTCATAGCCTTCCATCTCTTTCCTTCATGCCTTTTACAGAGGTACCCCAACCCCATGTCTGAAATTTACTCCCTTCTTCCCTCCACTTAATAGACTCCCCAGTTTGCTCCTCAATTCAGGTGCTACATCCCACAAGAGGCCTTTTCCGATCCCTACAGTGTTGTGTTCTTTTGAAATGTCTTTCTGTAATTTTACATGTACCTTTTATTTAAGTATCTGTAAATGCATTTCATTCTCCTCATTAGACTCTAAGCTTCTTGAGGAGAAGAATGACTTCTTTTTCTGACTTTTAATGCCCAGTGTTTTATCACAGTGCCATGCATGTAGCTAATGCTTAATTATTTTGTTGATTTGAATGGATATAGAACAAGGAAATACTCTGCTTCCTTCTTTTTCATTTTTTTCCCAAATATCCAAAAGTTTTTTTTTGGAATCATATTCTTCATTTACCACCCTGAACTATGATATCATATGAACTGTCCCTTGTTAAAATGTACACTAACGTCTGTACCATAGTCGGTCACATTTCAGCAGGGGGTGATGTGTAATCTAGGCTGTTATCGCCATCAGATTGGAGTGTCCATTTTCAGAATCACTTCCTCTTCCATCACTGGTCTCTGGTTTTTTAAATCTACTTGTCTCTTGTCCCTTTTAGCAACTTCTGGGTGAACTTGACATTTGCTGGTTTCCTTTAAGTCCTAACCAAAATCCCACTTTTAACAGGAAGCTTTTCCTAGTCCCTCTTGGTCCTGCTGCCTTCCTTTGTTGATTATCTCTAATTTTTCCTGTATGTCTCTTATTTGTGCACAGTTGCTCATATGTAGTCTCACCCATTAAACTGTGAGGTCTTAAGAGCAGGGATTGTCTTTTTGCTCTCTTTGTAAACCCAGTGCTTAGCACTGTGCCTAGCACATAATGGGTGCTTGATAAAATTTTAGCTAACTGATTTTAAAACCCTTGCTTGGCATTCTCAACTCTTCTCTCAAGCCCAGTGCCAGAATCTGCTGCTGCCACTGCATCCCTGAGACAAGATGATGAAGGTCAATGTCAATGGATTTGACCATATTTGGTGCCTAGTGACCAGAAATTAATTCACCTCAGGCAGAGTAGAAGTTATGGCCATCATTGATCCCTTCGTTGACCTAAGCTACCTGGTTCTATGTGCCAATATGATTCCACCCATGGCAAGTTTAAGAACACTGTCAAGGCTGAGAATGAAAAGCTGGGATTCTATGGAAAACCATTATTATGATTAAAGTATGATCCTACCGATATTAAATAGGGAAATGCTAAAGCCAAATATATAGTAGAGACCATTGGTATCTTTACTACCTTGGAAAAGTCTAGGGTTCACTTGAGGGCTGGAGTTAAGAATATTCTTCTCTCTGACCCTTCTGCTAAGGTCCTTCTGTTCATGATATCAATGAACAAGGAGAAATACTATGACTCCCTTAAGATTGCTTTTTATGCTACCAACTGCTTAGACTCCATGGCTAAGGTCATACATAACAACTCTGTCATTGTGGAAAGAGTCATGACTATAATCCATGCCATTAATGCCACCCAGAAGATGGCAGATGGCCCCTCGAAAGATGTGGCATGATGGGTATGGCGATGCCCAAAACATCATCCCTGTTTCCACTGGTGCTGCTAAAAAATGCGAGGGCATACCCAAGCTGAATGGGAAGCCCACAAGCATGGTCTTCCACATTCCTACTTTTAATGTATCTATTGGGGATCTTATCTGCTGCCTGGAGAAAACTGCCATTTATGATGATATCAAGAAAGTGGTGAAACAAACATCAGAGGGACCTTTGAAGGGAATCTTGGGCTACACAAAGGACCAGGTTGTATCCTGTGGCTTTAACAACAACAACAACTACTACTACTACGTCTGTATCCCAAAGAGATAAAATACAAAAAAGAAAAAGGATCTGTACGTACAAAAATGTATAGCAGCTCTTTTTGTGGTGGCAAATATTTGGAAACTGAAGGGATGACCATCAATTGGGGAATGGCTGAACAAGTTGTTGTATATAGTTGTGATGGAATAATATTGTGCTGTATGAAATGATGACCAATATGCTCTCAGAAAAATCTGCCAAGACTCACATAAATAGAAGTAAAGTGAAATGAGCAGAACCAGGAGAACATTGTATACACTAACAGTAATATTATATGATGATTAACTGTGAGTGACCTAACTTTCTCAGCAATACAACGATCCAAAACAATTCTGAAGGATTTACAGTGAAAAATGCTATCCAGAGAAAGATGGAGTCTGAATGCAGATCAAAGCATGCTTTTTCTTTATTTTTTCTTGTTTTTTAATCTGTGTTTTCTTTCACAACATGACTAACATGGAAATATGTTTTACATAACTGTACATGTATAGCCTATATAAAATTGCTTGCCTTCTCAATGAGGGAGGGAGAGAATTTGGAACTCAAAAAATTTGAAAAACAAATGTTACAAATTCTTTTTACATGTAATCGGGGAAAATAAAACATTAAATTAAAAAACCAGCAACACTTACTATTCTTCCTTTGATACTGGCACTGGTATTGCCATCAATGACCATTTTGTCAAGCTCATTTCCTGATATGACAACGAATACAGTTATAGCAACTGTGTCTACATGACCTCCAAGGAGTAAAGTGAAAAGCCATGATTCTTCATCCCCAAAGAAAAGGGGAGTTCCATCACTGGGGAGCCCACTTACATAACCTATTTCCCAATACTAGGGATACTATGTGCCAGTCATAGTCTTTGCCTCAAAATATCCCTGTAGCAGGGGGAGAAACAGAGTTCTGTGTTGTATTCCATCAACAAAGTCACCATATTCAATGCAAAAGAAATAATAATAAACAATCCTTCCTTGGAATCTTACCTTCATTTACTTTCATCTATTTGGATCAGATCTAAGCCGTCTTTCTAGTTTCTAGAGTACTCCAGCAATATTCTAAATGAAAGTCATTATCCTTATTTCAGGTAACCATTATCTAATTACTTCCCGTGGGGAAAAAAATGACACTATTCTAAATAATATAGTAGCATACATTTGTGCAATGGTGACGGGGGAGGGGGAAAGTGTTATTTTCTTTAATTACAGGTTTCTTGAAAAATGCCTGTATTCATTGTACTCAATAATAGAAATAGACACAAGAAGTAAATTAGAAGCAGGTGAGTAGTTTCTCTGGTGGTATGAATTGTGGATTTTTTAAATAGTTATTAAAGAAACCTCTTTTTGGCTTGTTTTCCTAGAATAAGGGTTGAGTAGCCAAACATCGTTTCAAATTTTTAAGCAAAGGAGAGCTGTGTGTCAAAACACTAGGGGTAGCCCCTAGCAGAAGTATCTGTCATCTTATCCACTGTGGTACTGATGATAGCCACTCCCATCTGGATAGCATTGTTTAAGGCTCCAAAGGCCCTTTCCTTCAAACTACCCTGGGAGGTAAAAAGTACATTCGTATTCTCATCTTACAGGTAAGGAAGACCCAGGCGCTCTGAAAAGTTAAGTGAGTGACCCATGATCACACAGCTGTTAGAGGCAGGAAGAGAGAGGACAGGTCTTAAAAATCCAGGGCCTGCTATCCTATACCAGCATGATGCAGTGGGAAATCTGGAATCTGAAGATCTGGGTTTGAGTTCTGAAAAAATAAAAACAAAAACACTGGAAATTTAACCAGAAATCGAAGAAGAAAAAATAAAAGCCCTGAGTGGTCCAGATATATTTTTTAAAATGACAATAGACTTTTAGGTTCCTCTAACCTATTCTTTGTGAAAGTTACTTAAGGCAGTTGGATGGCTTAATGGATAAATTGCTAGGCTTGTCAGGAAAGACCTTAGTTAAATCTAACTTCAGACACTTGAAAGGTGTATGTATGATCCTGGGCAAGTCATTTAACTTCTGTCTGCCTCAGTATCCTCAACTGAAATGGGAACAATAATAGCAGCTACTTCCCAGGGCTTTTTTTAAAGGAGCAAATGAGATATTTGTAAAGAGCTTAGCACAGTGCCTAGTATGGAATAAGCATGATACAAATATTAGCTATCACTATTATTCACCTTTTCGAGCCTCAGTTTCCTCTGTAAAATGATGAAGTTGGATTTGATTACCTTCAGATCCCTCTAGGTCTGAGTCTATTATTGGCTCTATAATCTGACCTCTCATTCTCCAGGAATTAACAGAACCAGTTGGCTGTTTAAAAATAGCTCCCACTTATGTAGTACTTTAGATGTATTCTCTCCTTACAATCATCCTAAGAGGTAGCTTAGTATGAATATTATTATCTCTTTTACTCATGAGGAAGTAGACATTCAAGGTCACACAGTCACTAAGAATGAAGATTCAACCTTTTTAATCCAATGTTCTTCCTATGGTACCACGCTGTCTTTCTTACACTTCCCCTTAGGGAGCGTACCCTTACCTGACCCTCACTTTTCTTCCATATCAAATCCTCCCCAACATCACATAAAACTAATCCTTTAAAGAGTAAAAAATGACTTTAGTGCGAAGAGTCTTGGGAGCGCACACTACACACAGGCAGGCAAAGTACAAGAATATAATGTAGTTACAGAGTCTAGCCTTGCCCACCTTAATGAAATGTCTGGTTTTCCTTTAAGTTCCACTATTTATTCATCCCCGAGCAACCTAGACATCTCTCAGCTTCTGGGTTTTACAGAAACAAAATCCCTTCTGGTTCTCCAGGCATTGATGAGGAAATTAAGTTCAGGCCAAAATGGTTTTCAGGCAGCCTCCAAACACCCCTACCCTGACTGTTTTTTTTCATGGTTTTTATCTATTCTTTCTCCCCCCCCCCCCACTTATGTAGTTCAGCTTCTAGTGCTTACTCTGATTAACTCAATTATTTCTCTTCTTTTGTCCTTATTTCTCCTACCCCCCCCCCAACTAAAGTAATAGTTTATAATTTCACAGTTCTGCACATATCTTCTCACCAAAACAACCTTTTAAGGAAATAGTGCATCTGTAGTATAGGAAGTGGAGGGTTTAGGAATCTTGAGGTAGCCAATATAATCATGCAAAGTAAGGGGTAGAAGCTGATGTTTTAACAAAGTGTCAAGTTGTATTATCACCTTGTTATCCCTTGTGAAAAAAAAACTTTTATTGATTTGGAAGTCCCCTTCCCCTACCTTTGTAATTGGGTAGGAAAAGACTGGCCATGTCTGAGCTGGCCCTTAAATAGAGTCCTAGAGCCCAAAGTGGAGACCCAATTGTTAAATTTCAGATGTGAGCATTTACTCCCCAGAAATCAGCAAAGCTACACACTGGGGCTCAGTTTGTTGTTTTGTTAATTGTCTAGATTAGACATAAAGCCTAATGGAAAAAAAGTGTTAATAATGCAGATTAAATTTACATGTGTTGCGTAGAGTTTGTTTTTTGAAAGCTGGTTGTCAAACATTTAATACACATTCCTGTCCTTAAAAGACAAACCTGTGACCACCTTAGCGTAGTGCAAGAGTTCATTAGTTTGAGCAAATTTGAGGCACTATTTGAGATTCATCTAGCAGGAAGTACACATGCAGAGAGAGAGAGAGAGGGAGAGAGGGGGAGAGAGAGAGAGAGAAGGAGGGAGGCAGTGAGTGAGAGAGAGAGAAGGAGGGAGGCAGGGAGGAGATACAGACATGAAGAAGAAATAGCATTCTAGATAGGTAATGAGTAGTTTTAGGAAGTGAGACTTCTGGAAGCAGAAAACATAACTAGCTAAGAGAACTGGCTCTGGCAAGTGAGAGTGTGTGAAAAGCTGTGAAAAGTAGCAGAACCAGGGAGCCCAGCAGAGTGACTTTCCCAGCAGCCTGAGGGGAGAAAGACATCAAACCCTTCCTAATGTGGGAGGCATGAATTCTGATCATGTGTGTGCCTCATATAGGTGCCTCATTGCCAGTGAGCTCTAAGTTTGTACAAGCTCTTCCCATTGATACCCTGCATATTTACAAGAGATTCTGCTCCAGGTTCATAAAAGAAATATTTTGGAACTGTCTTGTCTTTGTTTTTACCTAAGTATGTCTACAGGCTAATTATAAAATGGAGCACATCTGTGGGGGCTTGTGAGCTATAGTTTTTTGCAGAACAGAACCAAATGGTACCCTAGAGCCAGGGAATCGTAGCTAACCTCTGGAGACCCAACCTGCTAGTATAAGCAAAAGTTGAGGGAGTGCCCAGAGGGGCACCTCATTATCACCACAATTTTACAAATAGGAAATTTAGACATAAGAAATTAAGGGATTTAATAAGACAAAAAAAATTGAAAAAATAAAGGAGTCTTTGTAGAAAAAAAAAGAAATTAAGTGACTTTTCCTTTGTTGAGTGGCTAGTAAGTAACAGACCTGGGATGTGTTCTGACTCATGTATAACGATCTTTCCATGGACAGGTTCCTTCTGCAGAGCCCTACCCTACATTTCTTTATCTTTCACACTTCCCTGACTCATAATTGCTATTTCCTGGAAATTAATAGTAGCTTAATTTACAGCAGGATTTTAGAGGCTAAAAACCTAGAGGTTTACTTTACAGATGAAGAAACTGAAGCACATAGAGTTTAAATGACCTGCTCAGGATCACAGAAGAGGTTTGTGAGGTGACACATGAACCCTGGAGTTTGATTCTAGCGTTTCGATGGCTCTGGGAAAGAGCGTGAGGCTAATGACTTTGCACAGTTCTGTCTCATTTAAATCCAATTCACTCTCAAGTCAGGACATCACCTTCATGATGTCATTGGTCTTCTTCTTTAAAAGCAAAGGACAAATAACAACAAGCTCCAATACCCTCTTCTCTACATCATGCCTCTCAAGTCAATTTCTAGCCCATCAAAAATTCACACTTAGAATTGCAAACATATTTAGCAAACAGAAAATCCATATGTAAGAGGCAGCATGCATAATGGAAAGTTGTCTCAGAGTCAGGGAATTTAAGTAGTGCCTGTCATAATTGTTCTGTTTGACCTGGACCAGTCATTCCAATGACTCAGTCACTGGTTCCCAGGACCATTCCCTAATACTGGGAGTTGCAGAGCATGCGCTGATCTATATTGGTAGAGGAAATTTCCACACTGTGAGTTCCATACACCAATGAAATTACAGGTCCAACTCTTCCCCCCAAAAGATACATATATAATGATAATAATTCATGTTTCCATTGTTCTTTAAGGTTTGTAAAACATTTTACTCTCCTGTAGAGAGTCCTATGGAGGTAGAGAGATCAAGTATTACTGCCATTTTACACATGAGAAAATTGAGGAAATCTGAAACGCCAAATCACTCACCCATGATTATGCAGTCTGAGGTAGGATTGAAATCCAAATCCCTTACTTTCAAGTCTAGCACCATATCCACTACACCATACAGTCAACAAATTGCTCTATGTATTATATGTATTACCCAAGTATAATTGGAGAGGGAGGCTAAATAGTTTGATCTTATGGGGTAATAAATTGCTGCTCTTTCTTTGGCATAAAGGATGATAGAATAACTGGAAAAACAATAGTAGTGGTTTGTGTTGGGGGAAATCTGTCCTGGAACTATATATTGTTCAAAATATAATGCAGCAGAAAGAATCCTGCATTTGAAGTCAGAGGACCTGGATTTGAATCCCAGTTCAGCTACCCCTGAGACCTTGGTAAACTTATTAGGGAATATTGTTCTCAATTTCTTAATCTATAAAAATAATCTATAATTAATTAATAATTAATAATCTCTAAGGTCTTTAACATTTCTAAATCTTATAATCCATACATCTGTCCAAAAAGGTCACAGAGATATCAAATCTGAGTCCCAAACTCCCTGCAGAACCAGTTTAAAATGTAATTGAGAAATGTTTAACAAAGATTAAAATATAATGCAACAGAGATAATGTTAATTTGTGGTTTTCTAAGTAACAATGTCACATGCAGGGGTTCTATTTGACACTAGTGGTCTAGAGTGCAAGTCTAAGGTATCAGGCAAGAAAGTGTAGGTGCTCAACACAAAATTCATCTCCAATGATGGAGGATCAACACTAGTCCTGTGATGATGGTGGATAAAGGGCTAGATATGGAAGCAGGAAGAACCTGGGTTTGTCAAATCCCAACTCTGACACTTATTGACTGTGTGCCTTCAGCCAGTCCCTTATCCTATCTGATCTTGTAACTTTCAAAGATGCAGCTAGGTATCACAGTGCAGAGTCCTGAACTTAAAGTCAGGAAGAGCTGAGTTCAAATCCAGCCTCAGACATTCACTAGCTGTGTGATTCTAAGTAAGTCATTTAACTTCTGCCTACCTCAGTTTCTTCAGCTATAAAATGGGGATAACAACAGCACCTACCTCCCAGATTTGTTGTGAGAATTATACGAGACATATGTAAAGTACTTAGCACAGTTTCTGGAACAGAGTAAGCACTATATAAATGTTAGCTATCATTAGTAGTAGAAGTTAAAATATAAACAGATTGCTTTCTGTGTTGATGAAGGGCATTTTCTACTTCAAGGAAATTATAGATCCTTCACATACTACCTTTTACTTAGTACCTGCCAGGAATTAAGCACATAGGAGATTAAAAAATATGTCATGTTTGATGTGTTTTGTTAGGGAGATATGACATAGACATAAAACAGTTAATAAGTGACCATATAGTGCAGCATACAATTATCAGCATCAGTCATGCAGTTAGCACTATAGGAGCTCAGAGGAGGGAGCTTCCATCAATGATCAGCCTTTAATGATATAGACAACTTAATAGCTATCTAGATCTCCCTACCAAGGCAACCTACTTTGAAATAATCATAGTTTACTGTACTGTTACAAGTACATAGTTACTGGACATTTACAAAGCGCTAGCCTAACAATGACTTTGTGAAGCAGGTAGGTATAAGTATCAGCGTTCCTTTTTCTGATGAGGAAACTGAGTCTCAAAGACAAAACTACTTGTACAAGGAAACAGCTGATACTGTAAATGGCCAAAATGGGATCCTGAACTAGTTCTTCTAACTCTTAAAATTCCAATTTGCTCTCCATACTATGCCACCTACTCATACTACACACTATACCACCTCTCATAATCTTGCCTAACTCTAGCCTCTATTAACTGGCAACAGAAACAGAGTATGAGTCTGGAATTGGGAAGACCTTAGTTCAAAGCCATCATCCGATACTGAGTTTGTTCAGCTACAAAATGGAGATGATAAATAAGAGCACCTACCTCCTAAGGTTGTGAGGTGATATTTGTAAAGAGCTTAGCACAGTGCCTAACACATAGTAGGTGCCTAATAAACTCTTGTTCCCTTTGCCTTTCCCTTCCATCCCCTGATTTCTATAGTGTCAATCACTACATGCATATATTCTAGGCAAAATTATTGTTTTATCACAAAACCAGACAAAGATTGGAAAGCATATATAATACCAAATGAAATAGTTTTATTTATGTCTCAGGGGCTATTTTTATGTTAGCTTCCTTTGAGAATATTAATAAGTGGTACAAGACCATCCAATCATTAGGGTGATTTTTATTGACCATTTTATTTCAGGCAGCGCTTCTCTCCACCCAGAAGGCTCTGCTTAACAAAAAAAGGATTTCTTTTTTAAGATAAAAGGACAAAATCTAGGGTAAGCAGCTCTCTGGGGTGGCTCTGCCTGACTGAGAAAGTCTGGGGTATGCCCTGAAGTCTTTGAGGACCTTTGCTGCTTTAATTAACCAGAGGAAAACCTTAGTGACTCTTCAGGAGGCAGGTAGAGAAGGGAAAATAAATGGGTTCCTGAACTCTGGGGATCTCATTGGTACCTCAGGCAAGGAAAAAGCATTTAAAACACTACTAAGCAAAAAGGTAGGCCATCTATTCTTTAAAGTTCTTTAAGTTTGGGGCTCTGGGGATGCTCTTAAACATTCAAGACATAGGAGAGGTAGATTGCCTCGTCTCTTTTCCTCCTGCCCTCCCCCGTTTTACCTACTAGACAGATTTGAAGACTAATGCAGATGTTTAAACAGTTGTCAACCACCTTCAGTCTGAAGATTTCCTTAGTAAATCTTGCTGTCCCTATTGGCTGTCATGGCTACTATTTCTGTTTTCCAAGTCCCTGAGCTAGAAGAACACTAAATGTTTGCTGATAGCAATTGCAGTCTGTCAGAATCCTCCCTCTTTGGTGGAGGCATGACTATAGTGTAAGCTGAAGAGCTGTTGTTGTTATCTTTCTGTTTTTGTTTTTGAAGAATGTTGTGAGACCCAGAAAAAGATAAGGGAGCCCTTGGGTGGACATGGATGGGGTGAAGAGTAAGGCAGTGTGAAATGGTTTTCAGCACTGCTCCAAACTAGACTTGCCATTCTCAAAAACTTAGCAATTAAATGTATAAGAGTGGTACTGATTCTGGGCTGGACGTAATTCCCACCACCAAAAAAAAGCATAAATAAAGGCAGCAATGGAAATCATTAGAATGAAGTCTGGAAGGTTGTTAAACAATTTTTCTTCCTGGTACATTAGGAGGTTGCCTTTCCTCCTCATTCTGAACCCCAAAGACCCTTAGAATTCAACAATATAGCTCAATAAATATTTATAAAGAAGAAAAGTAGTATCAGATTGAGGATACAGAAGTAGCCTCAGCAAGGGGATAGAGGTGAGTCCAAGTTTCAACTAAGACACACTGCTTGTGTCTTGGCAAGTCAAAACACCTGGAGTAGCTCTGGAAAGCTAATTATTAAAGTTTCAGTGTAAGCATTTATACCTCAGAAATCTGCAAACACTGTGTATCAGGGATTGGTTTACTGTCTTGTTGATTGTCTAGACTTAGGGACAAGATAGGAAAAAATGTTAATAATGCAGATTAAGCTTAAAAGTGACAGTTTGGTTAAACATTTACTAGAAACTCTTAGCATTTCAGGGAATTCTATTCATTGCAGTGCATTTATTGACCTATGTTTTAGGGAGTATGTCAGTACTAGGAACTTCCTACACCAACAAAATCAGAGGGAGGAAGAAGAAGAAAAGCAGTAGGAAGAGGAGGAGAAAGAAGGAAAAAGAAGAAAAGAAAAAGAAGAGGGAGAAGTAAAAGAAGAAGAAAGAGGAGGAGAAGGAGAAGAGGAGGAAGAAGAAAAGAGGGAGGAGTTGAAATTTTATTAAGCACCTACTCTATACACATGTGTATAGCGCCTCTTATGTACATGTTGAAGAATCAGCATGAGTTAAATCTATCTCCACCTTCTAGAATTACTTTACAAGTTTGAAAGAAGGGTTTGAAATCCCCAATCAACCTGATATCTTTTGGGGTATCATGTGAGAAATAACTTCTTATAGCTATTACAGACATACTCCTTCAGAGAGCAGGGGTCAAGTAGCCCTCAGTGACTAGGGCTCACTGCATCTAAGATGAACAACTAGTTGGGACTCAAGAGGTTGGGTTTTTGTCAGAAAACCCCACTTCCCCCACCAAGGTCTATAAAAGTGATCCTAGCATCTTTTTGGATTTCTCTTTGGTCTTACCCTGTTTAGAAGCTAGGTGCACAACAAAGCATGCGTGGTCCTAAAGGGAAGCAAGTCTTTGCCTGTACATAATCCCTCCTCTTCTGTCATGCTCTCTTAGAAGTGATAATTACTGTATTGGGACAGAATCATGTAGGAGTTCCGTGTCTTTACAGGTAACCTGAGTGGAGAGATTTGGAGAATGGAGTTCCCTAGCCCCTGAGAGCAGCAACTGGGGCAGAAACTGAGATAGACCTTTGTATGCTCATTTATCCAAAGAGGACAGCTCAGGGTCAGTGTTTATGAACCACACTCTTGAACAAAAGAGGGAAGATTTTTAATTGCCTGGGCAGTTTGATCCCAGAATCTAGCTTAGCCAGAAAAGGGAGATTTTTCTGGGCAGTACCAGCTGTAGGGGTTGTCTTGTGATTAGCCTTTCATTTAAAAGTTCTTCCATTTGAGAGTTTCCCGATTTAAGGATTAGAGTGCCTAGAGAGAGGCAGATCCTTCCTGATGCAGTATGCCCATAGGAGAAAGATTGGCCATGTAGTTCCTGAACAATGTCCTATTTGAAGAATTTATTTGGATTATGCCAGTCCAATGGGGAGGGGAATACTTTTTTTCAACAGCCTAAAAGAATGTGTGACCTCTGAGGGGAATCTATAGCATAGGTTAACAATACAAATTCAGAAAGGACTGAGTCAGACCCTGTGGGAAGCCTAGGGATCCAGCAGAATGTCAACGGGCTTCCCTAATGGCAACTCTGAGTTTACTTCCCTTCTATGGGGAGCAGATAGTCTGAGTACTTTATGTGCTTGTGTATCTGTTTATGACCTCCTGTGAGTGCACTGTGTGCTTTGTATTTTCTGTGGGGTGATATAAATGCTCTCCTACCTTTATGTATTGCTACCTTGAATGCCTATATAGTAGCTGGGATACCCTGTTATCTACATTTGGGAAAACCTAGACACAAGTCAAATGTAAGCTAAATTTAGAAATTTTCTTGGAGTAAATCCAAATTAGGGCAATGAGTCAAAGAGAGATCTAATCCTTTTCAGGGTCAGCTGAATGAATCAGCTGACCCTGAATCTGGTCCATGTGAGCCCAGAGTCTTGGAGGACTGGAGGGTGGGGAGGGGTTTAGCCACAGGTTGTAAATACAGGATGAGAAAGGGACAAGATAGCACAAAACTGAGGCAGTGTGGTATGATAGGGAGATCAGAAGAACACTAGATTTGGGCTTCAAACCCCAGCTCTGCTACTTGCTACCTGGGAACCTGAGTGACTCTGGAGAAATTACTTAACTCCTTTGGTCCTCCATTTCTTCATCTATAAAATGAAGACATTGTATGATCTCTGAGGTTCCTCCCAGCTCTAAATCTCAGCTAAAAGAATGGATTGTAAGCTCAAAATGAGTTAACAAAGTGAAATGACAGCTAAAATGACTCATATTATTTTGAGCTGTTTGAGACTTAGTACTAGCGATGACGGAGCAGTCATTGACCAGTCCCTTCCCATCCCGATTATACATATCTGTGTATATGGACACAAAGATATCTGTTCATGGACTGATAGATAGATAGATAGATAGATAGATAGATAGATACATACATACATACATACATACATACATATGGATTTATAATCCATCCAACAGAACATAATTTCCTTGAAGGTAGGAATTATTTTGCTTTTTGTTCTTTGTACCCCCAGCACCTGGCAAAGTTATTTACACATAGTAGGCATTTTAAATAAATTGTTGTTGAATTGAACTGAATATATTCAGTTGGACTAACTCAATGGACCATTTCACTCTCTTACTGTCCAAATGCATGGTATCATCTGAATAATATCTCTTCTTCATCTACCTTGTTTATTTCAATGTGAATGGTTGAACTGATCTCTTTCAAATAATTATAGATTTCATAAAGATTCCATACAATTAGCACAAGGTCAACAGCATTTAGAGAATCTCATCATCAACAGAGAATCCTCTTATTCAGACTTTGATCAAGTCATCCTCCAGACCCTAGCAAACACCTTAATCAACTATATGTCTCTAAGTCTTATGTTTCACTTATCAAGTCACTAGATAAATTTATTTCTATATTCGTATCTGACATAGAATCTTATGTAATTTTAATATATGAGTGAAACATTCCCTTTCAGGGCAGCCTTCAAAGCTATGTTTTGACCTAATGGTTATTTTTTTTTTTAATTCAACAATAAATATATCAATTCCTTGGGCTTGGAACCACGGCTATCCTTGACTCTTCCCTACCCTCACTTCTTTCACTCCATAGCCAACTTGTTGCCAAGCCTCAACAATTCCATTTTTATTGCCTCTCTCACACCCACTGCCTTGTCTTCATTCACACTGGCATCAGCCTAGTTCAGCCCATTTTTAACTAGATCATTTTAACAACCTCCTAACTAGTTGACCTCCCCCAGTCTTTCCCTGTCTCCAGGCATCCAGGTGGCACAGCAAAAGTATGCATGATGTGGAGTCAGGAAGACTTAAGTTCACATCTGATCTCAAACATCTGCTGACTGTGCAACCCTGGGCAAGTCAGGTAACCTTTGCCTGCCTCTGTTTCCTCATGTGTAAAATAGAAATAATAGTAATAGCACTTACTTCCCACAGTGGTGAGGATAAAATAAGTGATTTGTAAAGTGCTTTACAAACTTTAAAACTTATTGAATGTTAGCTATTATTCCATTTTTCACAAAGAACAATTTTTCTGTAATGCGTCATTCTGACTAGATCACTCCTTTGTTCAAAACCTTCAGTTGTCTACATGATAAAACACAAGGCATCAGCCTGGCCTTTAATGGAGCCACTGTACCTTTCCAGTTCTGCTTCCCTCCAGGTATGGTGGCCTGTGCCCGTAAATCTGCTTCTGGGGAGGTTGAGCCTCTGGATCACTCAAGTTCAGGAGTTCTGAGCTGCCATAGGGTAAGTAATGGCAATTAAAGATTCCCCTGTATTGGCTTGGTTTTCAAATTGATTGTGTTAAAACCCAGAGCTTGTTAATCCCACCTGTGGGATGGGCTTGTTGATGTGAAAAGAAAGTCCTGAACTTGGAGGAGCTGGTGACGTAGATTTGGAGAGACACAAGAGAGAGGCAGAAGAGCTTTTTGGAAGCAGCACCCACGTGGAGGCAGAGAGAGACTGAGAGAATTGCTGGGGGCCACTTTGAATCGCCCTGGACTTTTGAGACCTGCCCCCTGAGCTGCCAAGGACTGAGGAGACATGGCTGTTTTGCTGGTACTTTGTCTGTCTGTTTTGATGTTGTTTTGCCAGATTTGCCCACTGGTGAAAGACAGTCCTTTTGTTGAAGAAGTCCTGGAACCTGGCTGTTGGCTAAGAGCTCCTGAGACTGTCTTGCAGACAGAGAGTGAATACTGTCCACTGGTGAAGGACAGTGCTGTTGTTGCAGGGGTCTGGGAACCTTTCTGTTGGTTCAGAAGCCCTGAAGAAGGATTTTCTTGTTGTATGTTTACAGAAATCCTGGGAGAGGGTTTTGCTAATGTTTTCAGGGGTTCTAGGACTGTCCTACAGACAAAGGATGAATTAATGAAGGGACTGGCAATGTATCTTGTGGCCTTGCTAAGCCTTGTCTCCCCAGGAACTAAGATTGCTGAGAACTTGCCTTGTGTCAAGATGAAGAAAAGACCTCCATTTGAGTATTAAGTGCTGTGCTTAAACTTGATGTAACTCTGGGGTAGATTCAATTGTGATCCAGGGGTGGGGAACTTTTGACCTTTTTGTGTTCTATGGTTGAGCAAATGAATGTACTTTACTTAGATTGGAAACTAATCTCCATTTGAGAAGAGGGGCTTTGTGGTGGACTAAATGAAGGTATAGCCTGGGGGTGGAGAAGTATTTAGAACAGGGACTTTGTAATTGATTGAATGAATGGAAGGTCCTGGGGTGGGGTAGTACTTGGAGATTATTTAATCACACTTAGTAAAAGCTGTATTTTGAATGATGCCATGTTTTGATCTTCTCTGTTCTTGGTTTGTCACTGAAAAAAATGGAGATCACCTATGCTGGTATTTTGAACCTTGGGAAGTTGCCTTTCCTTGGCATTACATTACATTATATTACATTACATTACATTACATTACAGGGTTAAAGAGTAGTTCAGTGGCTCAGGTCAACAATGCAGCAGGACCAGTCTCCCACGTGGCCCAGGAATGGGATTGGGCCCATGAGAGGCTGCTACACCTCCAAATAAGGAGAATCAGTCTCAAAAAAACAATCAAACAAACAACAATAAAAAACAAGTTCACTTCCCATCGCCACCCCTTAAGCACTCTACATTTTACTCACAATTAGTGTTCATTAACCTTATCCTAATGAGATCTCCTCCTGCCTCATAGTATTCATGCAGGCCACTCCAGGTCTTTCTAACACTAAGTGGAACACTTTTTACACTTCACTACACTAGGGGAAGAATGATCTAGGTAAAGAGAATCACATCAGAAAAAAAAGTGTTCTTTGCTGAAATAGTGACTTTTCTGTTAACTTCAATCATGTATGTTTATGTATATATATATATATACACACATACACATGTGCACATATACATACACACATACACACACACACATATATATATATACATATAGACATACACACATATGTAGTATTGTTCATTCAGTAGTGTCCAACTTCTTGTGACCCCCTGGACCATGGAGTGCCAACACTGTCTATGGGGTTTTCTTGCCAGAGATACTGTAGTGGTTTGCCCTTTCCTTCTCCAGCTCATTTTACAACTGAGGAAACTGAGGCAAACAGTGTTAAATGACTCACTGTAATAGTAATGAAATTTAAAGATCCCCCTGTATTGTCTTGGTTTTTGGTTTGATCGTGTTAAAACACAGAGCTTGTGAATCCCACTTGTGGGATGGACTTGTTGACGTGAAAAGAGAGGGCTGAACTGGGAGGAGCTGGTGATGTAAATTGAGAGAGACACAAAAAAAGAGTGAGGCAGAAGAACTTTTTTGGAAGCAGCACCTTGGAGGCAGAGAGAGACTGAGAGGATTGCTGAGGGCCACTTTGAATTGCCCTGGACTTTTGAGACCTGCCCCCAGAGCTGCCAAGGACTGAGGAGACATGGCTGTTTTGCTGGTACTTTGTCTGTCTGTTTTGATGTTGTTTTGCCAGATTTGTCCACTGGTGAAAGACAGTTCTGTTGTTGCAGAGGTCTTGGAACCTTGCTGTTGGTTAAGAGCTCCTGAGACTGTTCTGCAGACAGAGAGTGAATTCTGTCGTCCTGTTGTTGCAGAGGTCTTGGAACCTTGCTGTTGGTTCAGAAGCCCTGAAGAAGGATTTTCTTGTTGTATGTTTACAGAAATCCTGGAAGAGTGTTTTGCTAATGTTTTCAGGGGTCCTAGGACTGTTCTGCAGACAGAGAATGAATTAATGAAGGGACTGGCAATGTATCTTGTGGCCTTGCTAAGCTTTGTCTCCCCAGGAACAAAGATTGCTGAAAACTTTCCTCATGTCAAGATGAAGAAAAGACCTCTCTTTGGGTATTAAATGCTGTGCTTAAGCTTGTTGTAACTCTGGGGTAGATTCAATTGTGATCCAAGGGTGGGGAACTTTTGAAGTTTTGTGTTCTGTGAACAAATGAATGTACTTTACTTATGATTGGAAACTAATCTCCATTTGAGAAGAGGGGCTTTGTGATGGACTAAATGAATGTACATCCTAGGGGTGGAATAGTATTTAGAAGAGGGACTTTGTGATTAATTAAATGAATGTAATGGCCAGGGGTGGGGTAGTACTTGGAGATTATTGAATTATACTTGGTAAATGCTGTATTTTGAATTATGCTATATGTTGATTCTCTCTGTTCTTAATTTGTCACTGAATAAAATGGAGAGCACCTATGCTGGTATTTTGAACCTTGGGAAGTTGCCTTTGCTTGGCATTACACTTGCCCAGGTTTTTCTTGGCAAAGATACTGGAATGGTTTACATTTTCCTCCTCCAGCTCATTTTACAGATGAGGAAACTGAAGCAAATGGGATGACATGATTTGCCCAGGGTCATTCAGCTTGTAAGTGTCTGAGGTCAGATTTGAATTCAGGAAGATGACTTTCTAATTCCAGGTCTGGCACTCTATCCATTGTGCCCCCTGTCCATATATAGATTTATGTAAATATATAAATATGCATATATTAAACTATATGCATATTTAAAGTTCAATGTGTTTTTTTTTCCAGAACACTAGCCATTACTGAAGTTCCCTAATAGATAGATAAATGATAGAAAGGTAGATTAAGCATTTATTAATAATTGTTTTGCATCACTTTGCTAAGCATTGGGCATGCAAATACAATCAAGCAAGATGGCCCTTACTCCTTAAGGAGCTCACATTTCATGGAGGAAGACAACGCATAAAAGGGAGTTGGAAAGAGATGAGGTACTCATAGCAGTGTGCTAGAACCAGTCCGTATCAATTCACTAGGGCTGATCGTTAAATTTTCAGTGTGACAATTTATACTTCAGACATCAGCAACCACTACAAATCAAGTTTAATTTATTGTTTTGTTGATGGTCTAAACAGAGAAAAGATGGAGAAAATGTTCCTGATGAAGATGAAACTTAAAAGTATGTACCACATATACTTGACAGCTTGTTTTTAAATATTTATCAGTATACTCCTGGGTGCTGAGCTAGTTACAGTCAAGGTAACAGATGAGAAGAAGGAAAAGGAGTTAGAATAGTCCAGACATGCATGAGATGAAGCATGGCTGTAGTCCTTCCTAAAATACTTGTGGGAGCTGGGAGTTACCAAGCAAGACAGCAAGCCTTAGGACAGAGGTTCCTCCAGAGTGGAAAGAAAGCAAGTGTGGAGGAAGAGGAGGGGAAGAAGGAGGAGGAGGGGGAGGAGAAAGAGGAGGAGGGGGAGGAAGAGGAATAAGAAGAGGAGGAAGAAGATCTGTGTCTCTATCTATATGTTGATAGATCTATAAGCTAAACAATGAAATAAAAGACCCAGTAGAGTCTCAGAGTTGAAAAGGAATCTAGAAATCATCTAATCTATGCCTTCTTTTAAAGAAGTATCATCACTAGCAAGCTCATACTTGAAGATTCCAGGGAAGAGGAACCCAGTACCATCTCAGGTGACCCATTCTACTCTGTTATGAGTTTTGTTGGCTTCAAAATCCCAGACTAATTGAGAATATTCAACAGCCTTCATTTTGATTTCCTACTCTAGTTTCTGACTGAGGTAATTTTCTTTGAGCTTGATAAATGGTCCATGGTAGAATTTGAGGGGAGAAGAGAGATAACATAAACCTTTTTTTCAGTCTTTTCCATGACAATAGCCAAGTCCATTCCCAAATCCTGAGACAGAAGGAACAAGAGTGCCTTTGCACTGTCTCACAAAGTGACTTTCACTGTGATCTTTGTCTTCTCCCAATGTAGACAGTACCTGCCAACTGAACCAAGCAGTCTCCAGTTTGACTGTAGACGATTGCATGCTATTCTTTTCAAATTGCTTTTACAAATGTGGACCTTCCTTATATAGATGAATAGAAAGTAATCCTGCCTCCTCCCCACTCTGTCTTTTCTTTCTTTTGTGTTTCTCTTCCTTTACTACTGTGTTCTCCTAGCTTAGCACTCAGTAAACACTGAATAGGTACATAGCCAATACATGAGAGAATGAATGAAAGTGCCCTGGCGGGCTAAGGTGCCAACTGATAGATATGCTAGCTTGCTACCCCTGGCACAGCGTCCACAGAAATTGAGGGAAGAATGGTTGACTTACTATAAAGAATAGTCATTCTGTATGTGTAATCAAAGCAAAGGGAGTTGTATAATCTTATGGGACTAATTTAATTAACTTCCTCACAATAAGTGCTTCCCCAAAGTGGTGCTAAGTTCCTTTTCATGGAAATCTTCATGAAGAGGCTGGATGACTAACCATTTGCTGGGTGTGTGTAATGGGAATTCTTTTTCCAGCATGAGTTGGGCAGCTAGGCAGCACAAGGTGGCTATCCACACACTAGGTGGATAGAGTGTGGACCTGGAAAAAGGAAGACTCATCTTCTTGAGTTCAAATCTGACCTCAGACACTTACTAGCTGTGTGATTCAGGGCAAAGGCATTTAACTTTGTTTGTCTCAGTTTCCTCATCTGTAAAATGATCTGAAGAAAGAAGTGGCAAACCATTCCAGTATCTTTGCCAAGAAAACCCCAAAAGGGATCACAAAGGATCGGGCACAACTGAAATGACTGAGATTGTCAGATGGCCACTTAGGTCCTTTCCAACTCTGAAATTCTGGGATCTTGGAATATTTCACACAGATATGATAAAGCTTAGAGTATCCTTGTTTCATTCTTTAATTCCTTTTTGATGACCAAAATCCTAGCGCCTAGAAGATACCAAGTCTTTCTCCCTTGGACAAAGTTTAAAAAAACTAACATGCCAATATAGTTTTACTCTCTACCTATACTGTTTTAATAGCAAGAGGGCACTATGGAAATAGCACTGGTCTGGAGTCAAGAGGATGCAAATTCAAATCTCATCTCCAATCCATAATATGTATATGATCTTGGGCATTTAGTCTCCCTAGGCCTTAATTCCTTTATCTATAAATGAAGGGACTGGACTAAACTGTCTCTTAGGTCTTTTCTAGCTCTAGAACAACAAATTAATATACCTTACAGGTCACCAGCTTCTTTTATCTTTGAAATGAGGTGTTTCCAAACTACAGCATGGGAATGACTACTGACTCCTTTGCATAATAATCTCATTTTAGGAATTTAGCTCTCAGATTCACAAGATGATAGAATCACTGAGTTAGAAGGGCCACCAGAGGCATGCAACTTGTCCCCTCTGCTACATACCAGTGAACAATTATCCGACCTCTCTGCCCTTGACCATAGATTGGAAGACATACTTTAATTTGGGGCCTGTAGCTTTCTCTCCTGCTGACTAGATATCCTACCTAAATATTAATTGGACTTTAAAATATGAGATTCAGCTAAACATCTAGTCCCTTATTTATTTTCTTCTGATTAGATTAGGTTTCTTCTAGGTAGTTTTATTCCCTCCTAAACTCTGTAGTGTATTCTGTGTACCATTAAACTATCTTCAGTTTAATCTCCCCAGAGGAAGATCGCTTTGTTGGTAGATGCTGCAATCCCCCCATATGTATATCTGAACTGTTAATAAGCAATGTAGAATTGTAGGCTTGGGTTTACGTTTGTCTTGTTCTTAAAGAAATGTACATATGGACATTTAAAAAAAACTAGCTGAAAGAAACTGCCTTTCTAAAGAGAAGGTTTGCTGATTGTAGAAATAATTTCTATGGAAAGGAAAATATTCAAGCAAAGGGGGATTATTTTGAGGCAAGGTGATACAATGGAAAGAATACTGGCCTTGGAGTCAGAACTGGGTTTGAATGGTCTGTGTAACCATCAACAAGTTATCCAACCTCTTTGGGTTTCAGTTTCCTCGCCTATAAAATGGGATAATATCAGCACCATTCACTTTCCCTAGATTTCTTTTTTTATGAAGGAGGAACTTCAAAAACTGTAGAATATTATGTAAATGTGAGCTGTTCATAATGATGACCTGAACAAACCCTGTCCCTTAGAGGTTGATTCAAAATTGTGATGAAAATGTTTGCACTTTGAAATTCAGCACTTTGGCAGTCTAATTGCCACAGGAAATATATATATATATATATATATGCCAAGATAGATTATGCCTGTTTTCCTAACTCAGTGTACCTAATGCAGACACACATACAACTAGGGATTTCAAGTCTTTCTGAACAAAAGGAGACAGGTGAAAGGTATCCAGATGTTATCATAATTACCTTCCCTGCTAAACCAATTTTAATGAGTCATTTAAACTGCATAAGTCCTCTAGGAAGGTAGGACACATCAGACTGAAAGGTTGCTTGATGCCTTCAGAAAGGGAAAAAATTTCCTAACTGTTGAGGGACTCAGATATGAGTCCATTGTGCGTTTTGTCAGATTAAATAAAATCTGTCCTATATTTGACGTCTTGCTAGTCTGCTTATATGGAAGCCAATGAGCCTTTTAGGGAGAACCAAGTGACCCAAATTCTGATATTCACAAGAGAGAACATAGGTGGGTCCATGAACCAGAAAGTTCTATGAGAAACGAAATCATATTTTTTATGTTGCCATTGAAAAGCCTGGGTAGAGACATAACCAAATAGATTTTGTAAGAGACCTCTATCAACCACCAGAGAAGACTGTGCCTGCATGCACAGGGACCCAAGTGACATATGGGTTACATCAACAAACATGTTCAATAAACATTAGTTCTCTACTATATGTAAGGTAGCTTTTCTGAATTTGGGGAATATAGAGATGAAGCAATAGAAACCCACCCTTGAAAGAACTTTACCTGAGAGGAAAGGGAAGTAACCATGCATTAAAGTGCTAAAGCATCATGGAGAAGGTGGGCTTTGATTTGGGATGGATAGTTGGAAAGGTGAACAGATCTTTCAGTGAGATAAAAGACAAATATTGAAGGAGCTTTGGGAAAATAAATACATTAGTGCATGGTTGTTGGAACGTTGGATGATCCAATGTTGTAAAGACAAACATCTCTGAAACACTTAAAAACTATGGCCAATTCGGTTATTCCAGAGGACTCATGATGAAATCACCTACCTCCTGAGAGAGAGGTAATGGATGCAAGATAACAGAATAAGAGCAGCATTTGGGGAGATTATTGACTTGGGAATTTGCTTTGCTTGATTATGCATATTTGTTACAGGTATTTTTCTTTTCTTTTGTTCCAATGGGAGGTATGGGAGGAAGAAAAAAAATGAGTACTTTCTAACTGAAAAATTTTTTAATAAAAAAAAGAAATAAACTCAAGGCCATCTGATCAACCTTGTCCTTAAATAAGAATCCTTTCCGTATTATCCTCAGAAAGTGGTCATGCAGACCTCCTGGGGCAGGGAGGAGGACCAATGCCTCCTAAGGGAATCCATGCCACTTTGGGATAGCCATCATTTTTAGGAAACCAGCAGATGTGTCACAAGACTGGAGAAAGGTAAATTTTATCTCTACTTGAAAAGAGAGAAGAGAGATGAATCTTCAAACTATACACCAGTGAGTTTTATTTCTATTCCCAGAAAAATTCTTGGACACATTGTTAAACATATAATTTGTGAACAACACTTAGAAGTAGAAAGAGTGATTATTAAAAACTAGGATGGCTACATCAAGTGGATCGTACCAGCCAACCTAATTTCCTATTTTGACAGGTTTACTGAAATTATACAACATAGAAGACAAAATATATTTAAATTTTAGCAAAGTATTTGCAAAGTGATTTGTGCATGAACAAGATTAAGATATTGGGCTACAATCTGAATATAGATTGAAGCATACTTTTTAACTTTTTTTCTTGTTTTCTTTATATATGTTTTCTTTTACAACAGGACTAATATAGAAATATGTTTTACATGACTAGATATGTATAGCCTATATTGCTTGCCTTCTCAATGAGGGGCATAGGGAGGGAAGGAATTTAGATGCAAAACTTTAGAAAAGAATGTTAGAATTTGTTTTACCTGTAATTGGGGAAAAATAAAATAACAGATGAGAAAGAAAAGATATTTGGGCTAGATGATATGGGAGCAATAGAATGGTGTAGTGGAAAGGAAGTCCAGGAATACCTGGGTTCAAGTACTACCTCTGGCAAGACTGACTGTGACATCCTGGACAAGTCACTTAATCTCTCAATGTCCCCAGGCAACTCTCAAGAATATAAATTATAGAAAGATGGCAGAATAGAAGCAGGACCTCTGAGCAGCTTCAGGTTCCACCTTCCCCAATCCATGTAAAAAGGGGACTCTGAACAAACTTTGGAGCTGCAGAACCCACAAAATGATACAGATAAGCTAACCTCCTGCTGAGGACAGCCTGGCAGGCTGGCAGGAATTGGCCAGCACTCCACTCTGGGAGCTGAGCCCAGCCCCACACCAAGGCTTTAGCCCCAGGGCAGGCCTAACCAGCCGCTGGCCAGACGTACTCCAGAAAACTAGCAGCTGTGGCCATTTAGAGATTTATCAACACATAGATGTGAAGGAAAAAGTGAGAGGTCAGTGCAGTGTGGACTTTGGGACCAGTGGTTGGGAGAGCGTTGGCTTCTGCCCCCAGGGTGAGAAGCCGCTGAGTCAGCCTGGCACAGCCAGCACCACATGGGAGCAGCTTCAGCTCCTGGCCTGCAGAGTGTAGGGGGACCAAGTGACCAGTCTGAGGGGTAATCGCTCTTGCTTTAACATGCTTGGATCTGGATTGCAGTCTAGGGAGGAGGTCCTGGGGTGTGTGACCAGCTTGCCAGAGCATGTGGAGACCTCAGAGAGGGCACCCATCTAATACCTCCAGCAGCTGAGAAAACCCCAGCATCTGGGACAAAAGTTCCCCTGTCTGGTGGCAGAATCCTACTGTGGCAAAAAGCCCAAGGGACAAGTGACTGAGGGGCGACATGACCAAGCAAAAGAAACAAAGCAAACAGAAGATTCCAACATTAGATTCCTATTTTAGGGACAAAAAGGAGCAAAGCATAGAATAGGAGGAAGACAGTGAAGTCAGAACTCCTGCACCAAAAGGAAAATACAAGCTGGTTACAGGCCATAGAAAAACTTAAGAAGCAGATAAGAGAAGTGGAGGAAAAATTGGGAAGAGAAATGAGAATGATGCAAAAGAATTATGAAATGAGAGTCAACAGCCTGAGGAAAATCACACCTTAAAAAACAAACTAACTCAATTGGCAAAAGAAGCTCAAAAAGGTAATGAGGAGAGGAATGCCTTAAAAAGCCAAATTTGCCAGATGGAAAAAGAAGCTCAAAAGCTCAATGAGGAGAACCATTCCCTCAGATTTAGAATGGAGCAAAGGGAAGCTAGTGAGGTTATGAGAAATCAAGATGATGTTAAACAGATCCAAACAAATGAAAGAATAGAAGGCAATGTGATATATCTCATGGGAAAACCACTGACTTGGAAAATAGATCCAGGAGAGATCATTTAAAAACTATTGAACTACCTGAAAGCCATGATCAAAGAAAGCACCTAGAAATCATTCTCCAAGAAATTCTCAAGGAAAATTGCCCTGATATTTTAGAACCAGAAGGCAAAATAGAGGTTGAAAGAATCCACCCATCACCTCCTGAAAAAGATCCCAAAAAGAAAACTCCTAGGAATATTATAGATAGGTTCCAGAATTCCCAGATCAAGGAGACAATATTATGAGCAGCCAGGAAGAAACAATTTGAATATTGTAGAAACAAAATCAGGATAACACAGGATCTGGCAGCTTCTACACTGAGGGATTGAAGGGCCTAGAATAGGATATTCCGGAGGGCAGAGGAGCTGGGATTAAAACCAAGAATCACCTACCCAGCAAAACTGAGTATTATGTTTCAGGGGAAAACATGGTCATTCAGTGGAATAGAGGACTTTCAAGCATTCTTAATGAAAAAAACAGAGTTGAGTAGAAAATTTGACATTCAGATACAAGAAGCAAGAGAAGCTTGAGAAGGTAAACAGGGAAAAGAAATCATAAGGAACTTATCAAAGTTGAACTATTAACATTCCTACATGGAAAAATGATAATTGTAACTGATGAAACTTTTCTCAGTATGAAAATAGTTGAAGAGAACAGAAATATATATATATATATATGTTCATATATATATGTTTGTATTGGAGGGTATACAGGCATATGAATACATATGTGAATGTGTGTATATATGTTTACAGGTATACATAGATAGAGGGCACAGGACCAAGTTAATAGGAAGGGATGATACTTAAAAGGTGAAATTAAGACATGAGAGAGGAATATAATGAGAGAAGATGGGGAGAGACAGAATGGGGTAAACTATCTCATATAGAAGAGGCAAGGGAAAATGGTTACAATGGAGGAGAAGAATAGGAAGGCAAAAGGGAATGGGTCAACATTATTCTCATTGAATTTGGCTCAGGGAGGGAATGACATACACACTAAATAGGGTATCTTACCCTACAGAAGAATAGGGAGGAAGCGAATGAGAGGGGGGATGATGGAAGGGAGGGCAGACTGGGGGAGAGGGAAGTTGGAAGCACTCACTTTTGAAAAGGGATGGGATCAAAGTAGAGAATAGAACAAGCGGGAGGTGAGATAGGAGGGAGGGAAATATAATGAGTCTTTTACAATATATCTTCTATGTTAATATTTTGCATTAGCTACACATGTACAACCTATACTGAACTACTTATCTTCCCATTAAGTGTGGGTGACAAGGGAGGAAGGGAATGAATCTGGAATTCAAAGTTTTAAAATCAAATGTTTAAAATTATATATATATATATATATATATATATATATATACTATTATTAATACTATTTTACATGTAATTGGGAAAGAAGATATACAGGCACTGGGGCATAGAGATCCACCATGCCCTACTGGAAAAGTAGAAGGGGGTATTGGAGAAGATATGGGAGAGAGCAGATTGGAGGAGGGGATATCCTGTGGGATTGCTATTTTGGGGTGGTGGGTAGGGGAAAAATTGGAAGAAAATTTATAACTCAAAATCTGGCAGAAATCAATGATGTAAATCAGAAGTTAATAAAGCATTTGAAAAAAGAATATAAATTATAAAACAGTTGCCAACCTATACTGGTAGGGGGAGTTTTCTCATTGCAGAGTTTCCTATAGGAATGAATTTGCAGGTATGATCCCTATCCATAATAATATAATTGGTGGATTTGGAACTGACAGTGTGATCCTAAGTAATGATTTAACTTCTCAGCTTTAGTTTATTCATCTATCTTACGAGGGGGTTGGATTAGATTGCCTTTGAAGTCCCTTCCAATTCAAAATCTGAGTGTCTCACAGATTTGTCTTTGGCCTTGCACTGTTCAACATTTTTGTCAATGAATTTGATAAACCCATAGAAATTACACTTGTCAAATTGTCCCATGATATGCAGCTAAGAGATTTATAACTAACCTTTTGGATGACAGAGTTGAAATCCAAAAAAAGTCTTGTCAGGCTAGACCAATAGGTCAAGACTAATGAGGTGATATTTGATAGATGTTAGCATCAAGTTCTATACTTAAATTGGAAAAAGTCAACATCACAAGTGTGAGAGTTGTGTCTAGACAACAGTACACATGACTCATAAAAAGTTCCTGTGAAAAAGATCTGGGGTTTTAAATTAGATTGAAAGTTCAAAATGAGTCAACAATGTGACATGGGAGCCAAAAAAACTAATGCTGTCATGGGATACACCAAAGAAAGTCTAGTGTCCAGAAGGAGGATGTAATAATTTTCTTATATTCTGGTCCTGTCAGGCCATATGGTAAGTATTATCTTTAGTTACGGGCACTATATTTTAAGCAAGGTATACACAAGCTGGAACCTCTCCAGTGGAGGACAAACAGAATAGTAAGAGGATTGGAGAATATGCCAAATGAAAATTAGTCAACAGGACTGCAGATGTTCAGTCTGGAAAAGAAAAGAATTAGCAGGAACAAGGTAGTGGTCTTGAAGTATTTGAAGGGCTAACATTTAGAAGAAACATTTGATTTTTTTTCTTCTTGACCCCAGAACAAAGAACGAGGAGCAATTGTGCAGTAGATTTTCACTTAATATATACAACAACTTCTTAATGACTGAATTTGTTCCAATGCAGAAAGGACTGGCTTTGCAAGGATGAGTTTCCTCTCACTGGAAGTCTGCAAACATAGGCTGGATGAGGTCCTATCTAGCATGCTCAAGGAGGAATTGTGGTTCAGATACAGGCTAGACTTGATGGTAATTTCATTTCATCCCAAATATTAGCTTCTGTGACACTTTTAATTTATTGACCAAGGAAAAGAGATATGAGAAATATAATATTTTTATGAACCAAGTTTAGTGTGAGAGGCAAATCAACATCTTCAAGTGATATCATGGCACTCTTAGTCAATATTCCAGTTAGTTTAGCTGTAGAAATATTAAGAGTTTGTATTGTAAGATGTGTTTCCATTCATGTAATTTTTTAGGAGCCTTGCAGAAATGTAGCTAGAACAGACACAAACAATGTTGGGAAGGGGAAAAAAACCTCTCAACCTTGTGCAAAATATTCTTATTTAAACACAGAAAATGTCAGAGTGCTTCCCACTCCCTGCCCTACAAAATAACATGCTACCTTTGTAGGTTCTACTGAGACAACCTGTCAGGAAATAGCTGCATGAGTCATGGGAACACCACCCCAGCTGTAACCCAACTCTCATCAGCCTAAGCAGGCAGATTGCTGCTGGGATGAGAACCCAATCTTCCTTGATTTATAGTGTGTGACCACCACGTCATCAGAGAGGTGGGGGAGGAGTGGGATGAAAAAGGAAATGCCTCTTCCTATAGCTATCAGCAGTCCCAGCATGCAGAGAGCATCCTGTACCATACAGTGATTGGAACATTGTCCAGTGACTCATCCATACTAGTTAACTTTTCCCCACATTCTTGTGGGTGGGACTAGAATGTGGCTATTTCTGTGGATCTAGGCTCCCGCTGACAGGAGGTACCATTCTAATAGAGATGATTGTAGATGATGAAAGTACACAAAATTCAGCTCCTTTCTAGCAGAAGCAGTGGCAGGTATCAACCACAAGATCGATGCCTATTTCCTCTATCAGGGATATGTAAGAAAGGATGTGGCCAAAAGACCCAGAGGTGTTAGGATCAAGACTGTTGGTGGACAGAAGGCACTTCTCTCTCTGTAGTGACTATACTGGAAGGAAGATTGGATGAATGAAAAACTATCTATTAAATACTTACTATGTGCCAAGTGAAAACTGGGAGGGGAGGAGGAGACCCTCAGGGTTCTCAGGTTTTTTTATTATTAAAGGGGCCATCCCTTGAATAATTACTTAAAGAGGCCTATTCATTGAATGGGGGTTATCTCATTCAAAGTGAGAACCTGAAAAAACCTTAGTCTAAAAGGGCCAGGGTCTCCCATTGCATCCTGGATCATCTCCAGTCATCCTGATGAATATCTGGCCAGTGAACCCAGATGGCACTGGAGGAAAAAGTGAGATTGGTGACCTTGCACATCCCTCAGTCACTCAAAATAAAGTCAACTGCAAGTCATGTCATCATCTCTCTGATGTCATGGCCCTCTTCGAGAATGAAGGACAAACACAACAGTTCATCAGTCACCGTGCTAATTGGTGAGATACAAATATAAAAAGATACAGTCTTTGCCCTCCTTCTGATAGAAGACAGCCCAAATAGGTGAATGGTGTTCAAGAAAGGGTGTTTTGGTCTGGAGAGGCACAGAGATGATTATACACCCTTTCTAGAACTAATGTTGCTATTAACTTGATTACTATGGCCAAAACAAGAGGTAGAAAGCTGGGGAGGATGCCAAAAAGGTAATTGGGCAGTATCAGGGAGATGTTAAGATGGCTTGCCCAGCTGGCTGGATAAGCACCAGATGGAATGTGAAGGTAAGTCATTGCCTGATGTCTAGGATCAGCCCTAGGTAAAGTGAGATAAGTGGACTTTGTTTATACTTGGTCACTAATCAAGGAGCTTAGGTTCAGTGGCAGGAGCTTCACAGATGAATGGACAAATGTCCCCAGGCTAAGAGTGTGGATTCTGGAAATTAGAAAGGTGACAGCATCGATACATGATGAGGCCAAGGGTGCAAGACATTGGCAGAGCCATAGCTAGTGTGTGTAGTGTACCTTAATTGGTCACGAGATGGTAGAGGGGGGTGGGGATGACAGCCTTGGGGCTGAGCAAGGGAGTAGGGTCAGACAGATAGACTATACTTCACCTGGCAGGAAAAAGGAGGAACCATGCCCACCAAGGAGGATAAAGCATACTCCCTCCTTTTGGGCACCCAGGATAAACCCAATGCTAGTTCCTGCTCTGGGCACTGGTCTCACCTGCAAATGAAAGCATTCATATAAAACTATGAGAATTATGACTGGAAAAACCATATATTTCTTAGTCCTAGAAAGTATCAATAGGAAAGGGGGTATCTAAGGTAAGGCAGGTGTAGCAACAGCTATGGGTCAATTGCCAAAGGAAGTATCAACATACTTCCACCATCCCTAGTGTTGCTGGGACACTGTCCTATCGCCAGGACATTTTCTCAGTTCCATGGGATAGACAGAGGAGGTAATAGAGTCCCAGTAGCACAGAAGTATAGAAGTTACTTTTATTCCTATGAGAAGAAAAGGAAATTATTTGGGAGGTGAGGTAAAAGGATGGGGAGGAAAAAGAAGAAAAGGGGAAAGAATGTGATATAGGTGTTGAAATGCCTAACCATGGCCCCATCACATGTGAGAATTTTAACTTGAGATCACAACCCAAAACTTGGCTAGTATTTCATGGAATCTCAAACCTATCTCCTTTCATTTTTTAATTTGTTATTCTTTGGAGGTTGGATTTTTCCTCCATTCATGCAGGAATCTAGGTGAGAGGGATATCTGATACTTACCTTCTAACCACCAAAGCCACAGGCAATTCTTACTCTGTCTAAAGTCAAAAAGCCTTCTGAAAAGATTTCTGATACCTTCTGGTTCTGTGTGAGCTGGATTAAGATCAAAGGTAAGTGAGAGCTCACTCCCAGCATATCAGATCATGCAGTCTTCTGGGGAGAGGAAAAACAAGTGGACATTAGAAGGAGAAAGGTAGGCACTTAGTTTCTTTTCTATTTTGACCTCCAAGTTCCTAGGCATTATTCTAAAGACAATTTTCAGTTATCATTGTTTTTCTCCTATTTCTGGCATCAAAAGTAAACAGAAAGCAGAAACATTTCTTTCAAATCCTTGAAATGAAAAGAAACTTGTGGTTTTATTTCTTCCATTTTTATTGATTCTTTTTTTAAAGCAATTGGGGTTAAGTAACTTGCCCAATGTTACATGGCCAGTTATTTTGTGTGGGCGTTAAGTATCTGAGGCTGGAACAAATCCTGAGTCCTCCCAACTCCAGGGCCAGTGCTTTTACTCACTGCGCCACCTAGCCGCCCCTTTATTGATTCTTTTTGCTAGTTTTTTTTTAACTATTAGTCATTTACTGATTAACTCCTCCACTTGTTACTATTACCCTCCTCCATCTAGTTAAGTAAAACCAACCCATAAAACAACCCTGTCTGACAGTGTATGCAGCATGTGGGAACCACCTCTCTATCAAGGGGCTGAGTGAGTGTGATGCCCTCTTTTTTTCCAGAATAGACTATTCATTGCAACTCAATTGAGAGTAAAATGTGACTTTTAAAGATGAAGATAGTAAATTTCATTTTTAAAATCATCTAAATGTAATACCAAGCCTGTGTATTTTTTAAACCTCCTTACCTAGTCTTTGTGACTTTTACCAATGTTACCTTTATCCCCCAACCCAAATCACTTCAGTCCCTGCTGCTAAACTCCATTATCATGGGCATTATCACACACTCACTCATAGTCATACTTCCCAAAATTAAATATATACTTTCCAGAAAATATAATAGAAAAGGAGAAGCAATGCTGTATTAACTTACTAAAAAAATTTAAAATAAAGTTTGCTGTCTTTTTTTTTTTTGGACTGAAATGTTGGTTGACTAAATGGGGGCTGTTTTTATAGTTAGTAAATACAATATGAGACTGAATATATGGAATTATACATCCTTAGAGCAGGAAGGAATCTCTTAGAGGTCGTCTAGTACAATCCCCTAATCAATGTGTGAATTCACATATCCAACAATTGGTCATCTCTGCTTAGTAATCACATAGTGTCTTCAAGTGCTCGGCATGTAAGAGGGATTGTAAAAAGAAAACTAAGAGCCAACCTCCCCTTTCTTTAGCAGCTAAGTGCCTAAATTAAATGACAGAACTCTCCCATTTATAGAATTGACAAGGAAATCCTGGCTATTACAGAGTTCATTAAAAAGCAAAATTAGATCTCAAAGCAACCTGCTGTCCAGGCTCACACTACTAGATACCTTCCTAAAGTTAGTCCATCCTCCTTGGTGAATTAAAACAGAATGCTCTCTTGATCTGGGAATATTCAGTTTTAGCAGGAAACAGACTTGCCTACCAGCTGCCCATCTCGGAGACATATTCAAATACTTCACCAAGAAAGCAGGAGACCATTTGTTTTGTCACAGTGGTTAATCTTATGAATGCCACCATCTTAAGCTTCTAATGTGCAAAGGTGGGAACATTCTTAGTAGAAACAATCTCTCCTTCACTGGTGCCATGGAGTATTGGTCTGTAGGAGGAAATAGTCCCCCATGGAAGATGTTGTTCAAAGTCCTGATATATAGAGAAAATTAATGCTTTTGAAGTTCTCAGATAAAATAGTTAGCAACAGAATGTAGCTAGCTGTAATTCACTAAAAAAAAAATCTGATTGATGTGACAGACAGATGCCTGACAAAGATAAAATTCTTTTGATTTCAAAGAAAAGTTTTCGAATACATGAAAATATTGGTTTAAAAAAACTGGACATGATAGGCTTGAATCACTTAGTTACAGGAACTTGTTAAGAAGATAAAAAGGATTTCATTGGTAAAAGAAGAGTTATTATGAATTTTTATCATCAGACTAGCCTGTGGAAAGCATCCCTTTCACAGTATCTGGATACTTTTCTGGGAAATGAAGTCTAAAGCACTCTTACTTTACTAAAACCTTGCTTCTCTAGCATTAGGAAAAAAAATGGTTAAAAAGAAATATATCCCAAACTGCCTAACAGAAAACAAACCTCATGTTATTCTAACTCTAGCATGAATGTGATTGCCTTCCTTTCTTAGGGTTATGTTGCCTCAATATTAATTGCTAGGGATCAAGGAGAGTGTCTTAAAATACTCAGAACTCAATAAAGCCACAGTGAAATTGAGTGATAGTTATAAAGAGCTGGATAGGGTATTGTCTGGTGGCCTACAGGCAAAAAATGCAGAACTAGGTACCAGGAAGACTTTAAGTTGAAATCCTAATTCTGACAGTGACTAGTTATACTATAGGCAAGTCATTTTCACTTTTTTATCCTAATTTCCTCATCTGTTAAAATGGCAGTCAAAACAGTGGTAGTACCTTTCTTATAGGGGTGTTGTTGGGATGTTCAGATGAGGTGTTGTATCAAAAGTATTCACAAACTTTAAAGCCTAAGATACATGTTAGTTAGTCCTGGAAGAAAGTCAAAAAGGATCTAATAAGGGTCCTGTCTCTGGGAGGAAAACAAAATGTCACTTAAAAAAAATAATCGCAGTGAATAGAGCATTGGCCCTGGAGTCAGGAGGACCTAAGTTCAAATCCAATCTTAGACACTGGACACATTTACTAGCTGTGTGACCTTGGGCAAGTCACTTAACCCCAATTGCCTTGGCTTCCCCCCTCCAAAAGAATGATCGCAGTAGGGGACAGCTAGATGGTTCAGTGGATAGAGTACTAGGCAGATGTAAGTTCAAATCCAGCCTCAGACACTTCCTAGTTGTGTGACTGAACAAGTCACTTAACCCTGATTGCCTCCTAAAGAATAAATAAATAAAAAGAAATCATGGCAGAATAGTCACCAAATGATTTTTGGGGGGTATTCATTATTTTATTCCTCCAATATGTATGGTGTGTGTGTGTGTGTGTATATGAAAAGTATTTGATGTTGAGTGAGGGGTACATTCAGCTCTACTCAACTAGGCAAAAGGCACCGGTCCAAATAGACTCATACTAATCAGATTTTAACCACTTATTCATTTGGTCATGCTTATTCATCTCTTGTCATTATGGCTCCCTTCTTCACTTTTGCTAGAGATCAGAGAAATTAGAACTGCAAACAAGGATGTATCGGTAAATGTTTAACAACTGGCTCTCTGGGGGGAAATGTACACAGGACATACTTTTAAGTATAATCTGTATTATTAACATTTTCTCCATCACTTACTTAAGTCCAAACAATCAACAAAACAACAAAAATCAAGTCCTAATTTGTAGTGTTTGTCAATTTCTGAGGTATAAATGCTCATACTGAAATTCATATTAATAATCAGCTCTCCATTAATTTTGCTCTAGAACACCCCTGACTGCAAGATACATTAGAGTTCATCTAAATCTAATCCCCTCTTTTTGGAGACAAAGAAACTCATTCCTTCAGTGACTTTCCAAATGACCTACAATCAAGGATTAACTCTAGTACATAACCAATCTTGAGCAGGGGCTAGGAAGTCTTTCTTACTGGGCCACTTGGTGTTTATAAACAAAAGACAGAAACTATTTTTGTTCCTAAGGGGGGGAAAGGAAACTATTTCTCTTTCAGAGGTGTTTTTTTTTTTTTTGCTGAGATTCTGCAAATATGTTAATATGTGTAAAGTGCTTATAACAGTGCCTGGCACATAGTAGGTGCTTAATAAATGCTTGCTCTCTTCCTTCCCTCTTCCCTTCTCCAGGATAACCCCCCAAAAAAATTGGTCATGACTGCATGGGTAAACTATACGTTGGAGAGAAGGAACATCAAATAATATTTCTGGATATCTATTTTTCCTGTGTCCACAGGGACATAGGATATTTAAAGATGAAAGGAACTTGCTAGATGATTCAGAAAAACCTGGAAAGACATAAGAATTGATGCAAAGTGAAGTAAGCAGAACCAGGAGAAATTTGTACAAAGTGACATTAATATTGTATGATAATCAACTATGAATAACTGAGAAATTCTTAGCAATGCAACATTCCAAGACAATTCTGAAGGACTTATGATGAAAAATGCTCTCCACTTCTAGAGAAAGAACCAATGGAATCTGAATGCAAGTTGAAGCATACTTTTTTTAAAATTGTGTTTCTTAGGGGTTTTTAATCTCAATTTTCTTTCACAACATGGTTAATATGGAAATACATCTTGCATGATTGTATGTATAATTTGCATCAAATTACTTGCCTTCTTAAAAGGGGGAAACAGAGAGAGGGAAGGAGACCATTTGGAACTCAAAATTTAAAAACAATAAATGTTTAAATTATTAGGGGAAAATAAAATATAAAATTGTCAATTTAAAGAAAAAGGAAGTTGCTAATCTAACTCCAACATTTACTATTGTTGAAAGCTCCAGTGAGATTTCAGGACAGGTTTTTATTGGAATAGTTATTTACTAGTAAAGTATACTGATGGCCTGTTTGTCTCTCCACTTTGACCCATACCTGATATAATGAAAGTTTGTAGGTTCATATTATACCACCTTGAGCTGCAGTCAAAGTGTGAGTACAGGTTAAAAATGGTTGATGGTTGTAGGGCATGTTGACTGATGCTGCTTGTCACAACATATAGGAATTGCACAGATGCCTAAAGGATCTGTGATTTAATCAGTATAGGAAAACCCTGGGTGGAAACCCCCTCTACCCAGGCAGATTTACCCTATCTATGACAGTAGATAAGCTCAGAATCACATAGAGGCCAGTGAATTTCTCAGGCTGCAAAGCAAGTAAGTGCCACTGTAGGATTTGAAATCAGATTTTTCTCCACTCTTAAATCCAGCACTCTAATTCACTATTCTATGCTGCTCTTTCTAGGATATAGTTTCTTGACCTTTTTAAAAAGTCAAAGCAATTCACCATTTGCAGAGGTTCAACCTATCCAGTGTTAAAGTAGAGGAAGAGAGGAGAGAGAAGACAAGAGAATGAGTGAGAGAGATTGAGTAAAATTCTGCACAACTAACCCCATGAGAAAGGAAAAGGAAGAATAGCCAGGGATTATTTCCTATTTATCTTCCAAGACTGCTCTACATGGAAGAGAGCTACTTTGTAATAGAGAAAGGCAAGCCCTTCTGAGGAAAAGTGTTAGTTATCTTTTCGTGTGTCTGTATCTTAGGATCTGGGATTGTCTTTCTGGCTTAGTAGAGTATTGATAAATAGGTATGAGGCAAACATGACAGACTTTTATAACAACAAAAACCACTCTGGTCAAAACATTTAATATTTATGATATTTGTAAAAATAATTGTCACATTCCAGTACTCAAAAGAGGGAAACCCACTAGTATTGCATAAAGCTTCCTAGCATGTATCTATTGTCATTTTATATTTGGAATTGTAGACTTTTAGATTGGGAAGAATCTTTATATGTCTTTTTTTTAAAAGCAATTGGGGTTAAGTAACTTGCCCAAGGTTACACGGCCAGTTATTTTGTGTGGGTGTTAAGTATCTGAGGCTGAACCAATCTGGGGGCACTCTTACTCACTGCTCCACCTAGCCACCCCTTTATACGTCTTCTTATTCAACCCCCTGATCATATAAATGAGGAAACTGAGGCCCAGAGAGCCTAAGTGATTTCCCAAGAACCGAGATCTTTTGACTGGAGAGCCATTAATCTTCCTATTACACCTTTGTATCACCATTACACCTTGTATCACCAAGAGAAAAGCTTGCACTTGGTAAATGCATAATAGAAACTTGTTGCTTGATTGAAAGGATAGTGACTGCTGATGTCTGAATGTCTCAGGAAGAATTTACAGGTGATGCCAATGCTTTCTTCACAGGGCAGATGTAAAAGCTATGTCTTGAGCTAGAGAAATGTGGAGTCCATCTGGAAGTAAAGTGGGAGCTAATGGGCAACTGCATCTAAGGCTATTGAGAAGCTGTGCTTGGAAAGAACAAGTCTCAGCAGGTATCAGAGAGTCCTTGAGTGGAGGTGAGGGAGGAAGACTAAGAAGAAGAAATTGGTCACCCTTCAGAATGGAAGTGTATAGATCCTGAAGTTAGTTTGAAAGAAGAAAAAAAAATTTTGCCCACTTACGTTGTTCTAGATAATCTCTCCAGAACTCTCCCTATCCCAGAATCTCCCATATAAATGATGTAAAAGAAGAGCTTGTCGCTTATATTTTTTAAATTAAAAAAAAAAGCTCCTTAAGAACAGGCACTGTCTTTTACTTTTCTTCATGTCCCCAGCAATTAGTACAATCCCTGGAATGTAGTAGGCATTTAATAAAATGTTTGCTGATTGGACTTTTTACCTCTCAGCACCAAGGACAGTGACTTACACATAGAAGGCTCTAGATGAGTTTGTTCATGAATAACTTAATGTAATTGATTCTTCAAATGAGTCACTGATATTCCCAGGAGAAATCCTGAAGGATTCTCAGGATTCAGACATCAGAATTCAATCCTTTCTTAGAGAGTTAGTGGGATATGGTAGATTGTATAATGTCAGACTTAGAGTCAGGGAGATCTAGTTTCAAACACTGCTTCTGACGCGTGCTAGCTGTGTGGGTTATTTAATCTTTCTGAGTCTTACTTTCCTCATCAGTGAGGGTAGAAATAAGAATCACACTTACCTCCCAGAGTTGCTGAATTAAAATAAAATAAGGTATATAGAGTCTGTACTTGTGTCAGTTATTATTTCACCTTCAGTCTCTTAGAGTGGTGTAGGACCAGAATTAGGTAGCTAACAGAGTAAAGGAGACTGATAGGCAGCCATAGCAATTTGTGTCCTAAAAAATAAACTTTAAATTATATTCAATAGTGGTGGTTTTATGCAGTGATTTCTAAATAAAATCTAAATAAAATAAAAGAAAAGATCCATTTAAAATAGTGACCACCTTTATGGTTGGAGAAAGTTGTAAATGCAATATGAATTTGATGCAATTCACCAAGAATTATTAGAGACCTACTATGTGTAGATCACTATACTAGGGCTGAGTGAGACATGAAGTTTAGACAAGACATAGAACCCTGCTCTTATGGAACTTAGAGTCTAATGGGGGTTTGACACCTACACAGAGATCTATAATGCAAAGGCATACATAAGCATATCAGGGGATTATGAAACAAAGTATTATGAGAGGTCTGACCAAGAAAAGGAGATCAGTCAGGTAGGAAATGAAGTCTCTCAATAATTAACCTATCCCAGCTATTTGATGGATTCAGGAAAGTAGAAATGAAGGGATATACAAGCAGTGATAGCATAGAGAGGGGATTGATACAATAATAATATTGACATATATCATACTTTGTTTTGCAAAGCACTTAATTTGAGCCTCAACAACACTTCGAGGTAGACACTACTGGCATTATTATCACCATTTCACAGATGAAGAAACTGGACATGAGAAATGCTACTCAGTACAGTAAATTTAACTTGGTAACTAAGTGGCTCTGAAAGTAAAGTAAAAGGAAAAATCAGAGATAACTTGGGATTTTTTTTCTGCCAGGAAGAATAAACTTTGGGCTTGAACAACAGAGCAGATATAGGAGTTCTGACTCAAGATAAGTGGGAAGAAGGCAAGAGATCATCTAGGTGTTAGTTAAAATCACCAGACCCAGATGAACTGCATCCTAGGGAACTGAAAGAACCAGTAGATGTGAATGTTGGGTTAAGTCAAACATCTTCAAAATATAAAGAATTGTGGAGAGTTGCTGAAGGATGGAAAAAGAACCAGCATTGTCCTGATTTTAAAAAATTCAATTCTAAACTGCATAGTATAAATGGAAAGTGTAAGAAGAACGCAGAGAAGGTAGAGATCAGTGTGGCCTTGAGCTGTACCTTAAAGGATGGGTAGGGATTAGGATGGGCAAAAAGAGAAGCCATTCTAGGTAGGGGAAACATGAGAATGGCAAGGAGGCAAGAATAGACATGGTGCCCAAAAAGGATGAAAAAGATAGTGGCCTTACCAAAGTAGAGGTTGGGTTTTAGAAGAGTTGGAAACATGGTTGAAACAGCTGAGTGGGGCCTGCTAGGTGTCAAAGTGGATAGAGATTATGACCTAGAGTGAGGATGATCTGAATTCAAATGTAGCCTCAAACACTTATTAGATGTGTGACTCTGATCAAGTTATTTCACCTCTCTCTGCCTCAGTTTCCTCATCTGTAAAGTTGGGATAATAATATACTTACCTCTCAGGATTGTTGTAAGGTTCAAATGAGATAATACTTGTGAAATGCATTGCAAATCTGAAATCATTATGTAAATGTAAGCCTTTGTTATGAAAAGTTCAACAAAGGAGGCCAGGCATGATACCAGTGGCAATAGGGAACTGGGATTAGTACATATGAGAGTGGTATGAGAAAAGTAGTTTGGGGAAGAATAATATTACTATCCTGCCTGAAAGTCCTTCTGTGGTGAGAGTGACTGTTTTCCCAAAAGCTATGTCCCTGGAACACAAGCTCTGCCAAGGCTTACCAAACTAAAAAGGCTTCAATTTCAAGCTTAGCAATGGACTTCTTAGCTGTCATTCACAGATCAGTATCATTAACTTTAGAAAAGTTCATTAAAAAGGTTGGCTATCAGTTGACAAATCTTGGGGAAGCCACAACTCATGAAGAGTGATCCATCTACTAAGGAAAAGATCCACACCATCAAAGTCCTGGGTCTTTAGCAGCATTGGGGAAGTCCAAATATATAGGATGGGTTACAGAAAAGAATATGCTGGAGGCAGGGAAAGCATGAAGATGAAGGAGCAAACCTGCCATATTTTGAAGAAAGGAATAAAAATATTTAACATTGAATGAAATGGGTAAAAGAGAAGTTGAATCAGAGGTTTTTGTTTATTTTGTTTTTTTAGCTTGAGATACTGAACGAACTGTGGTACATTGACAGAAATGGGCTAGCATGCAAGGAAAGATGTATTCTTGAGAATCTTTTTTTCTGTCTTTTGTCAATGCAGATCACTCTACATTGGGAAGAGATTAGTTGAAGTAGATTTAGTACTGTTGAGAATGAGCAAATTATTATTTTCTATATTTATTAAATGAGGGACTTCACATGACTTACTTTTACTCATTTGAGTTATTAACCTTTCTTATAGGAGCTCTCCATTTCCTGCCCTCTCTCCACCTCTCAATAATCCAGATTCTTAGAACTCTTAGAAGCATCTTCTTTTTTTTAGATTTTTTTTTATTTTTGCTTTTTGGAGGGGGGAAGGTAGGGCAATTGGGGTTAAGTGACTTGTCCAAGGTCATATGGCTAGTTTTGTGTTAAGTGTCTGAGGTTGTATTTTAACTCAGGTCCTCCTGACTCCAGGGCCAGTGCTCTATTCACTGTGCCACCTAGCCACCCCAGAAACATCTTCTAACCAGAACCATCTCAACCAGGTTTTCTCCCCACATGTAATACATATGCACATATGTGAATGTATATGTGTATATAGATATGTAGATATATGTATGCATGTGTATGTGTGTGTATATTTATACACATTCTCCACTGAGGTTTAAACTTAATTATTGTACTTTCATCAGGGAAGGAGGATAACAAGCTATCCTACTTTACAAAAACTGTTCATAAGTCTGAAGACATCATGAAGCTATCCCTCAATGTTCTCTTCTATTGCTAAGAATACCCAGCACTTTCATGTTTCCTTAAGCATTTCTTTAGTAGGTTCAAATGATTACACCAAACTCCTCCTTCCACTCCCCACCAGCATGTAAATCATGAAAATCATGACATCTTATTAGTAATTGTTTCTTAGGCAGACTCTGAAGAGAATTTGGTTTTGTTGTGAATGGAAAATGCACGACAGTGGAAAATCAATGTGAATAGAGAATGGATCTGTGTCCATCAATTGATGCATCCCTAAAACCTTTTCAAAAACTCCTCCTACCCAAGCAAGGATCCTATCTTTTCCTAACAGCTTTGGTATAACAGAAAGAATTCTAGAGGAAGAGCCAGGAGACCTGGATCCTACTCATGTTTCCATCACTAGCTTCCTGTGCTATTTTGGGCAGGTCCTTGCCTGGAAAAACAAACCAACCAACCAGGGGTTAAACTAGATGAGATCTAGGGTTCATTGGAGTTGTTTCCCCCATTATACAATGAGACACTTGAGGGCAAGTACGCTTTTGTCTTCTTTTGTATCCCCAACACTTAGCCCGATGCCTTGCACCTTGTGAGTGCTTCATAAATGTTTATTGACTAATGGACTGAGTTTTATGAAGTTAACAGCCTGTAAGGTTCACAATAATTGGTGACATTTTCAAGCACAGTAACACACCAACTTTTAGTATTCTATCTTTAATGAACCTACTTAACATATTTCATGCATTAACCTGACTTCTCATGTAAATAAAAGTTTCCTTTACTTTACCTTGCAGGTCTAAATTTCATGCTTTATATCAACTTCCTAACTCTCTGACACGGACTCTTAAAGTTTTCTTAATTCAACATGAATTTCCAAGGCTACAACTGGACATATTTTTCTTTAGAGAATGTCAAACTCATACCTACTATAAAGATACATACCTAGTAAAAAAGATACATAACCTTTTGATTCCTTGTTCCATTGAGAAATCTAAAAATATTTTACGGAATTGGCAAATAAACCACGTTTTGGCCCACAACATGCTTATTCTCTCTAGGTGGACTTCAGTCTCCTGCATACCCTCTAGATACTTGATTTTCCTATGGGGAGATTAACGGGACTCAGAACTGTGCCATTTAGATGTAGCATCCCTCAGGACTTGTCATCACTGTCCTTAGATGTTAGAATTATTCATTGAGGAAGCCATTAGTACCATTCAATCTCACCAACTATAGGCTGAAGGAACATGCCTTAGTCCATTGACCTAATTTCCACTATTCTCACATTCTAATAAAACAAAATTTGCCTTCAGATACAACCCCAATACTCTGAGGATCCACATCCAGAGATACACTCATATTATCTGAGGATCTACACCCAAACACAATCACAAATGGCTCACACCCTGTTAGCATTCAGTCACATTCTTTAATAATGTTAGTATCATTTAATAATACTATAAGTCTTTTCAAGCACAAACTCATGCTACTATTTGCTTTTTTGACAGCATTAGCTCTCTGTACACATACCCTACACCATACTCTCAAGGGTTAGTTTGATAGCCAAGTCTATTTAATTGATTACCTGCATCAGAACATCTTGATACCTCATACATACATATACATACATACATACATATACACATACATACATACATATACACACACATTTTAAGCATTTGGGAACCCAAGCCTGCCTCAACTCAGGCCTATAACCACTGTTTCTTCATGGTCTGTCAGCTTCTAAACTAATATGGAAAGCCTTAAAGTAAACACACATGTTTTTGGATGCCTTTTTTTCAGAAAAATGAATAAAAAAGCTAAGTGTTTATACTGAAGAAATTGAGTACTAGATGATTTATAGTAATGATGGCATGGAAGATCAATGTAGTACAGTAGACAGTGGGCTAGTCTGGGAGTCAGGAGGACCTGGATTTAAGTCCTGCCTCTGACAGAGGACCAAGGGTACCTCTAACACTACTAGTTACAGGTTAATTGCTGAGATGAACAAATGAAGGGAGTTCTCACACTGGAAAGTATCTGAATCAATGAAATTTTACATGTGAACAACGCAGAAGTGTGAGTAACAACAATAAAAGTCTTATACTAATGCATATATGACTTCAGTACCTCAGTGGCTATGTGCTTTTACCAATATGGATACTCCCCATCCAGTGGTGCAGATCACAACCAAAACTGACATAGCCAAACTATGTGGTTCTTGTTCACATTCCCTCATGAATCTGTCCAACCTCTCCTAGATTTCTTGACGTTGCATTGATACCAGTGGAGTATATAGGTTGACCATTGGTTATCTCTTGTTCTATCTGACTGATCCACTTCCCTTCAAGTTACATGCATTTACATCTTTTTTTCTGCTTCTATTTAATTCCTTGTTTGTAGTGTAGACATGGCAGCTTGATCATCCTTCCTGTAAACTTCTCCCATTGACTTATTGGTGATCTTCATCTTTAGTTCTTTGCAGATTGTTGTTCCATGGCTCTCAAACATCACCTGAAGAATACTGGTATTTAAAAAAATGGAACTTTGGGGGTGGCCAGGTAGCACAGCGAGTAAGAGCACTGGCTCCAGTGTTGGAATGACCTGGGGATCAAATCTGGGCTCAGACACTTAGCACCCACCCAGAAACACCTGGCCGTGTAACCTTGAGCAAGTTACTTAACCCCAATTGCTTAGGGGCGGCCAGGTGGCTCAGCAAGTAAGAGCAGCGGCTCCAGCGTCAGAATGACCTGGGGATCAAATCCAGGCTCAGATACTTAGCACCATACCCAGAAATAACTGGCCGTGTAACCTTGAGCAAGTTACTTAACCCCGGTCGCTTTAAAAAAAAAAAATGGAACTTTGTTTCAGAGAGAAGCTGCAAGAGAGCTTCTTATCCTTTTCTGTATAATATCTCTTTGTTAATCTATTAATACTTATGAACCTCTTCTCAGAATAATGTTTTTAAATATATAAAATGAAATTCACAGGATTATGGAGGAAACTATATAGAAATACAGTTATCAAAATATTTTAAAACCCACAGATTGTCAAAATCTATTTATAGAGTCCTTGAGGGGCCCATGGACCCCAGATTAAGAATCCTTTAGCTAAAAGAATTGTATAATTTCCCAAACACATCCAGTTTATTTTCCTTCTATTTCTCAATTTTGTCCCAGCTTACTGCCCATTTTCAATATCTTTCTAAGATACATGAATCATTGATGAGTTCTATAGTTTGTCTGTTCAACTGCCTTGTCACAGTCTGAACAATGGGTTTTCTTCATCTACTTTGTTTTTCCTGTGTGAATACTTAGACCAAAATATTTTAAGTGATTATGAATCTCACTTAAGAGGCTCTACAATGTTCCAGGAATTAATACAACAAGTATAATGCCACATGCAAATACAAACATCTGAAAAACAGGTAAAGCATGTCTCCTAAGTCTATAAGCTTCAGAGAAAAGGCTAACCTGTATTGGTAGAAGTTGTTTCCTTACCTGGGAGCTCCCTACACCAATGAAATCACACACCTAGTCCCTGTCTATATTATTAGCATTGGCATTATCTATTGACAAATTTTAGATTTGCACTCCAGAAATCTTAACAGGACATTCCTGCAATGTAGTAGTAACTAGCAATATACCATGAGCTTTTAAGAAATTGCTTTAATTTTCATTATTTCTTTTTCCCCTCACTTAAGACTATTATTTCCATATTTTCTATTAAATAGCTTTCAAGCATCTCATTTACGAAGACTTCCTAAGCAGTTCAGAAAGACTGAATGATAAGAGTATGTAAATAACATAATTTTTGTTTCAGGAGAACAGAACATTTTAATAACTCGTAAGGTGTTACCATGTTTCTATGGATAGACCTCAGAAATTATAATTCTAAATCTGTGAATGTTGAAGAAAGATTGATTTAATTATTCCTTTTCTACTTGTCTCTACTTTTATGTATCTTACTACAATTTGACTTAAATAAGGTCCAAAATGCCAGAAAAGTAATTTGAAATACACTTCTACTGATTTAAATACAATAAGCAAAAGGTTAGTGAAAGCTCAAATAAACTGTGTACTCATGCTAAAATATTGTTAAATGTAATTAAACTCGAGCTCTACATCATATGTAAACATCAAAAGGTTTCCTTTTAATTTTATGCATTCTTTTGAACCTACAATTTTATCAGTATAGGAAATTCCCAAAGAAGGAAACTCCTTTTATCAACACAGGTCAACACTTTCTCTGCAACTTCTGGCCTTGAAATATTACTTAGAAAATCAAGAGGGTAAAATGACTTGCCCATAGCCCACAAGGCTCATAAAGTCAGAGGAAGGATTAGAGACCAAGTCTTCTTGGCTTTTAACTATCTATCTACATTTATGATGCCTCTTTGAAAAAGAAAATTGATAACATTAATACTTTGAGTATATTTACAGCATTCAGTCTTGTAAATAGTCAAATCAACATATACTTGTAACTTACAGATAGTCAGTGAAAGTGGGAAGAGGTATGGTGGTGTTGGGGTATAGCGCCAACCCCATTGGCATACCCAGGATGGCTGCTAGCACAGGTTCTTAGCTCTGCTTTACTAGGAAAGATAGCTCTTCAAGAGGTCAACAATCTTTTAAAATTACATTCACAGTTCAGCAGAAAAGTCAGCACCCTGAACTTCAGAGAAAATACAAGCAGAGATATAAAGACCAACACCCAGGGCTTCTAACTATCTGAGAAATTAGCACAAATCAACAGACAGATCCAACTGTCTGACCAAGGCAATACATACATAGTTACCAGAGGGAAGCATCAACATCTGCGTTTTTCAAAGCCAGAGGGCTCCTTAACAGCTACCCAGAGCCTCATCTGGTCAAATCACAAGAACACTTTTCCAATGAGTGAACCCCAAAGCAAAATGCTAACCTTAGTGTGTGTGTGTATGGGGGTGGGGGGGCGTGGATGGGTGTGGATGGGTGTGGATGTGTGTGTGTGTGTGTGTGTGTGTGTGTGTGTGTACACCCTTTTTCAGAGCCAGACTCAGTTCGTAATTAGAAATCAACAAAAGGTGTGAAAATCTTCCTAAAAGCAAGCCTCCCATAAGCAAGCTTCCCTTAATGGGCTCCATGTGAGGCCTATTAATGGGCAGGGAAGATCTTATATCCTATTAACATTACAAGGGGGCAAAGCCCAAAGTTGGAGTCAGAGCAATTAGATTCAAATCCTACTTGTATGGCTTTGACCAAGTCACCTAACCTTTCTTGGCCCCAGTTTCCTCATCTATAAAATAAGGAGGTTCAACTAAATGAATTTTAAGATCCTTTCTGACTCTAAATTTATGATTATAATTAATTGATGTAGATAAGTTTTAGGATCTTATCTTCCTAACTTTCAACCTATGTGTTGCTCTTCAAACTCAAACAACTTCTCCTGGTTAGCGGCTTTCTAAAATTAATAATATTATTATTTATAATAATAAATAATATTATTAATAATAAAATTAATAATAATATTATTTATAATAATATTAATAATAATAAAATTAATAAGGATTTTTTTCTAGATCAAGCCCTAAAACTGAGCACTTAAGAATCTCATAATAGGGGCTGTCAACAGTGGATCAAAAGAGCCCTGACTTTGTTGCCTGTTTTTGACTGTTTAAAGACTAGATAAAGGGACATGTATCCCTAATCATCCACAAGCCTGGAACTGGAGAACTAAAGAACAACACTTCTCAGGATACTTGGAGCGCAAAACTGAACTTTTGGCAAAGAAATGCCAGGACTTTCTGGCCAGGTTGACTTCTGATGTTTCAGAAGTAACAAATGAAGAAATTCTACATGTCACCAAACAGAGTTCACAATTGGAGCATACATAATGTGTTCTTTGCATGTTAACCTCAACACAGTGATATTATAGAATAATAGCTAACATTTATATAGTGCATTAAAGTTTGTAAAGAATACTGCATATATTATTTATAAAGAACTCACAACAATCCTGAGAGATGAGGGCTACAGGAACTATCTTATCTATTTTGCATGTAGCCCATATAAACTCAGGATCCTTATTACAACTCTCTCAGCCCCATTGAAAAAGTGAGTCTCCAGAGCTTGGATACATCTTTGCTTTAGGTTCTGAAGATACCACTCAGGAGCCAGGGGAGATTCTCTAAAGCTATCAGTCCAATCCCCCCAAGTATACTTCCTCCCTCCAGGATTATTACTTGAGAATCAGGTCTGGCATCCAGTCTTAAGTAGCTTTCAGAAAGAAGTTGAGAATAGCTGGTTTTAAAAAATCCCCCTGAAAGCTATGCTATACTCCGTAAGTAAGCACAGAGTTTAAGGGGGAGAGGGCTCAACCTTAAAGCATATATGTCACAAAGAGGTAAGTCTCAATTTCTGGTTTCTAAAATAAGTTCCCTTTAGGCATAGTGTAGTTTCTTTGCTGGACTCCATTGTAGAACTACAAATCTGCAACCATTCTGTCCTTGGCTCATGATGGTCTATAGATTTCATTAAAACATGAATAGGAGAATGGGAAATTCAACATCCTATAGACTCTTCAAAGCTATCAAGTTTTGGGGGGAAGGAGGAGATAGAAGGAGAGGTAGTCAAGGTCTCTTCCCTCTCCCTCCCCCAAGGACTTCCTCCTCAGGAGTATTCTGGAAAGTCATAACTGCTCTAATTTTTGAAACTCTTGATTCCAGCTAACTTAAATCTTTTATAAAAGAGGGCATGGAGGGTATAATGAAATCCCTAACCAATTGGAACAGACCTCTTGCATGCCAATAGTTCATCTCATCAAATAGCTCTCAAACTTTTCACACATATTCTAATGTCTATGGTTGAAAAAGATTGATGGGACATTTTATCTCCGTGACTTGATTAAGTCAGTATCAGTTAATTTCACACTCACAGACAGATGGGGAAGCTAAAGGTCAGAAGTTAAGCCTTGACCATGATGATCACATAACTGTTAAGTGTCAGAGGTAGGATTCAAATGCAGGTCTTCCCAACTCTAATACTAGGGCTATCTCCATAATATGATGTCTCTCAAGGATATTGTATAAAACCTCCATACTTGGTCTACTCCATGAACTTCATTATGTGTTTCTTTTAATTATATTCCCATATAAGATCTATTTGTTTGCAATTCTAATTTGTGTATTGGATACCCCGTATCTATGTTTGACTATGTATCTGGGTTTAGTAATGTGCATGTAATCTGACTTATGTAAATGATTTACCTGTGCACCTGGCATAATTTGCAGGGACTACAAACTTTTTTACTGGGAGGAGAGTTTAAGGGAAACAGGGACCTTTGTCATAGTGACTTAATATCAGTGCAATGATCTCCAGCTCTGCATCTCCCCTTATGTCATTTTATTTTTAAAAAATCTTCTTGAGGACTGTCGAAGCTTCAAGACAATTATTCTGGCCTAGTACTAGCATGATCAAAGTCAAAAGAATTCATTTGAACTAACCTAGCTGGTAAGAAGAGCAAGAAAACTTTGCATTTGAGGAATGCATGAGTCAAAACCAAAATATTTCGATAAATGCTTAAGAGTTGCTTAACCCCCAGCCTATTCCCTAGTTCACTATGTCTCATCTGTCCCTTATTTCCATGCTTGAGGCTTTGGCAAACATGTCATTTGTTCCCATTTTCTCTAATATACCTGTTTGTATGCTATCCTCTCCAGCTTTCCCTACCTCCTAAAAGGGATCAAAAGAAAAATATATATATATATATATAGTTGTATAGATATAAATATATACATATAGGACTATATCTATGTAGATTTGGATATGTAATATAGCTAATATATTTATGCTATAAATGTATATAAAATGTAGATACAGCTCTATACTATACATGTATATAAAATACAGACCTTCATCTATACTATATATAATATAGGTATAGATTTATAGGATGTCTATATATAAAATATAGATATAGAGCTATACTGCCCACCCCCATGCACAAAGATAAGCCCAACAGATTGAATTTCTCTTCTCACCCCACCCCCAATATCATAAACAAAAAACTAGACTGTCTAGAGTATTTCACATACTAATAAGAGAGCTATTCGAATTATTAGAAATTTTTTAGCACTGAAGTTAAAACACTTGCACTGATTTGGCATGAAATCATTTGTATGTTGTATGATGTTCTTGGTGTGAAAGAACTTAAAGTATCCTCCCTAGTCTACTGACAAGACAGTAGTAGCCGTGGAGTCAGGACAGACGGATTCATCTGCTGAATGTTTGGCAGTTTTGTGGTTGTGGACAAGTATCTATCTCTTGGAGCCTTAGTTTCCTTATCTATAAAATGAGAATGATAAAAATTATATTATTTCACCTGGTTGCTGGGATGAAAATGCTTTAAAAGGACTATAGAACTATAAGTGGATATAATTAATATATGTTTGGGTGTTGCCAGGCACTGAGTTGTAGGGAGATACAAAGAAGTACACAGTCCCTGCCTCTGAGTATGATAAGATATAAACAGGCACCCCACATTATTAACTCATGAAGAGATAATCAGCCATAGCAAGGTATGAAATCTGCACAGCTAGCAGTTCAAAGTAAGAAACTAGCCCACAGACCAAGTCAAATCTAGGTTTATAGAGGATCTAGGAAATGAAAAAGACTCTCTCCCTCTGTCTCCTAGAACCTTCTTCCCTGTCTCTTCCTACTTTTTCCTTTCATCACCTGTAGGAAAACATACATTCACACATAGGTGCCAATGATTGGTCTCTGTATACAAAAAGACAGAAGATTCACCTGTCAGAGGAAAGCCATATTAAGCATGCTGCAGACTTTGGTGCATGATTTCTGGGGAGAAGAGCAAAAGGAGCTTGTGTGGAGAATAAGGAAATGGAATGCAGGCTGGAAAGGCCAAGGCCGAGAGGAGCACTGAGGTTGATGGGGTGAGGAAGGAGCAATGTGAAGAATTTGCCCTCCCTTCTTCTCTCCCATTCATCACTAGGTCAGCCTGACACCACAGCCCCTTTGTGAACCAACCCAACATTGTTGTTATTGTTGATCGTTGTTCTCTAAGAGGATCACGTTAAGGTGAGGAGCAAGGCCTGAGGATGGGGAATGAACTGGGGCATAGTCTCAGGCACCAAAAGAGAAAGGCATAAAATACCTATTGAGAGCCATGGGGATTAAAGAGATATTCCCGTGGCCACTGTGTGGAATTAAGTAGGAAACTGACTACATAAATGAGAATTATGTGAATGACTAGGCATCAACACCAACACATACAAAACTTAATGCATTTTTTTCTTAAGTATTTTTTAGTAAAAATGACCATAGCTTAAAGCTTAGATAAAGTCCACCCACACTTCCAAATGAACTACAGTTGGTTTGATTAATCAGAATTTTTTTTATCAGGGAAACATTTTTTACTTCTATTATCTAACTCAATATGGACACAACTTTCTTTGATATAGCTTTAAAAGTGTTTAAACCTTAAAATGTCATATAAAATTGAAGTGTTATTATACTTCTCTCTTAATTTGTCCTGACCTCCATTGTTTTATTTTCAACTTCTTTTTGGACTTTGAGGTGTATTTCTTTTAAGCAGACATCTTAAACTGAACGGTATCCAAAATTGAGCTCATTATCTGCCAACCTACCTAACCCAACTCTCCTCTACTCTAACTTGGTTGTTACTGTTGAGTAACTAAGCTCATAACTTAGGTGTCATTGTTGGTTCTTCAATCTCTCATTACTACCACAACTCCCATAGCTAGTTAGTTGTCAAATGTGGTCATTTCTATCACCCTAACATTTCTCCTATATAACCCTGTTTTTATTCTGACATTGCTACTACTCTAGTCTAGTTCTTCATCATTTCATGCCTGGTCTATTGTACTAACCTACTGGTTGACCTCCCTGATACAAATTTCTCCTCATTCTAGTCTACTCTACACCCAGCAGTCAAAGAGATATTCCTAAAGTACAGGTCTACCAGATCACTTCCCTATATCACCTGCAATCACTTGACTCTCAATTCTCTCCCAGGCTATCAACGATATACCAATGACTCTCTCTTTCTCCATCTTGATCCATTCAACTCTACACTGTCTTGTTCTCATGAGTCCCTAGACCCACAACATGTCACCAGTTGTATCCTGGCATGCCGCAGTCTTGGAGCATCCCCATCATCTGTTTGCTGCCTTTGTGCATACGCATGCACGAGCACTCGAGCACACACACACACAGAGTGTTAACAAAAGTAGGAAAAATAACTCAACAATTCTGACCCAATCCACTACAAATTTATGTTACACAACCTCAACTGGGCCCTCACTGCTGCTAGGCAATCTTTCTACACCTCCCTTATCAACTTACTATCCCATTCTCCATAGAGGCTTTTCTGAACCCTCTCATCTCTTCTCAAACCTCTCTCCCCACTCTCTCAACTGAGAAATTTGCCTCATATTTTACAGAAAAATGAATGAGGCTATTTGCCATGAGTTTCCTCTTCTCCTCTTCCTCTTCTTCTTACTTAGCAGCCCTCTGCCACTACCTCCTTCTTCACTCCTATCATTTGAAGAGGAATTACTCTCTATTAAAGCTAACCCCTCAAACAATCCCATCCATCCTGTCTCCTTCAACAGATTGTTCCCTCTATCATCCCTATTCTATCACTTATTTTTAATCTCTCCCTGTCTACTGGCTCCTGTCCTATCTATAACATGCCCATGTCCTCCCCCATCCCCTAAAACCTTCACTTAATCCTTCCTACCCCCTCACCCCAACTATCATCCTTTATCTTATCTGCCCTTTATTGTTAAGCTCTTTGGAAAGATTACAATAAATGCCACCACTTCCTTTCCTCTCACTATCTTCTTAACTCCTTACAGTCAGGTTTACAATTTTATCTTTCCACTAAAACTACTCTTTTCAAAGTTAATAATGATCTCCTAATTGCCAAATCCAATAGCCTTTTGACAATCTTTATTCTTCTTCTTCTTTTTTTTTTAAAGCAATTGGGGTTAAGTAACTTGCTCAAGGTTACACGGCCAGTTATTTCTGGGTGTGGTGATGAGTATCTGAGCCCAGATTTGATCCCCAGGTCATCCAGACACTGGAGCCGGTGCTCTTACTTGCTGTGATACCTGGCCGCCCCAATCTTTATTCTTCTTGATCTCTCTATAGCTTTTAAGACTTGGGATTACCCTCTTCTCCTTAATGCTCTAGCATATAGTAGGCACTTAACAAATGGATATTTATTTGTAAATATTTATTGATGACTGACTGACCATGAGGTACTGTGCTAAGAACTGCAGAATACAAAAAAAAAATTGCACAAGACAGTCTCTACCTTCAAGGACCTCTCAATCTAATAGGAGAGACAATAAGCAAAAAAAAATTATGTGCAAACTATACAGAGGACAAACTGGTAATAATTAAGAGAGAAAAGGCACTAGAATTCAGAGGGGTTGGGAAAGGCTTCCTATAGGAGGTAGAATTTTAGTTGGAACTTTAAGGGAGCCAGTAGGCAGGGACTGAGGAAGAAGAGCATTCTAGATATGGGTGACAGATACAGAAAGTTCTGGGAACCAGAGCTAGTGTCACTAGATAGAAGGTTTGTGGTCGGAAGTCAGGTATAAGAAGATTGGAAAGATAGGATGGGGCTAGATTATGAAGGGCTTGCAATGCCCAACAGAGAATTTTGTATTTGTGATACAAATGATAGAGGTGATAGAGAGAGACTGGTTTTTTAGCTGGTTGAGTTTATTGAGTAGAGGAGTGACATGATCAGATTTGCATTTTAGGAAAATCACAGTGGTTGAATGCAGGACAGATTGGAGTGGGGAGAGACTTGAGGCAGGCTGACCCATTACTATTGCAATAGTCCAAGCATGAAGTGATAAGGTCTGCACTGGAGTGTGGCAGTGTCAGAGGAAAGAAGGGGGCATATTTGAGAGATATTGCAAAGTGAAGTCGACAAGCCTTGGCAATAGATTGTTTATGAAGGCTGAGAGATGATGAGAAGTTGAGGATTATACTTAACTTGTAAGCCTGAGGGATGATTGTGTTCTTTACCATAACAGGGAAGGTAGGAGGTGTGGGAAAGTTTAAGGGGAATGAAAATAAGTTCATTTTGGGATATATCAAATTTAAGATATATACTGGATGTCTAGTTGGAGATGTCAGAAAAGTAGTTGGTGATGTGAGATTGGAGGTCAGCAGATAGGTTTGGGCAGGATGTGTAGATTTTAGAATTATCAGCATAGTTAATTAAATTCATAGGAGTTGGTGAGATCATCAAAAATGAAGTAATATAACAGGGGGAGAAAAGAGGGTCCAAGACAGAACCCTGTGGGACACCTGTGGTTAGTGGGTGTGATGATCTGACCAATGATACAGTAAAGAAGATTGAGAATGAGATGTCTGATACATAGGAGGAGAACCAGGTGAGAGTAGCATCTCAGAAATCTAGAGAGAAGAGAGTACAAAGGAGAAGAGAATGATCAACAGTGTCAAAGGCTGCAAAAAGGTCAAGGAGATTGAGGATGAAAAAAGACCATTGGATTCAGTCCATAGTAGAAAACTTGGATTATTGACTGACTGACCATTCAATAACCTCCAGTGTCTCTCTGTTTCTTCCAGGATCAAATATAAAATTCTCTGCTTGGTTTTTCTAGCCCTTCATAGCCTGTCCCCTTTCTATGGAAATTTCTAGACTTCTTACACCTTACTCACTTCCATGTGCTCTGTGATCCAGTGAGACTGGCAACTTGTTCCTGGAATATGACTGCAACTCTCAACTCCAGGCATTTTCATTGGCTAGCTCCTCTGCCCGGAACTCTTTCCCTCCTCATCTCTGCCTTTTGACTTCCCTCACTAAAGTCTCAAGAAATCTTTCCTAACATCTCTTGGTTCTAGTGTCTTCCCTCTGAGATTATCTCCAATTTATGCTGTAAAATATCCTGTTTGTACATAACTATTTGTCCATTGTCTTCCCCCATTAGATTGTGAGCTCCTTCAGAGTATAGGCTTTTTTTTAAATTTTCTTTTTATCCTCAGCATAGTGCCTTAATAAATGCTTGTTAACTTAACTTGTTGACTTTATAGCCAATGAAGTGACCACTATCTGTTCAAAGGGGGCATACAAAGCAAACAAAAAACAGTATAAAGGGGCCAAGAGGTTCAGAAAGTCCATTATTTATATGGTAAAGAGAAAGAAGCTTTAGGGACAAACTCTTATGATTCTCTAAGGAAGAGGATGGATTCAAATACGCAAAGTTATTTTTTCAGGAAAAAATAATTACTATTTTTAAAATTTGTATTTAAATTATTTGAAAAAATGATTTCACTTAGGGACTCTTTTTATGTTAAAGAGCAAGGAAGCATTTTTATTACCTCAGTGAAGATTTAAAAATCTTCTGAAATTTATGATGAATTTAACAATAAGCAATTTAAAAAAAAAATAGATTTAGTTTTTGAAGAAGAAACAAATTATACTAGAATTCTTGTTAAACCATTTTTAATTGAGGTAGTTCCCTGAATATGAAGGCTCAAACCAGGAACAATACCAAACATATATTTATTAAGCTATTATTATGTCCAATATGCTATACTACATATTGTGTTGGGTAGAGATCAGTAAAGCCTCTGCTTTCAAGGAGTTTACAATCTACTTGTCCTTTCTTTATGAATGGCTCCTTCCCTACTTCAAACCAAAAATCTTATTTTTGTGTCACTATTAGGATGCCACAAATCCTGACAGCTGTCCTCTGTCTGCTTTGGGGGCCTCTTATGATCCCTCTTCTTTTCTAACTGCTAAGAATAGAATTATTACTAAGGTAGGATGACTAGGTCTTTGGTCCAGGACATTTTGAAGGCACTTAGTTCATATCCAACATAGAAACAATGGAGATATTAAGGCAGTCGGTAGGCAAAAAAAAAATAAAAGTTAAAATAAGAAACTGTCAGATGGAACCCTTCCTCCATCCTCTTCCCCTATGTCCTCTTCCCCTATATCCTCAGCTGTATGTCAGGTGAGATCTTCAATCTGGACCCAAGAAGAAGCTTCCAAACACTGGTCTTTCCAATAAGTCTTTGTGCGTCTAGAATCTCCGTTATCTTGCCAAGTCACGGTATCCTGTACGTGTTTCTCTCTTCTTTCCCCAACTCAATTTATCTTGAAAAGTTGAGACTGTGCTTTGTTGTGCTTGTGCTTGATGTCTAATAATAACAATAATCATAAGTACCACATATGATGTTTTAAGGTTTGCAAAGCATTTTACAAATATCTCATTTTTTCTGCACAATACTCCTGAGAGGTAGGTACTATTATCCCAATTTTACAGGTAAGGGAACTGAAGCAGATAGAAATTAAATGACTTATCCACCTGGTGTCTGAGACCAGATTTTCAGGGAGATTAAGGTTTTCCTGACTCTGGGTAGCTGGTAGTACAGTTGGTTGTTGTTCTTCATTTTCAAAGAGGACCAAAATGACATCACTATGTTGGAGTCAAGTCACAGTGTGTCCAGCTGTGGCTGATCAGATCAATATGCTCTACCATAGATCGGGCACTGATAATCCATATGAACATTTGGAGCGATACAGTAGATAGAGGCTGGAGGCAGCTTCAGACACTTACTAGCTACAGGACTCTGAGCAAGTAACTTCACCTCTGTTTGTCTGTTTCTCCAACTGTAAAATGGGTATAATAATAACATGTCTACCTCCCTGAGTTGTTGTGAGGATCAAATGATCTAATATTTCTAAAAAAGTGCTTAGTACAGTGCCCGGAAAAGAGTAGGCTTTCTATATAAATGCTAACTCCTTCCTTCCAGGTCCAGCACTCCATCCACTCAGACACCTAGTTGTCTATCTACTTGTGATTCTCTCTGCTGGGGTCACCCAGGACCCTCTTTCTCTTCCTTTATATTTCCTTCACCTGCTCTTCTTGGATTCTAAGAAACCCTACTGTTCAATTGCTAGGGCTGATGAAGGAAAGAAATTTCTTGTTCTTCTTGAAAGGCATCAGGAGAAGATGTATTTCTGCTGTCCAGAAGCAGAGGGAGAAATTTGTTTTCGCACGTGAAACAATGTTAAAAATGGTAGGTGGGTTCTGTAGCAATGTAATGGGACTACACAACATTGTTTCTATGGGGAAAATGAGCTCCAGTTTGAGGGAGGAGGGTAGAGCTAGCTTGACTGGTCCCAGGAGCAGATTGCTAAATTTTTAGCATGAGCATTTGCACCAGGGCTTGATTTATTCTTTCGCTGATGATCTAGATGTAAGGAAATAGTAGGGAAAACATTAAAAATGCAAATAAGTTCAGATGTTATGTACATATACATATGTGTATATATATATTTTTTTCAGAGAGCTGGTTGTTAAATATTTACCAGAACACCTCCGGTTCTGGGTTTCATTTAAAACTTATGGCAAGAACAAATAGAAGTATGTATAGAATGATTTTACATATATAGACATATTTGTGTCTAATGGTAGCCATCTATAAAGTGGGGGGGGAGGAAAAACGGAAAAAATAAATTTGTGTAATTTTATTATAGATATAAAAGAACAGCAAGTTGTACATAATAGACTCAGTTTCATTTGCAATCATCTTTTTATTATACTATGTGATGGATATGCATATCTTATTCCACAAATAAAAAATAAAAATAAATAAAACTTATGGCATACAATGATCTTATACATTCGGATTCCTGCATTTTATACTAGGAAGATAAGACTTAAGAAGGAAAGAGAAAATAGAAGATAATAAACAAATAAATCTCATTCTAACTCACATAAAAAAATGTAGTTTTTTTTTTTTTAAACCAAAGGATGAGGGGATAGAGGATTGCAGATGGAAGAGGCTTGGGGAAGGGTATATCTGCCTTGTATATGTATTTCAGAGTACTGTTGAGTGGGGAAGATCCCACAAAAGCCCACAGCCTTCCTCCTCCTACAGTAACTCTTCTGTTGCTTATAATAGTGTTGAGGACTGGTGTGGTGATTGACTCCAGGCACTTCCTGAAGGGACAACTCCCATGGGCCACCTTTAGGATTCTTGGAAACCAGCTGCTTTTAGTTTTCTGGTATTAACTGCTATGCCTGCATATCAAGGCATTCATATCCAAAGATGTAGACTAATATCAGCTGGCATTTATAGAATGCTTTAAGATTTGCAAAGCAAGGCATGGAGTCTTGTGTCTCTCTCTTCCCATTTGAGACTCACATACAAATATTAAGGGTATTTATTATTAGCCCCATTTTATAGATAAAGGAACTGAAGTTCAGATTTGCTCTGGATCACCCATCTAGTAGTTATGTCAAATCAATAAGATTTATTAAGCACCTAGTATGTGCTAGCATCGAGATATGCACACTAGGGATACAAAGAAAGGGGCAGGGGAGGGGGGAAGCAGTCCCTGCCTTCAAAGAACTTTCAGTTAAATTGGGGAGACAATACGCAAACAATTATGTACAGACAAGAACTATAACCCTGGTATGGGAGCTTTAGCATGGTACCTGGAGGCTGGGACTGGTGGATCTCTTCATCTAGTGGGCTAAGACAATAGGGTGTTTTCACTAAATTCAACATTGGTATAGTGAGAGCTCTGAGGGAAGAGAGTGGGTTAGGAGGCTGTCTAAGCAAGGGTAAATCAGTTTAGGTTAGAAAATAGAGGAGATCAAAATGGGACTCAACTATGAGTAGCCCTGTACTTCTAGCCTAGGTAAAACAAACAAACAATCAATCAAAAAAAAAAAAAAACCTGGGAATTTAAAAAACAAAAAGTAGAGGATAAATTGGAAATAATCTCAAAGGGAAAAGCACTAGCATTTAGAGGCCTGGGAAGGGGTTCCTGAAGAATGTAGGATGTCAGAAGCAAGATTTGAATTCCATTCTTTTTTGACTTTGAGATCAGCATTCTATTATTTGGCTGCTATAAACTAACTAGGTCCTAAGCCCCAGTCATACTTCATACAGTATACTCATCAAAGTTCTTCTATCATCTATTCTCTCACCTCATTCTCCATTCCTTTAACTTTCTGGACCAAAGAGCATCTCTCTGGTCACCACTCTCCGGTTGCCACTCCTCTATGGATAGTGTTCCTTTTCACTTTCCACCTCCCCCCTTCCTACCTTCTCCCTTAGAAAGTAAACACCTTGATGTCAGGGATTGGTTTTGTCTTTGAACTTATATCCCCAGGGCTTTTTCATTCACTCCTTCAAATTGTGCTACTGGGATTACAGATGATAGATTTTTTTGATTCTTTATCCAGGCATAAAAAATCTTGCCCATTAAAAAAAAAATCTTGGAGTTGGTGGTTTGAAAATCACTTGAAATGTCACACTGGAAAGGAAAAACACACAAACACACACACACACACACACACACACACACACACACACAGGCCCTGGGAACCTTTGAAAAGAGTTGGCTAGTTATTGATGAACTGGTGCAGGGAGTAAACAGTTTTACCTACAAAAAGGATGTGTGAACAGAACTTCATTAAAACAAAAAACAAAAAGGTCTTTGCAATGTGTTTCAGTTCTGTTAGAGGAAAAATATCAATGGAGAAATGCTATTTTATTAACAAAACAGGGCTAATTTAAAAAAATAGTAATTTTCAAGATTGAAACTGAACAGTGTTGATACTTGTATTAAAAGAAAGCATTAGAAGGCCACATTTCAAAAATGCAGACTTCCTTTTCAGTCATGGATGATTACTAAGTCATTTCATTAAGCCAAATTATGAATTTGCTTTTCAATTAAGTGTCTCATCACTGTCATAGCTGTGATGTGTGTATTTCCATTTTCCAACTTCATCTTGGCAGAAACATCAAAAAAGGGTCTGATTCTCTATAATAGCCATCCTCTGGGCTAGGTTATTGTTTAGCCTTATTGTGTCTTGCATTATTTGGCAGGTATGGGGTCCTGAAATTGTCATGCCTATATATGATCTGAACCAAGAAAGGGGTAGAGGGTAGAAGGCAGAAAAAGGAGGGCCACAACAAATAGCATTGGAATGATAAACGGGCAGGAACATTCTGTAGGCATATTTTTAAAGGCATCATACTGTAACGCCTACCCTTTCCACCAAAATTACAGAAAGAGAAAATAACACTTCCCAGAGACCAGGAAATTATTTGACCCTTTGGGGAAATTTACATAGAACAGCGGGAATTTCAAGAAAGTAGAGGGATGTTTATTTTCCTGACCCGTCAACAAATTATGTCCCATCATTGCCTTGGCACTGCCTCAATCTTTTTCATCCACAACACCCTATCGGTTGGGCAATGGGCAATGTACCATACAAAGTCCTCAAAACCAGCACTGTCTGCTCCTCCTTCTCTGCTTCCCTCCCTCTCTTCTAAAGCTGGCTTCTGTGGGAGACTGATGATTCATTCATCTTGCAGGCGGCTGCCGCGGCCCCCCCCCCCCCCCCCCCCCCCCCACCCAAACTTTTGTCTTTGCGGGACTGGTGTGTTTCTCCCCTCGCGCGGCCCGCCCCCCCCCCCCCCCCCCCCCCCAGTAAAAAAGAGACAGTTTGTTTGCCTCCACTGGGTTGGCCGGGCACGCAGCTCCGGCCCAGCTGCGCTCCCCTCCCGGGGCCCGAGATGGGATGAGAGGATTGGGGGGAAAGCAGGCTGTTGAGCTCTTCGAGTGCGGCCACTCTCCTCTTGATTCGGTCCTCTCTGGCCATCCCCCGATGCATTCGTTCCATCAGAGGGGCTGTTGGGGCTGTTTCCCTCCCTCAGTAGCCTGCCTCCTTCCATCCCTCGCGCCCAGGTCACTGCTCAGTCCTTGATCTGTCCGTTCCACTCTTCTGCAGGTAAAGAGATGGTCAGCCAGTCAAACAGACGCCCACCCACTCTTCACCAGCCCAGCCCCTTCCCTCAAGCGGCACATCCCTGTCACCGTCACCAAGAGCCCCAAGCTGTTCCCTAGCCTTTCATCTCAGTAGCCTCGCCCAGAGCGGATGGAGGGCTACTCCTTTCCTCGAAGTCCAAGAGCGTCTCCTCCCCGACAGAGTCGACACCCCCCTCCCCCCGCCCCCCGCTTCCCTGGAGGCGGCCTTTTGACTGTCTCATCTTCCTCCTCCTCCTCCTCCGCCTTCCTCGCTCTTCTTCGCTGAACCTTAGCCAGCAGCCCGGGGCTACCCTCTCCTCCCCTCCAGCCCAGCTTCAGCCTGCCCAGTCTCTTTCCTTTCCGGGTGCGCCTTTTCTGTCTCTCTTGGCCCCTCCCTCGGAGGGTGGGGAGAGGTGGATGCAGGAGCTAGAGGGGAAGGGAGGGGGAGAGGCGGGGTAGGCGGTCGGAGGGTGGGGGAGTGCCTGGCTGCTCCCGCCCCCTTGAGTGAGTGACTGGCCGAGGAGGTTTCTTTTGGTCTCCCTCCCTCCCTCCTTCCCTCCCTCCCTCCCGCCCGCCAGCTCCCGCTTGCTCCCTGCCCACTCCCCAGGAGAGGACGTTCCGCGCTGCTGCTGCTGCTGCTTCTGCTGCCGCCGCCGCCGCTGCCGCCGCTTCTTTCACACTTTAGTTGGGGATCTGTGTGCGTGTGCGTGTGTGTGTGTCTCACAGTTTCAAGAAAACTGCCCGCGCGCCTCCCCC
>NW_027187372.1:4517415-4640773 GCF_028583685.1 Petaurus breviceps papuanus
ATAATTGAGAGAGAGCGAGAGAGCGAGAGAGAGCGAGAGAGCGAGAGCGAGAGAGAGAGAGAGAGAGAGAGAGAGAGAGAGAGAGAGAGAGAGAGAGAGAATCCAGTTCCTAATCACAAGGAGCTCACAGTTGAATGGGGGAGACAACATGAAAATAACTATGCTACATACAGGGTAAATTGGAGGTAATCAATAGAGGGAAGGCTCTAGAAATAAGGAGCTGATTGATGACCAGAAGCTCATCTGTTCTGCTTGTAGTTCCTAGGAAGGAGGGGTCTTCTTATACGAAAGCTAAAATTCAGTACTAAGAGAACTCAATTAAAAGTTCATCCTGATTCCTCTTTTTTTTTTCATTTTCCTGGGAAGAATGGGGAATGGGGGAAAGATTGGTAACAAACCATCCCTCTTTTGATAGTAGCTTCTCCAAGGAGAAAAGACTAATTTTTTTAAAAAGTAGTTTTATAGGCCACTGTGCCTGTAGGTTCTTTATATGGCATGGGTGACACTGGACATTCTCAGAGATTTTTAGATTAAAAACAAAAGTTTAAAAGAGGAGTTAATGAACCTATTCCCTTATTTCTGCAGTGTGTGACTTTGTCAAAATTCCAGGAATCTCCCTTTCCACCGTCATTTGCTTCTGCAGAGAAAAGAGTATAAAGGGATATATGTTTAGGTCACTGTATATGCCATAAGCTTAGCAGGCTGAAATGAAACTTGGTCTTTAACATTTATAAAAAAAACAACAACTATGAATTGTGTATACATATGTTGTGTGAAATCAAATGAGAAAAGGTGATGATGTTGGCATATATTGTGATTGTAGGTGTTTCCATTATATAGTTGAAGGAAATAAGGAAGACAGAGGTAAAAATTACTATCCAAGTGATGAATAAATGGCGAGACTGTATTTTCTGTCATCCCAGAGTTTCTTAGGTGTGACTGGCTCTCTCTGAGGAGAAATCACAGGGAAGTTACAGAATGCTTGCAGAAATTGGTGTTGTAGGACTCTTTAGTGTGGCAGTCAGCTGAATGCTTGTCTCTCCCACTTTCCATAACCTCTCACTAGTGCATTCTTTATTTTCTAATTCTTAAAATTTCTGGCAGCTTGGGAAGTGAGTTGGAGTTACAGAAACTCATCATCTTTTTGGTGGTATTAAAGCCTGTGAGAAAAGCTATAGACTATTTTTTAACCACTCTCTGGGGCCTAGCCACATTTGCCAAGCTGTAAGTGCTTGAGTGCATGGATGAAGGTTGTCCTCTTGGCTGGCCTTAGGCTTCTACTACCTAGACCAGCCTTTGCCTGAAGTGACCTGGCTTTACCTTGTCTTCTGCCAGTCAAAATTCTGATTCTCCTGATGACTTGGCCTCTGACCTAAGTGTGGATATCAGGATCAGATTCCCATAATTCACACTAAGATGTGAATGAGGCTTGGACCTCTTGGGAATATTTACATTTTAAAAAGGATACTCTTAATTCAAATGAATCTCTAATTGGTAAATGTGTGAGGGTGATATTTTTAAGAAGGGAGGGGCCTGTGGTTGTTCCCTGGCATTGGAACCTCCTCTCCTCCCTTCACTTTAATAATAAAAAGTCATAGCCAGGAAGAACAAGGTGGGCTGGCACCCAGTACTATAAATGAAAACTGAAAGTGTGGAGAATTCTCTACACTTAAAAAAATTAATAGCTTAACTTTATATATCACTTTAAGGTTTGCAAAGTGCTCTACATAAATAATCATCTCTTGAATTTTCACATCAACCCTGTGAAGTAGGTATTACAGATACTATCCCCGAATTTCAGATCAGGAAACAGAATAGAGACATGAGGGGTACTAGAACAATGATTTAAGGTCAGGGGGCCTGGGTTTGAGTCCTAGACTGCCTCTTGCTATTGTCCTGACTTTGGGGCAAATCCCTTAACTTCTCTGGGTCTCAGTTTCCTCATCTATAAAACAAGAGGTAAAACTAGATGACCTTTCTAAAGTCCATTTTAGCTCTAGATTTATGATTCTACAGCTTGCTCATGGTCACATAACTAATACCCTTCTTCCATCCTGTTCCTCTAGTCTAGCCTTGGCTCACTTTGTATTCTAATCCTTCATTCTAGTTGGTGGTTGGTGAGATGTTTGGGAAGGATTTGAGCATATTTACTTAAATGTAGCGAGAGGTGGTCATGTTGAAAAAAGAGTGATGAACTTGGAATCTTCTATTTATTACCTGTGTTGCTACTTTAGGCAAATCACTTTGCTTCTCTGTTTCCTCATCAGTAAAATGAGACGGCTGATTTCTAGGATCTGTTCCAGTTCTAAATCCTGTGATCCCAGGGTAATGTTCTTTTCTGAGGCTTACTGAATAATATATTATTCTAAGCAGCAGCCCAAGCAGGCTTTACTTTTATTTATCCTGTTTGTGCTATCTTGATAGACTGTCTTGTCTCTTCTCTATTTATTATTGGTATAACACTGCTTGGTTATGAAATTTTTCTATTCAGATGATTTTCTAAAACGCATCCTTAAGTGTGGAGAATAAATACACACAAATACTAAGGGTCTCCTGCAATTTCAGCAGTGGTTTACAAATATTCATGTTGCGGAGGATTTTCCAACGATTAAAACACACTAAATAAATTGGATGTGACCGATTTATGGATTTGTTTTGCTTGACAAAGGCAAAGAGAGAAAGATCTATGGTAGACTATAATTCATTCTGTAAATGCTGAGTGCCTTTACAGAAGATTGTGCTCAGCCCCGGGGGACTTATAAAATTTAGACATGGTCCCTGCTGTCATGGAGCTTGTGCTCTAGTAAGGTAGAAAACATAAATATAAATATTACATAATAGTGAATTGAGATATTAGATTGTAAGCTCCTTGAGAGCAGGGACTAGCTTGCCTCATTTTGTATCCCCCCATACATAGCACAGTGCCTGGCACAAAGTAGATGCTTAGTGAATGTTTATTAGTTTATTTTTTGATTATTGATTGATTGATTGAGATTTGAGAGGAAGGACATTCTCATGAGTGAGTTATTGAGAAGGTTTGGGTATTGAGTGGTAGGCATATAGTTGGGTTTGAAAGACTCAGAAATTTAATAGTGGAAAGTAAGGAAAATAGACAAACAAATGAGACATGTTTTGTCAGGAGGGAGCTACAGAGAAAGTAAAAAACTTATTTCTTTAGTAATGTAGAAATATTCTTAAAGTACATTGTCAAAATACTGCCTAATAAATAGACTATAGAGTTCTAGCTTATTTTTTTTAAGTATCGTTTTGATCAATAAATGTACCTACTGGATTCAAGATGTGCCAATAACTTTGTACAGTAGAAGAGAGTGAATTAAGCCTGGACCTCCCTATTCACATAAAAATGTTAATAATGAAGATGCCCTAGGAGAATCATAAAGGATCATTCACAGCTCAACCTTTTACATTCTGACTTCTGACCTCATCACTCAGCTGAAACTGCTCTCTCCAAAGTTGCCGGTGATCTCTTGATTGCCAAATCTGGTTGTCTTTGTTTTCAGTCCCCTTTCTTCTGAACCTAGCTTCTGTGTTTGCCACTATTGACTACCTCATCTCCTGGATGTTCTCTTCTCTCCCCGGTTCTCCTTCTATCTGATCAATTCTACTGAGTTTTCTTTGCTGACTCATCATCCATTTCACACCCAATACCATTGGTCTTTCCCAATGGTCTCTTTTTCCTCTGTACCAGAGGTTCTTAAGCTTTTTGCGTGTCCCCTTTGGCAGTCTGATGAACCTTTGGACTGCTTCTGAGGATACTATTTTTAAATGCATAAAATAATATATGGAGGATGGCAAAGGAAACCAACTATGTTGAAATACAGTTATCCAAATATTTTTTAAAATCAAGTTCACAGGTCCCAGGTTAAAAGTCTTTATTCTATATATACCCTCCCTTGGTAACTTCATCAGCTACCATTGGGTTTAACTATCATTTCTATGCAGATGACTCACAGATCTATCTATGTAGCCCCAGTTTCTCATCTGAGCTTCAGCCCCCGAATCACCAATTGTACAGAGAAAAGAATTTGAAATCAGTGTTCTTTACTTTTTATGCATTACCACTACCCACACTCTTATGAGACTAACTACCTTCCTGTTTCTGGATTTTCCTGTGGAAATCTGAGGGAGAAATGCTTGGGAAAAAATGGTTTCAAACTAGGGGGTGCCTATAAACTTGAAAATGGTAGAACAAAATTATGGTATATGATTGTAATGAAATATTACTGTGTCAAAAGAAATAATGAAAGGGATAGATCCTCAGAAATCTTAGGAAGACTTATATGAACTGATGCAGAATGAAGTGATCAGAACCTGGAGAATAATTTCTACATTGACTATAACATTGTAAAGAAAAGCAACTTTGAAAGACTTGAGAACTGAGACTTATTCAATGATCAGCCATGACTCCAAAGTAATGATGATGAAACATACTTCCTCCCTCCTAAAAGAGAGGCCATGACTAGAGGAGCAGGATAAGACATGTGATTTGGGTCATGGTGACTTTGTTTTGCTTGACTATGTTTATTGGCTATAAGAGAGAGTTTTGATTTTTTTTTGGAGGAGAGGGCTAATAATGATGACAAAAGGAATAGAAAAGAAAAAATGCATCAGTGAAGCATTTAAAAGAATGTAGAGAAGGTAATAAAAAGAGGTTCAGAGAGAGACATATACAACTTTGAAAGTATAATTGTTGAATTTATTAAATACTTTGAAAAAGGAAATAGGCTGGATATGGTATAAATGCATACAATTTATAAGCAATTGTTTTTTTGTTCTGTGTATATGGAAATGTACATATTTGTTGGATGTTTGTCAACTTCATTACAATTTTTTTTGTTTTAAAATTTGTTATTTAATGTAAGCTTCTTGAGGGCAAGAACAATTTCATTTTTTGTCTTTATATTCTGGGCACCCAGAATAGTGACTTTTACATATACATACTTCACAAATGCTTGTTGAAACCAGAATTGTTGCTAACAGGCAATTCAAAAGTCCTGCCAAGATTTTAAAGCACATGTGACTAATTTGGGCAGGCTATTTCATTGATTCTTATCCTGTTGAAGTTCACTGCCACCTTGTTGTATTTTTAGAGGTATATGCTAGCTTGAACATGGTATAGGCGGATGATCCAAAGGCAGCCTAAGGGAGGATTATGAAATAAGTGCCTGGAACTCAAAGAAGTTCTCATCCTTGTTTCAGTTTTTAGCTTATTTGGACAATCTTGGGAAAACTGCTGACTTCCCTGAGCCTCTGCCAGACCTTCTCAACTCCTCTGCCAAATGGACAAAGGGATAAGGTTCCCTCATTAATGTCTGTAAAGTGATTAGAACTGTTTAGAAAGGTTGGTGCATTGTAGTAAAATGTGTTCTCTGGACAAACTGGCCATATGACTCAAGGATTAGGACTTGGTCAAATCAACCAGGTACTGTACAGAGAAGAAAGTAGTTTCTTCTGTAAATTTAAGGTAACAATGCATAGTTGAGTATAACTACCAATGTTTTGACTTTAATTTGGCTTTGAGTGGTCGCTAGATAATCACAAATATTTAAGAATAAGGTTATTAATAGACATCACCATATCAAACACTCACTACCTTCAAGCTATGTGGAATGAAAAGCTCTCAAAATATAGAGAGCCAGTGGAAGAAATCCACACCAGGGAGTAAGAGGAAGAAATACATATCCCTGGTATGCTGAAATGCTTTCTGTGAGCATACTGAAGATGAACCTACATCCCAGCATCGTAAAGAAGAAATCATTTTCATCCCTTGTGCAACAGTCTGCTGAACATTAGGCTGCTTGTTAGATTGATTTAAGCCCTTCAAAGACCAGAGACTATCTTTTGCTTCTTCCTGTATCCCTAATACTTAGTACCAATGCTTGGCACATAGTAGGTTCATACTAAATGCTCATTGACTAATTGATTGGACATTAAAGATTTATTTGGTATTGTGCTTATGGAGTGAGGAGAGGGAGCAGGGCATAATGGGGCAGAATGTTGAACTTTTAAATCAAGATTGAAAGAATGAAAGAATGAATGAATGAACAAATGAATGAATGAAAAAGCATTTATTAATCACTTACTATGTATAAACCACTATGCTAAGTGCTGGGGATACTGATAGAAAAGCAAGATTATACCTGCTCTAAAGTAGTTCACACTCTAACAGGGCTGTGGTTGTTGAACATTAGTGTGTGGATACATCTTTCCGTCAGACTGGTGAAGCCTGCGGACTTTGTCTCAAAATAATGTTTGTTACCTACACTCATAATCTAAGGAAATACTTAATTTCACTTAGAGGTTAGTGAAAATTAAAATGCTATTTTTCCCCACCCAAGGTAATGGACCCCTTAAAATTTATGAATAGACTCCTTGGGTCCACAGACCCCAGTTTAAGAATTCCTATAACCTCAAGGCAGATGGAAAGGCTTGGTAGTTATCTTTATATCTCATGGAGTTCAGATAGAAATGGTGCTGAGACAAGTCACTATCCTACTATTCTTCAGTCTTTAATGTCTAATCAGTTAATCAATAAACATTCATTATCTACCTGCTTGAGGCAGCTAGGTGCCAGAGTGGATAGATCTCTAGACCTGTAGTCAGGAAGACCTGAGTTCAAATGTGGCCTCAGACACTTACTAGCTGTGTGACCCTGAGTAAGTCATTGAACCCTGTCTACCTCAGTTTCCTCATCTGTAAAATGACCTGGAGAAGGAAATGCCAAATCACTCGAGTATCTTTGCCAAGAAAACCCCAGATGGAATCATGGGGAGTCAGACATAACCAGAAGGACTCAATAACAACAATATGCCTCTTGTGTGCTAAGCTCTGGGGATACAGAAAGAGATAAAAGATAGTTTCTACCCTTTAAAGAGCTTGCAGTCAATCTAATAGGCAATCTAATGCTCAGCAGACTGTTGCATAGGGGATGAAAATGATTACTTCTTTATGGTGCTAGGGTAGGCTTACTACCTTACACTCACAGAAAATGTTTCAGGATGCCAGGGAGGATGGGCACTTTTCCCTCTCACTCCCTGGTTTTGGTTTCTTCCACTGGCTCTCTATATTTTGAGACCTTTTCGTTCCACATAGCTTAAAGGGAGTGAGTGTTTGATATGGCAATGTCTATTAAAAACCTTATTTTTAAGTTTTTGTGAGTCACTGTTCTGTTCAGTATATTGCAAGTGACAGTTTCATCTTCCATGATGCCCTGGTGCCAGTACAGTTTATTTGTTGAATTCTCAAGGCTATTTTGTATGTTTGCATCTGTAGTATGGGTATTTGTTGTCTTAGTATATGAAGAATAGTAAGATTCTAGTGCATAGTTCTGGTCATTATTATTGTTGATTTTCTTATGCTGGGCCTTTTGGGAAATTAAAAAAAAAAGTATGTGGTGACCTGCTCTTAAGGCACTCACAATCTATTTGGGTTTCTGAATGTATGCATAGAAAATGTGACCAGTGTAAGTCTTAGTTATAGTGGTAATGTGGTCTACATTCCTCTAGGCAAATCTCTAAGGCAATTGGGACAAAGAAGGTTTTTTTTTTTAAATAATTACTTGAGCTAAGTTTGTTTACCTTTTTCTGTCATGGATGCCTATCTTTAGCAGTGTAGTAAAACCAATGGATCCCTTCTCAGAATAATGTTTTAAAGGACATAAAATAAAATACATAGGATTACAAAGAAAACCAATTCTCATGAAATATAGTTATAAAAAGCCCTCTGGATAAGACCCTCTGCATTTTACCAATGAGGGGACTAAGACCCAGGTATACTGATTTGCTCAGGCTTACATTGGAAATAAATGGAAAGCCAGAATTCAAATGAAGGCCCTCTGACATTATATCTAGCAGGTTTTCAGCTGTATTGCAAGCATAGAACATGGCAGACTTGAAAACAAGTTTCCTTCTATGAAAAGCAAATTTTGTTGTTTAATCATTTCAGTCACCTCCTACTCTTTGTTACTCCATTTGGGGTTTTCTTGGCAAAGACACTGGGATGGTTTTCCATTTCCTTCTCCAGCTCATTTCATAGATGAGGAAATTGAGGCAAACAGGGTTAAGTGATTTGCCAAGGGTCACAAAGCCAATAAGTTCCTGAGACTAGATTTGAACTTGGAGTCTTTCTGACTCCAAGACCTGTGTTCTATCCACTTCACCTTCTAGCTGTCCAAAGAGCAACTACTTTGTATAATAAATCATAGACATAGGGTCAAGACTGCAACACCCACTCCGTGGGTAGTTTTGAAGGCATCCTTAGAGAAGCCTTTGCTGATTCTGCCCTCCAGTTATTCATACTTTCTCCCTCCTGAAATTATTTATATATACTTTGTATGTACTTCCTTGGTACCTGGGCCATATGCCCTCAGTAGACCTTAAGGTCCTGGAAGGCAAGAACTGTCTAGAATTTTACCTTAGTATCCCCAACCCAGTTCCTGGCACAAGATTTGCTCAGGCTCACATTGGAAGTAAATTGGAAAGCCAGAATTCAAACTAAGGCCCTCTTACATTATTATATCCAGCAGGTTTTCAGCTGTATTACAAGCATAGAACATGGCAGGGGTTGAACATGCCTGAGTTGAGATGAGTTGACCTCTCAGACAATTCAAGTAGCAACCGGATCCTGACCACACCCTGGTTCTCCTTCTGCCTTTTTGAAATGAATGATTTCTTGCTATCCACATCCAGAGAAAGAACTATGGAGTCTGAATTCAGATTGAAGCATACAATTTTCTCTTTTTTTCTTTCTCATGGTTTTCCCCTTTTGCTCTGATTCTTCTTTCACAATGTGACTATTGTGGAAATATGTTTAATTTGATTGTACATAGCTAGCCTATATCAGATTGCATGCAGTCTTGGGGGAGGGTGGAGGAGAGGAGGGTAGGGGAAAATTTGGAACTCAAAATCTTATAAAAGTGAATGTTGAAAACTACAAATAAATTAATTGATTTTAAAAATAAAAGAAATGAATGATATTTAATTACCACATCAATGAGTTGTGGAGGACCCTGACTTCTTAGCATATAAATAAACATGTAGTTTAGTTGTGCCAAATAGAGTCATTGCTTGACTTTCTTCACTCCCTAAGAGCAAAGTTAAGGAAATTTAATCTCTATTTCCCTTCCTGTTATCTCTTTATAAGGTTTTCTTGCGAGCTTGGGTTGCTGGGGAAACCCTGCCATGTGAACTGTGGGCAGATCCTTGTGTTCAGTGTAGCTCCTGATTAATGACTAAATACAGCAATTTTTGACTATGGGATGAAATTTTTTAATTGCCAGTATTTGAGGGAACAAGCCCAAAGTTAAGCTGATTCTAATTTGTTGTGCTACATTTAATTAAAAAATAATGCAACTATGGCATAACCTTAGATTTTTCTATGATTACAGTGTTTGAGCCATGCATGATAAATTACTGGTGGACAAAAAGATGGGATGTGGGCTGTAGGAGCAGGAAGGGAGGTGTTCATTAGTTAGGTCAAAGTAAACTTCTCAGATTGATGGAAATGTGGCCTGGGTTTTATTTTTTCAAGGTCTCCAAATTTCAAAACTAATAGTAGACCTTGGAAGCACACACAGTGAAATCATGATCTTGAAAAATTCTAGGTAGCTTCAGGCATGAGATGTATTAGCTTAACTCATGACCAGACTGGCATGCTGCTAACTTATCTGGAACACTCTCTGGTTTCTTTTCATACTGTCTTTTCTGTTCTGTATGTTTTAAGTTTCTGAAGAGCAGTGATGTTTTTTTTTTTACTTTTGTATCACCCTCTGGGCATAGCTTATCCAGGTGTGGGTAACCTGCGGCCTCCAGGCCACACATGGCTCTCTAGGTTCTCAAGTGTGGCATTTTGAATGAATCCAAACTTCACAGAACAAACCCCCTTAATGAAAGGATTTGTTCTGTGAAGTTTGAATTCATAACTTATGCTCTGCTAATTTCCCTTTCCCTTCTTCCAGGCTGCCATTCTTTTTCTCCCTTTACCCCTTTCAAAAATAGCTTCCAGAAACACTTTAAAAATTCCTCTGGGTTAACAAATTCTTTTAAAGATGTGAAGACCCCTTAGAGGAAGAATTTAAACTGGTTGCTTATTTATATCTTACTGTAAATTTAATATTTTTTGGAAACACCCCCCCCAAATGAGATTTGTAAGAATCTGCATTTTGATTTAGGGAGAGACACTAGGCATGGGAAGGGGAAAATGGAATTAGAGTTCATAGTATAAAATTGGGGTTAATTGATTTTTTTTTTCAATCAAGTGCCCTCTCTCCCTTTCACTGAAAATAAGTGATGAAAAACCAGAGAAGTTAGGAGGTGGAGGTAAGGAAAAAGAATTCCAGGCATGGGTATGGTCAGGGACAACTCATAGAATCAGAAAATGGAGTCCTGCAAGGAATAGCCAAGAATGGATGCTAGTCACTAGGTGCTAGGATGTATGGAGGGAAATAAGATGTAAGAAGACTGAAAGGTAGAAAGGGGCCAGTTATGGAAGTCTTTAAAAGCCAAATGGAGCATTTTGTATTTGACCTTGGAAGACATGGGAAGCTACTGGAGTTTATTGAATAGTGGAATAACATGGTCAGACCTGCATTTTAAGATCGTTTTGGTAACAAGGGAGTATGGACTGGATTATGGAGATACTTGGAGTCAGGGAGACCAACCAGTGGGCTATTGCAGAAGTCCAGCTGTGCGATGATGATAATCTGTACCAAAGTGGTGGCAACATTAGAGGACAGAAGGGAGCGTAAATGAGAGATGCAGCAGAGGTAGAATCGGCAAGACTTAGCAATAGATTGGATATGGAGGGTGAGATAGAGTGAAGAGCTGAGGATGACCATTTGCTTGTGACCTGGGATACCTGCGAGAATGGTAGTATCCTTAACACTAATTGTAAAAGTTTGGAAGGGGGCAGAATTTTGGGGGAAAGATAGTATATTCAGTTTGGGACATGTAGATTTTTAGATGCCTATGAGACATCTAGTTTATGTTACCCAGTAGGCATCTAGAAACTAGAGATCGGCACAGAGGTTGTGACTAGATAGGTAGAGTGGAGAATCATCAGTATAGAGATGGTCATTGCCATGGGAGCTGATGAGATCACCAGGGGGAAAATGTATAAAGCAAAAAGAGAAGAGAGCCTAGGATAGAGACTTAGAGAATATCTGGGCTTAGTGAACAATACCTAGATAAAGACATAGCAAAGGAGGCCAAGAAGGGGGTAATCAGACAAATAGGAAGAGAGAGAGAAGTAAGTCTGAAGGAGAAGATTGAGAACAGATCATTAGACTAGATAATTAGGAGATCATCTATCTTTTGAAGGAGTATTTTTCAGTTGAATGAAAGGGTTAGGAAGTCAGTCTACAGAGACTTAAGAAGAGAGTAAGAGGAAAAGAAGTAAGCTCATCAATTAAGTTCAGTCTTCTCAAAGAGTTGAGTCCATTTGCAAGTCAAGACATCACCATCTTGATGTCATTGCTCCTCTTCAAAAAATGAAGGATGAACAACAACAGCTTGAAAAGAGATAGGCATAGAATGATAATCAGTGGGCACTGATGAAACCATTGGGAGGGTTTTTGAGGATGGAGGTGCCACAGAGATTTTGGAGGCAGCAAGGAAGCAGTCAGTGAAAGGAGAGATTGATGATTAATGAAAGTGGAAGGATGACAGAGGGGGCAATCTGCTGGGAAAGATGGGATGTAATGGGATCAGTTGTGCATATAGAGAAGTTTGCTTTGGCAAGGAAAAGAGCCATATTTTCATGTGAGATGGATGGAAGAGGAGATGAGGGAGAAGGCATCTGAGGGATATGAGGTGAAAAGGAGAGAAGATAGAGCTCTTGGTAAGTGATCTCAATTTTTTCAAAGAAATATGAGATAAGGTTCTTAGCTGACAAGGTGAGGTCAAAGTAAAAAAGGAAAGTGGGGGACGGGGAGTCATGGGAAGTTTGAGGAGACATGAAAAGGTTAGAAAAGGTTAAAAAAATGTGTTGAGTATGAATTGATTAGGGAGCTATAAAAGCATTGCCTTGCTGCAGTTTGGGCCAGTTTAGATTATATACCCTGAACATGTAGTGGACCAGTCAGCATGTTTTCTTGAATTTCTTCGGCTTAGTTCAGCTGCCTGTGAATAGGATCAAATACTTTGGATGTAATCCAAAGTTGAGATTTAGCAGGATGAAATTATTGAAAGAATAAGGTATAAAGGGACTGGAGAGAAGAAGGTAGTGCAAGTTGAACTGGATCACCCAGGGGTCAAGATGTGGAAAGGAAGAGAATGTAGCCATTCCAGGGGTGATGTCCTGGGAAAGAAGTGAGGAGTGGAGAGATTGGAGGTAACAGTGAAGATAAGGAATGTGGTAAGAGGTTATGCAGCAGAGGGAAGGGTAGAATGATAAAAGATTATGTTCAAAAAAAGGAATTTCAGAATTCATAAAGATCGAAGTGAAACACTTTGGGTTTATAGCAAGATCAAGGGTATGACCATCTCTGCAAACAGCTGAGTGAATTGAGAAATGAGTAAGCTGAGAAACTGGGAAGTAAGGATATTTTGTTATTGTTGTCATTTTGGGTTATTAGTATATACATTATAATTTCTTAGGATGAGGACAAGTATTGGAGAGGAGACAGACTGTGAACCAGGTGCTGAATATATGTACTTCTTAAGTTTGAACCCACATTCCCCCGGATTTGGTATTTACTCATGGTAGAGTATGTTAGACTTTTTTTTGTAACAACTATGCTTTATAATTGTTTATAATAGTATATTATATTTTATTTTTATTATATATAAAATATAATAATAACTGTATAATATACCTTTCCCTTAAGTCCAATCAGACCATTTCACAAATGGGGTAACTGAAACCCAAAAAGAAAGGTAAAGTGATTTTTCATAGTCTTGTAGGTAGCAAATAGTTTTTAGTTCATCCTATTCCTTTCTTTAGTATACAGTAACTAACAGTAGTAGTGGTAGCAGCAGCAGCAACAGCAACTAACATTTATAAAGCATTTTAAGGTTTGCAAAGTGCTTTACAAATATTATCTTTACAAATATCATCAGTATATATATATATGTATATATATATATATATACATCGTATTTTATCCTCAAAACATCTTTGGGAGATAGGTACTCTTATTATTCCCATTTTAGAGATGAGGAAATTAAGGCAGAGAGAAGTTAAGTGCCTTGCCCAGTGTCACGCAGTAGATACCTGAGGTCAGATTTGAAGTCAGGTCTTCATGACTCCAGCTCTGTCCACAGTACCATCTCTAGCTGCAATGAGTAGGCTAGCCAGTGCCTCTAATCTTGGGCAAACATGAAAACTGAGCACTCTTTCCCCCCCTTTCTTTGTACCTTTGTATCCTTATTGCTTTGCATGTAGTAAGAGATTAATGAATGCGTATTGAAGAATTGGACACATTATTTAAAGTGAGTATAAGTGAATCAGTACAAACTGAACTGGCTAGTATTTTCTAATTGCAAAATTGCAATTATTGGCCAAGGATTTTTCCCCAGTCATTTTGCTATTTACTCGACTGAAATTTTCCTAGCCCCCTCGGTCTGTTATTTTCACTATTTGGAGTATGGTGTTGGGAAAGACAATTGGACTTAGAGTCAACAATCTGTCTTCGATCCTGGCTTTGCCATTTACTAGCCATGGGACCTTGGGCAAGTCATCAATTCCTCTGACCTTAAGGTTTATCATCTGTGCAATACAGATAATAAAGTTTTAACTACTTATTTCAGAGAGTTATGAATGTCAAATGAGAGAGATACGTATGTAAAAATGCTTTATAAACCTTAAGATGTTACTGTATGTAAATGATAGCTATTACTCTTGATGTTTAGCTTTGTAGATTGACTTGCTTTTATTTTCCTTTTGTTCAAATCTGGGAAAACTGTTAAGGTTTATGAACCAAAAACTTGATGTTCCCACCCATTCTTATATTAGTTCTTTTTGTCCCCTTTGGGCCATTTGCCAATTGAATGCTCCTTCCAGAAAATTCTTTCCATTAGCTGGCTTTGTCTGGCAAAGAGCTTCATTTGGTGACACAGTGCTGGGCTCCATACTGAATATATGTATGATGGGAATTTATTTCCCCTTTTGAGAAATTTATTTTATGATATTTTTTTTTTGCTTTTTTGAGGGGCAGGGTAGGGCAATTGGGGTTAAGTGACTTGCCCAAGATCACATGGCTAGGAAGTGTTAAGTGTCTGAGGTCGGATTTGAACTCAGGTCCTCCTGACTCCAGGGCCGGTGCTCTATTCACTGTGCCACCTAGATGCCCCTTGAGAAATTTATTTTAAAGTGGCAAAACATCACCAACTAGCTACATTTCTAAGTCATTTATTTGTAATTTTTAAAACCACATAATATGAGCAGATTGAATTTTATACGAAGAATCAGTTAACCAATAGATAAGGCCAAGGTTGTAGGGAATTCATTAAAACTCCATCTAGGAATAGATGAGCAGAGCACTGATATGATATTTTTAAACACACACACACACACCTCTGCTAGAGCTTTAACAGTAAAATTAATATTATATATAGGGGGCCAAGAAGGAGGGATAGTGCCTTGGAAAGAACGTTGATCTTAGTTAGAACTTGGATTTGAGTCTCAGCTCTGACCGAGTAAATACAGGATACAATGAGTGGAGAGGGGAAGGGACACACAATAAGGCTTTTGGAAGGAGCTAGCATTTGAACTAAACTTTGGTGGGAGCTGGGAGGTCCAAGAATTATAGGTGAAGAGGGAGAAGCATTTCAAACCTGTAGGACAGTTTATGCAAAAGCATGGAGATGGGAAATTGAATATTGTATACAAGGAACAGTTAATATAGTAGATTGGTTAGAACTTAGAATATGTGAATGGGGTAATGGTGAGTTAGGTTAGAAAGATAAGCTGAAACCAGATTGTGAAGATCTTTAAATGATGAATAAGAGTAGTTTGTACTTTATCCTAAAGGCAATGGCTAACCCTTGAATATTCTTGGGTAAGGGAGTGACATGATCAGACACATCTTTTAGCTGCATATGTTCTTATTTAAAACAAAATAGTAATGTTATTCTTTATTAGTGATGACTGTAGGAAATGACTCACTAACATATATGCCAGCTATCCAGCTTTGGTTAGTTTAAAATAAGAATTGAAATAAGCTTTAAACCATTCTTTTGCACATTATTCCAACTGTTTTATATTCATTTTTAAAGTAGACCATGAAATATTTGTCATTTAATAGTTTTTGAAACTTTTGTTCTAGTCCTATGAGCAGGTAGTTTACAAATGTTTCTGAATACTTTCCCTTTCTACTAGGTGACCATACTTCAATATAAACAACATCTTTCAGGATGGGTTTGTAAAATGGGGATCAAAGAATCTCTAAGTTGGAAAGGGACCTTCAGGATCATTTAGTTTAATGATTGAATAAGAATTGAATAATTGAATAAGAATTACTTCTATGACATACTTAACAGGCAGTTATCTAACCTTTGCTTGAAGATCCCCACCCATGGAAAGCTCATTTTCCCTATTATATTTTATCTAATTTCATTGCACCCAATATTCTAACTTAGGAATCAGCAAACTACAGCCCTAGGCCAAATCCAGCTCATGACCTATTTTTGTAAGGCCCAAATCATTCTTAGTTCATGGGTTGTACAAAAAACAGGTACGAACTCCTTCCCAACTCACTGAGAAGGCAAGAAATGCAAAACCCATTATAAATATGAAGTCATGCAAATTTCCACATTAGCCATGTTCCAGGAAATTTTTAAAAAAACAATAAGAAAAAGAAAGAAAGAAAATGCTTCATTCTGCCTCCCCCCCAGTCTATTAGTTTTCTGTCTGTAAGTGGATTACATTTTTTTCATCATGAACCTTTTGGAATTGTGGTAGATCATTGTGTGGAGCAGAACAGCAAGAAGCACTGGATCACTGGATCAAAGCATATGGGAGTTGGAAAAAAGAGGTGTAAGCTGTAATGAAGATTGGAGAGGTGGGGCAGGTTTTGAATGCCAAACAGATGATTTTATATCTATATATAATCCTGGAGGTAATAGGGAACCATTGGAGTAAATAACCTTCATCAGAGCAGAAAAGATTTGTCTTACATGAAGTAGAAAGCAGCAAGTTTCCGTCTAGAAAAAAAAAGGAAAATCATATTCCTCAAAATAGATAAGTGCTGAAACAAATTTAAATGAAAACCTATCTGAAAATGAACCATGGTTGGAGAAATACAAACCAGAAACTAAGATATGAAAATCATTTCAAGTATTTTTGGACAGTGAAATTTAGCAGGGAAGTAAAAATGGAATGGGTTGAGGAGACTGTTGAAGTATTATATATTGTAATTTTTAAAAAGTTCTTTCTATCTAATCTAAAAGATTTAAGTGTTTTGTTTAGGTAATTTCCCCTTTCATACTGAAGTCTCCATCTCTCTTTAAAAAAAAAAAGATTGTTCCTTAGTATTCTCAGGGTTGTTAGAAATTCAATTTAGCCCAAATCTAGAATTCATTTAAATCATAAAAGTAAACAATTCTCCCTACCCCCTTGCAAATCGAAATTTAATAAACTCTTTTGTGTTGAGGTGAATTAAAAAATTCCCAGCTTAATTTCTGGTGACAATTTTTTTTATTATTCTTTTAAACTAATGTGATTTAATCATGTCAAGATTTTCTGGCATTGTATTGTTTTCCTTGCTCTTTTTACTTCATTCACTTTGCACCAATTCATGTAAGTAAGACTGTACATCTCTCTTGAATTAGTTTGCTCATCACCCAAAAAAGTAGTTAACTTTTCTCTTATCGTACCCTGCCTTTGACCCAAAAAAGTAGCATTGTCCAGCCTCATCCTCAACTTCATTTGCTAGAATCAAGGCTAAATTAATTTTGACCATTTAAAAATTAGGTGTTTCATCAAAAGATGAATATGTGCTACCTTTGGAAGACATTAAAATAACAAAGTTGTGCCATTTGAATGGAGGTCTAAAAGATAAGTTCTATCATGTATTGGGATTACTATATAACCTAATGAGGTGACTACTTTGAAGGGAGCAACACTCATTGAGATTTCCAAGTTTGGGTGTAGCAATAAATTACTTTAGCATCATACTTTATGTTTGTTGATAGGTTATACGTAGTCTAGAAAGAGGAGAGTTGGAATTAGGCTGGGTTATATGATGGACTTACACTAAGATCTTACAAGATCTTTGACAAATGTGTTCATAGAGAGAGCTCTGGTCTTTGGTCTTCTGCTTATTAATGCTGGTCAAAGTATCTAGGTGCATAGTGGGTAGACTGGGTAGAATTGAATTTAAATCCTGCTTCTAACACTTAGTAGCTGTATCACTCTGGGCAAGGTCACTTGTCCTCAGTTTCCTCATCTGTAAAATGGTAATAATAAGTAGTATCTACCTTGCAGGATTATTGTCAGGAACAAATGAGATAAAGTAAGTAAAGCTCTTTGATAGCCTTAATGTGATATGTAAATGATAGCTTTAAGTCGTAAAACAAGAAGATGTTTGCCTCTATGACTGTGGTCATGGATAGAAACTTTAAATGGAAGAGGGATTCCCTATACACAGTGAGTTCCTCCAGATGGTCCCATTAGTTGATGATATTCTGTTTACTGTATTTAAGCCCCAGAATATCATTAGGCTTCCTTAATGAGAGCAGTGATTATTCAAAAGAGATCAGCCACACAGTCCATAGGAGAAATATCAACTAAATGAAAAAATCTAGATTAGACATGTCAAACATCAGGCTCACAGGCTACATGTGAACCAAAGCAGATTAAATGGAATATATTTAACAAAATAAATAAAAATACAATAAAACATAGTTAATGTTAATATGTGGTTTTCTAAGTCAGTATGCACCTGTAGGGAACCTTATGGTATAGTGACCTCTCCCCTACTTTCTATTTGAGTTTGATACCATTGGTCTATATCATGACATGAATTTGTGTGGTTAGTCCATTGAATTAGTATATCATACTTTCATTTGGGATAGGCACTACACACAAATAGTGAATTGGCCCCACAGATATTCTCTTAGATATGTTCTAACCACTGGTAGATTACTGGAAAAACACTTTTCTCTGTAAAGGAGAACACATAAAGGATATGGCTTTTCTTAACTGGATTGAAAACAAGACAGATTTGTATCTACTTCTTTATTTATGATCCTGTTTTTTAATATTGTGAGAATCTGAGTGCCAACCTTCCTTCTATAAGTCTAAGAACCACATTGGGGTGATAATGGAATACTCATGAAATTTCTCAAATTTCCTATCTTAAAAATAAACTGTCTGCTTTGTGTCACTGGCATATTAGAACTTCTTTCCATTGTTGGCCCCAAGAAAACAAGGTGTTAAATTTTATCATCATGATTAGAAATAAAATATAAAATTTCAAATTTCTGTTTTAAAAAGCATAACAGAAGGTACTCTTGACTCTTATATGCAATCTAATTTTGGCTCTTTGAACTTAAAATATAAAATTCTAAAGTTAAAGGAAAGAAAAAAGACCCTAGAAGCTATCCATGAAAGTTTCATTGAATATTTAATTTAAATCTATGGCTTTTACAAAAGAAAAAAAAGTCTCCACTGCCTTGTCCTCAGTTACTGATTAGTAAAGAATTTAGGATAGTCATGAATTGTTATAGCCATCTCCCCCATGGAGCGGGTGTCTTTGTGCCTCACAGGTCTGTTGCCTGGGAAAAATCTGGATCCTTTTTCCAGTCATGAAACTGCTAGGAGAATTTTAATGAGAAGATTCATAATGATCAATGCTAGGTTTGGTCTACATCATTCAAACAACAGAGTGTTAAATTGGTTGTTGAGAGGAGCAACCAGATTCCTGGTGTTTGAGAATCTTTCCTTAGTCCACTGTCCTTGGTGTTGAAACCAGTTAATGTGGGACCTGATTAGTGAACAGCCTGCATTTTTGCAGGCCAGCAATTTCAGCATAGTGTTACAACAGACATTTTAGTTAGCCTGCATGGTCTCTGCCTGGCCATCAGCCTGTTCTCAGCCAAAGAGATGCAGTTTAGGTTTGTCTGCTAAGTTGATTGGGATGTTCTGGAAAGAACACTCTTTGGAACTGATGCCAAAAGATCTGGGTTTAAGTCCTAGTCCTGTTACTTATCACTGAATATCTGTCTTACATTGGCAAGTCCCTTAACTTCTCCATTTCCTTATCAAAGTAGGGCTAATTAATAATTATCTCATGGAGCTGTTATGAAGGAAGTAGTTTTAAACCATAAGGTTCTCTCTCTCACTATAGCAAGGCTTCTTAACTTGGGGTCTGTGAACTTAGCTTAAAAAACAACCACCATATATACACATATATATCCATGCACACACTATATACATATATATATATGTATGTGTGTATGTATATATACACATATATACATGCATATATCTTATTTTTTGCTTTTTGGAGGGCAATTGGGGTTAAGTGACTTGCCTAAGGTCACACAGCTAGTTTTTGTGTTACGTGTCTGAGGCCGGATTTGAACTCAGGTCCTCCTGACTCCAGGGCTGGTGCTCTATTCACTGAGCCACCTAGTTGCCCCCAATGCATATATCTTTTAAAAAAATATTCCCAGAACACAGTACAGTGCCTGACACATAGTAGGCATTTAATAAACACTTGTTGACATGACAGTTTCCTTTGTAATCCTATGTAATTTATTCTATGCATTAAATTTTTTTTTTCTTTCTGAGAAAAGGGTCCACAGACTTCACCAGGCTACCAAAGGGATCCATGACATAAAATGGTAAGAATATGAGGCATGTGGTAGAGGGGAGTCTTGATTGATCATAGGTTGGACCAGCTGGCCTCCACAATCCAAATTCTGAGACTCCAGGGAGCACTATGAGAAGGACTCATCCTGATGCCAGCCTCATTGTCCAGCACCCTTTTGGGGCTGAGGTTTTTGCCTCCCAGATGACCTGAGATAGAACTGGTTCCAGCTAAACTGTCATGATATTTCCTTCATTCTCTATGGAGGCTGCCAGAAACCTCAGCCTTGCTCTCAGCATGTAAAAATTGTTCAGAAACTGCTTTCACCCATCTTTGCAGTTAGAAGTGGTCAAGGTATAATTAGATTTGCTGAATCTCTTTCTTCTATAAAGCCCAGAGCTCTTCCACTGTGTTTCATTTATCTTGAACACCCCCATGCGATACATAAGATTGGATGATGGCAATGAGGGTGAGGGAAAAGAGCAAATCAGAAGAGGAATTAAGACGGGGAGGGCAGGCAGGGCTTTGCGCTAGGGTATGACCATCTGGGTGTCAGGCCCAATTCCTTCTTGCTGTAGCATAGAGACCACTGTCCTCATGCCTCATGTTTCATCATTCTTTACCATCTAGCACCCATCCCAGAAAGAAGAAAAGTTGGCATTCTGGTGAACAATTTGGAACTATACCCAAAGGGCTATAAAAATGTGCATATCCTTTGACCCAGCAATACCACTTCTAGGGCTATATCCCAAAGAGATCATAAAAATGGGAAAAGGATCCACATGTACAAAAATATTTAAAGCAGCTTTTTTTGTGGTGGCCAAAGACTGGAAATCAAGGAGATGCCCATCAATTGGGGAATGGCTAAAGAAGTTGTGGTATATAAATGTAATGAAATACTATTATGCTATAAGAAATGATGATCAGTCAGACTTCAGAGAAACCTGGCAAGACTTACATGAACTGATGCTGAGTGAGGGGAACAGAACCAGGAGAACATTGTACACAGTAACAAACATAGTATGTGAGGACTGATTTTGGGAGACTTAACCCTTCTCAGCAATGCAGGGACCTAAAACAATTCCAAAGGACACATGATGGAAAATGTCAACCACATATAGAGAAAGAACTATGGAGTTGGAATGCAGAACAAAGCAGACTATTTTCTTTTTTATTTTGTTTTATCATTTTTTCTCTTTCTCATGGTTTTTCCCATTCATTATAATTCTTTTATGTAACATAACTAATGTGAAAATGTGTTTAATAGGAATGTATATGCAGATCAGATTGCAAGCCTTCTTAGGGAAGGAGGGGGAGAAAATTTAAAACTTATGGAAGTGAATGTTGAAAACTAAAAATGAATAATTTAGTTTAAAAAAACATGTGGCATATAAAAAAACTAAGAAGGAAGGTTGGGTGCTGGTAGAGATTGAAGAAGAACAGGGGAAAGGTCACTTAGTCTCCTACAGCTAGGGGGAGGAGAATGGAGGAGGAAAAATAGGAAAGGAGAAAGAATGAGGTCTGACTCCAGCTGCACTTGGGGGACAAAGGAGAGGAGATGGACCCATTTCCTTTTCCCCATGACTGTACATTTAGTTGCCTAGTCTGTCTCAATGTGCCCTGACATCTTCAGGTGCCCAGGCCAAGCCAAATGTTGGGGATCATATACCATTTCTCCCCTCCTGGGCTGAATTTGTCCCAGGATCTAGGATTACTAGTCACTACGCTTTTATATCAAGTGATTCTCCTAAGGTCAGAAAGTGAGAGCGTCACTAAAATCCAAGTCTTTCTGAAGTTGAATTTAGTAGACTCTATTCTTTATGGTTATATAGCTATTTTAGTTACTAAAGTAAAAGAAAATTTCATTATAAGACAATCCTAACAGTATGGAATGTGTGATAGTGAGGATCCAATATACATGAAATTATATGTAGAGTCTAAAATGTGTGTAGCCATATCCTGTGAAGGAAGTTATGCATCTATAATGAAAATGTTCTTTCAGTTATATGTTCTTTCAATTAAATTTGTTCTGATGGTTCTAACCAAAGAGAAGGGAATTTAATTGAAAGAAATGCAGTATTTCATTATAAATGTATAACTTCCTTCACAAGCTACTCCTGTATGCATTTTTAGACCCTATGGGTAATTTCACATATATTGGATTCTCACCATCACATACTCCTTGCTATTGGGATTGCCTTATAAGGAAGTTTCCTTTGGTATTTCAGTAACTGAATCTAGGATGTTGTCCAAGGTGGATCTTTCTTATGTTGAATTCATTTGCGGAGGTGAAACTGTCATAACTAGGGTATGGTGAAAAAGCCCAGAAAACAACAAACAGCTACCAACTGAGTGAATCTTCCAGTCAATCTTCAGTCATGCAATGATCAGTGCCACATGTTGAATTTGAGGTTTAGGCCAACAAAGTAGAAAAAGAAGTTGATTTTATTTACTTTCTTTGGAATTTTCAGGGATGAGAAATAAACATACATTCTCACATAGTGAACTAATGTACAAATCAATTGTGATTTGTTCATTCAGCGAGTACTTATTACATATTTACCATGTGCAAAGCACAAAAGCAATATGAAGACCAGTCCCTTCCTTCAAGGAACTTACTTCCCACTATAGGGATAAAAAAATTTAAATGGTTAAATAACTATCAGGAAAAACTTCCTATAGGATTCTGCACCTGAGTTGAGCCTTGCAGGAAGCTAAGTGTATAGAAATGGGAATTCTATACAGTAAAGTTTGGGACTTTGTTTCATTGACTGTCTTCCTAATCTATGTAATTTCTCTGAGAGTAGTACTTACTGTTCTTTGCAATACAAAATAGTAACTTGCTGAGTTACCAGCCAAATTAGACGGGACCAAACATTACTGGATAAATCCAGCCTCACACACATAACGAGAGTTATGATACTTGGCCAAGTCACTTAACCTCAGTCTGCCTTGGTGTTCTCATCTACAAAATGTGTATAGTAGTAGCACCTACCACCAAGGCTGTCGTGAGGATCAAGTGAGATAATATTTGTAAAGTACTTTGTAAACTTTAAAGTGCTCTATAAATGCTAGATATGTTTATTTTATCTTTATGTAAAGAAAAGTAGCATTTGTTAAGCATCTAATTATAGAATGTTAAGACTCTGTGGAGGGAAAGGAATTCACACTCTTGCCTTTAAAGCTTATCCAAACTCTTTTCAGTGTCTGTCTTTTCTTAATGGCACTAAGAAGTTTCTCTACTTCCCCGTCCTCATCATTCTCCATACCATGTTTGAAAAATCCAGAAAGATTTCTTATTTGACCCTAAGATCTGTTTCATGTTGACACACACATTAGTGCTTTTCTCCTTTATGTCTCTTAATCTGAAGCTGTTAAAGACGAGTTTACATTTCCAAAAAAGAGTGAAGCCCATTAAATCCCTCCCCTCAATTATGCTTTTCAAGTATTTTAAGCCCCTACATTTGCTCCTTTCATAAAGGAACCCTGTAATAAATGAAGATTAGCCAGTGCTCTTGTGCCAGCTTAATTATTTAGGAACTGATTATCCAATTTGTGCCTTAGTTTGGCCTCTTGTTTTTCTTTCTCTTCCCTCCTGTTGTTCCCTAACCTATGACAATTGACCACCCCTCCTACCCTCTCTGGGGTTAGACTAGAAAAAGGAAGAGAAGTGAAATGCGCATCAAATCTACTTTTCCCCCCTCTTCATTAATTCTAATGAAAGCCCTGGTGGTAAAGAAGTTTAAAACAATTGAGTTAAATGAGGATTTTTGCATTATCTTGGCAATTACTTATTTCTGGTCAATCTTGGTCATGTCCTACAATGTTTGATTTTATACATATGCATTTATAATCCAAAGTTGGTGGAACTGAAAAAGAAAATTCCTTCAGACTATTAAACAAAACACAAACAAAACAAAAACCTTTTTTTGACAGATGCTGGAAAATATTTTTAACATATTCCTGATACTTTTGAAACAGGGAGCTCCCTCCCACATTCTTCCACCCTGACTCTACAACTGTATCAATGGAGCTACTGTGTTGCATTGTCTGTTAAACAAATGTTTAGTCATTGACTGATAAACAAAACTATTTGGGAGGATAGAGGTTTCTATGTCCTATATTTGACTAAAAAATAACCTTTAAGTAGAATTCCTAGATTAAAATAATAAATCAGTTCTCTCTCATTGATTTTCTTATTATTGCAAAATTGAAAGTGATGAGTTAGAAATATAAGCTATTTTAATTCATTCAGCATTTATTAAGTGTTTTGTACTCAATTCTGGGAGAGATGAAAGCTCAAGTTAGACTTTGACCTCATGGAGTTTATAGTTTGCTAAGAGGATAACATATCAACCCAAGTTTAGAAAGTGCCCAGGCCAGTCAGGTTTGCTCCCTTCATTCTTCTCTGGGCTCTGATCCTTCTTTCTCTACCAAACCCCAATTCATGTTCTTTTTCTCTCCGTATTCCCCCTTTCAATTTCCATTCATGTATTGTCTTCCCTCAATTACATTGTAAACTCTTTGAGGGTAGGGACTGTCTTTTGTTTGTTTGTATGTGTATTCCTAGCACTTAACACAGTTCATAGAACATAGTAAATGCTTAAAAATGCTTGACAACTAACTGTAATCTACAGCTAGGTCTCAGTGTGGGTAATGAATCCTGTGAAGTGGTTGCATTATATGAATCTGTTCTATTGTAATTGGTTCTGGCGCAATGAAGATATACAATGAAATTTTTTAAAATATGTTTTTATGTTTATTAACATAACATGAGAGCAAATTATAAAATATATTTCTGATTCAGGTTCATTACAAAGTAACAGTAGTTATAGAAAGCAAAATTTTAAAAATTACCGAATATTATACTTAAAAATAAGCCTATACTGATGATATGGGGAAAAACCTATTTGTATTATTGTTTAAAATAGTATAGATTGAACTGTTTTATTTCTTTTTTTTTAATATTCATACATATGCTGATAGGTGCAGAGAGCTTTATTCACATCTCAACAAAATTGCACATTCACATTCTCACACGTTGAACTAGTGTAGATGCATGACTGGGGCATTATGTAAAATCACTAATGCTTTCAACATTATATTGTTGTCTTTGCAATATTTTTCAACAGCTGGGCTAAAACAACTTAAAAACTAGTCTTTGAACAGCTTTAGTCACCCATGCTTTCTTATTTGGCCACTAAAGAATTGGAAGCAATCAGTGTTTGTAGCCTCTCAGAGCACAAGGATTTAGAGACTGATAAAACAAGCATTAATTTCAGTTTAAAATTCCCTTCCTCATTCCCTCCCAATAAAGGTGTAGACACTTTAAATGAGTTCTTTCTTAAAAATATAAGTTCTTTTTCTTTTATCTATTGCATATTTAAGTTTTAGTATTTCAATCTAAAAGAAAAAGCAAAAAAGTTCTGGAAAACATCCTCTTTTTTTAAAAAGAATTTCATCCATATTAAAAATTTTTGTCATCATAGTATCTACCTTCTTTGATTAGTTATTTCAAGACATGAGGATATTTAGCTGCTGTGTCCTCATCTGCACTGGCTGCCTCTCTAGAAATTTTAACATTATGCAATTGAACTCAATTTTTAAAATGATCAAACCAACCAATGCTTACAGTAGAAGCTTTTTCACTGTATGCTAAATTTCTGTTTTCTTTCATTGCCTTAAATAAGCTCAAAATTTTTGTCTGAATGACTGCTTCCTGTTAAGAGGAATGTATTTTTTTATCTATATAGCTAAAATATGCTCTGTTTCTTTCATTGCAACATATTCCTTATAGTTGTTTGCAAACCACAAAAAGCTGATATAATTCTGCTTTTTAAATATTATTTTACTTTTATGTTTTATACTATTCTATATCCTAGATTCAGGCATTGCAATATCTTGTCCTATTTTAGAATTATTATGACTCCTTGATCATGCCTTTCAATTACATCAAATTTTTGTTCTAATATAATAAAAAGCCTCTTTTAAAAAATGCTGGCAGTGTTTCCATTGGAAGTATTCTTCCTTTTGTCCATTTTGTTAAGGGCTCTTTAAAAAAAAAGTCCACACAACTGTTAGTAATATGAAACACACAACACATCACATCCAAACACAATGATAGGTGAATACAAAATGACAGTATAAAATGGTATATTAAAACCTTTGACTGGCTCTTAAACATTGCATTCTTTGAATTTTGACTTGCATTAAATGGGATTTGGTATCATTGTGTAATTGTACTAAATTGAGGTTAGCATTATTCAAACTCTTATTAATCATGACCTGCTTGTACATGCATAAGAGTTTCCAAAAAGGGTTCCACATGAAGTCCAAGAGTGACATTACCGATGTTGAAGGTTTAGGAAGAGTTTGTACGTTTCAGGGTTCTGTCTTTGGCTATCTTCTTTATTAACTCCTTACAGTTCCCATAGTTGGAGAGACAATAGAATTTAAGGGATTTGGGGGGTCATCTAGCCCAATCTCTTCAAGTGAACTAAATGAGGGCCAAAGAGACTGAGTGACTTGCCTGAGATGACATAGGGAGTAAATGGCTGATTCAAGATTTAAATCAAGTGTACTGAGTCATGAAGACCTGAGTTCAAATCCAACCTCATACACTAGCTATTTGACCTTAGGAATGTCACTTGACCTCTGTTTGCCTAGGAGGTAGGTAGGTGGTGCACTGGATACATAGAGCATTGGGCCTGGAGTCAGGAAGACTCATCTTCCTGAGTTCAAATCTGGCCTCAGATACTTACTAGCCATGTGACCTTGGGTATGTAACTTAACCTCAGTTTGCCTTAACCTAATGGAGAAGAAAATGGCAATCCACTTAAAGAAAACCAAGAAAATCCTATGAACAGTATGGTCCATGGGGTCAGGAAGAATTGGACACAACTGAATGACTGAACAAGCACTGATTCCAAAACCAATGTTCTTTCCATTGTACCATGTTGCCTTCTGCTAGTAGCTTCAAATGCCATTTCTGTGTAGATGACCCTCAGCCCTATCCCTCTATCCCTGAATAATACTGAGTTCCAGACTCATCTCTTCAGTTGCCATAAGGACATCTCCAAACTGGATGTTCCACAGGAACCTCAGATTCCACATGTCCAGAACAGAGCTAACCCATTCTACCTTCCCACTTTATACCTTCTGGCTGTGATACCACCATTCACCTGGTCCCTCGTGTTAATGATTTTGATGTTGCTGTTGACTTTTCCTTTTGCCTCATCTGACATTATCTAGTCAGTCATTTAAGAGGCACTTACTAAACATTTACTATGTGTCTGGCATGGTGTCAAGCACTGAGACGTCAGAAGAAGACAAAAACAATTCCTGCCTTCAAGCTGCTTCCTCTATGTGAAAGCCTGGTGACCCAGCCTCCCTTTGTTTTTCTTTAAGAAAAAATAAGCTGCTCAAATAAATCTCCAGATCTAAAACTCCCGTGATTCTGTGATTCTTAATGAATTTGGAGAACCAGATAAACAGGTTGAGCTTGTTATATCAGGAATACAAGGGTGTGGCTCTAGGTTTTGGCTTTTTCTGCCTTCCTTATTAGATTGGCTTCAGTCTAGCGTAAAGGAACTAGTACATTTGCTCAGAAGTGAAAAGATTTGTGATTCACAGGAGTCTAGTCACACTTTTGTTGTTTGGTTTTAAAACATCTACTGTACAGCTTTCATTTACAATCTGTTGTCTTGGCCTTCTATGCCTTGGCTTTCCTTCCTTCATGGAAGGCTTTGGAGTTAGGGAGTCCTGAGTTCAAATCCAGTTTGTGATACCCATTGTCTGTATGATCTGAGGCAGGTTATTTACCTTGTAAGTCACTCAGGCAACTATGGAAAACTACAAGATTCAGAACGATTGTTCTACTCTGATGAAATCACAAGTCCAAGCCCAAAAGTAGTACTGTTTAAGAAATTTTTCTTTGTCAAGGAGAATCTTTTTTTTTTAACGGAAGAAACAGTGCTTCATAGAAAGTTTCCCCCCCATAAGAGGGGATACTATTTGATACATAGTTAAAAGGTAATGTAAAATAAAGCAACATTCTGGTTCTACCTAATCGTTTGGGGACAAATCACAAAGTAGTCTTCCAGAAGAAGGGATTTAATAATTGTCTGCAAAAATTTGGTTGGAAGAAATATTTTAGTGATGATTATATTATATATATATATATGTAGCTCATATAGACCCATTTAAATATATATGTGTGTGCATATAGAAAAGCCTATATATAATACCTTAAGGTGTTCAAAGCTACCTGTTTTTTCTTATTTTAGGCATTTAAATATTATTTACATATATATATTACTTATATATGTATATAATGAGATAATATGAGAAAAACACTGCAAACTTTAAAGCGCTATAGAAATGTTATTCAGTATTAAAAATATCTGTGATTCCAGCATTACTGATATTTCCTTCATTGCAAAAAAAGATCACAAGACTCTGTGGGTATGAAAGATACTCCTTTCCTAGATAGTTTTATGAACTGCTGTGGCAAAACAAACAAAAATCCAACCCTTGCCCAGCTGTTGGCCAGCCCTCAAGTAAATGAGTCTCTCTGAACATAGTCTGATGGTCTGGTGACACCATTGTCACTTAAACTTTACAGCTTTGTGTAGCATCTGCTACAGCTGGCACTCCGGGCATTGTGGTGGTTGAGAACCTAGGATCAACTTCATTGCATGATGCGGCATCAGAACAGAAAAAGGCAAAGAGAACAATTGATGAGAGACAGCATGGCATAATGGTGTGAGTACTGGACCCCAAATCAGGGAAACCCAGGCTCAGATGTTGCCTGGGTTTATTGGTTAGCTCTGTGACCCTTGGCAGTCACTTAACCTCCCCAAGAGATGCTCTAAGCCATAGTAGCCAATCTTCATCAGAGAGCAAGGTCTCCTCAGGATGAAATCATTAGTTCAGACCTGCCCCCCAAAATTAGGACACAAAACACATCAGTATACTTTATTTCTATAATAAGGAATTATAATATATGCAAATACATTTTAAATGACTCACCGGCATCATTCAAATCACCTATGTGAGTTAGTTTTTTTAATTTAGAAAATGTTTTCCCATTTAAACAATGAGGTAAAAATGGGGCTTCATTGTAATGTTTGAGCTTGTTGTGACTTTTTTTCCTTTTCTAATGAAATAACATTAAAGCTTATATGGAACCAAGAGCTGCAAAATCAAAGCCCAAATTTCCAACTAATTACTCAGTTTTCATAGAACAAGTATACCATAGGATTTATCATGTCCTACTTAGATCTGGTTCTCTTAACAAGGATTCTTATCTGGGGGTCCATTAACATGTCCTTTTTTCTCTCCAGTATTTTGATAGCTACATTTCAATATGATTGGTCTCCTATGTGGTCTTGTATATTTTATTTTACTCGTTTAAAATATGATTCTGCCAAAGGGGTACCTGACACCAAATAGTTAAAAGAGGAGGAAGGAAAAATATAAGAATTTAAGTTCCTACCTGCTTTATGGACTTTATATAACAGGATTCTTGCTAAAGTTAATAAGACCCTTAGATCTGGGCATTGACAGTTCCCACTATTGTGTCTAGGATAAAAGACAAACTCTTTGGGGATTTGAAAGCCCTTAACAATCTTACTCTAGCTACCTTTCCAAGATTGCTAAACATTACTCTTCTTTATGTGATCTCTTTTCCAGCCAAACTGCTCCATTTGTCGTTCCCTGTACATACCATTCCATCTCCTTACCTCTATTCTTTTAGAGACTAGCCCCCATGCCTAGGATAGACTCCTTCCTCAGCTCTACCTCTTGGGCTCTCTGTTGTTATTGCTCAGTTGTTTCAATAGTGTCTGACTCTCTGTGACCCCATTTGGGGTTGTCTTGGCAAAGTTACTGGAGTTGGTTTGCCATTTCCTTCTCCAGCTCATTTTACACATGAAGAAACTGAGGCAAACCAGGTTAAGTGACTTGCCCAGGGTCACACAGCTAATACTTGTCTGAAGCCAGATTTGAACTCAGAGGGATGAGTCTTTCTGACTCCAGACCAGGCATTCTATTCGATACACCACTTTTACTTTATTTGAATCTCAGTCTATCCTGATTTTTGTCCTTTTCTCAGTTGCTATGGCTTTCTTGAGAAATTACTTTTTGTATACAGTATCCTGTATTTAGCTCTCTCTGTATGTGTTTATTTTCTGTGGTATGTTCACTTCTCTTACAGTTTCTTACTGACTCTCCAGCCTTTTCTACCACCACCTCAGCAGCATGAGCCCTGGGGCTCCCTCCTCTGATTGGTGAGTTCCAGTCCAGGACCACCATGTAAGGATAGAAGTGCCCAGGCCATCCATGCTCATTTCTTTCCCCACTCTGCTCTTGACTCTTCACCTTTTCCCACACTTCTTGATTCATTCAGCTCCTTTTTATGTGACATCTCCTTGTATGTGATATTAGAATATCACTCCTTGAGTAGGGATTTGTCATCTTTTTTTTTGCTTTTATTTGTATTCTCAGGTTTAGAATAGTGCCTTTAACTAAGTTTTTTTTTTAATGAACGAATGAATTATAATACTTAAATACTTCGAAAGACCTAACTGTATTGAGACTCCCCTCGATCATTCAGATCACCTTGTCACTCCTGTACTCTATAATCTCCTTATTGCCTCCAGGGTCAAATAGTGTACTCTCTGCTTAGCATTTAAAGCCCTTCATAATCTAGCCCCCTTGTAACTTTCCAGACTTTTTATACCTTATTCTCCAACAGGTACTCTCTGATCCAGTGACATTGACCTTCTGACTATTTCATGAATGAGTTACTCCATGTATTTATTGGCTCTGGGCATTTTCTCTGCTGTTCCCCATCTTGGAACATTCCCCCTCCTCAACTGTGTCTGTTGATTTCCCTGAATTCCTTCAGTCCCAACTAAAATCTGGTCTTTTTATAGGAAGTCTTTCCCAACCCCTCTTAATTTTAGTGCCCTCCCACTTTTAATTATTTCTGATTTGTCTTGTATATAGCTTGCCTTGTATGTTTGTTTGCATGTTGATTCTCTCATAAGATTATAAGCCCCCTGAAGGCAGGAACTGAGTTTTGTCTCCTTTTCAAATCATTGGCATTTAGTTCTGTGTCATTCCTAACGCATAGTAGGAGCTTAAGAAATGTTTATTGATTACTGATTGATAACTCCTCCCATACTTTAGTAGTCTTCATGAGTTACTTTGGCCAAGCAGATTTGCAGCTTGGTGATAGATGTCTCCACTTCTAGCTAGGTTTGTCCTTGAACAGCAGGCACATAATTAATCATTTAGATATACTTGAAATCCTTCCAGCTTGGTAGGACCTACCAGAATTTGTATTTTGTTGCTGGCATTGACTTTGAGAACTCAGGATCATCCCTGCACCATGAGGAGATGTCACAGTAGGACTTTATTCTAGTAGATTGAACGGGGCACTTGAAGTCAGGAAGACCTGAGTTTGAATCTTGCCTCAGAAACTCCCTAGTTTTGTGACTTTGGGCAAGTTATTTAAATTGTCTGTTCCTCAGTTTCCTTCTATGTAAAATAGACATAATCATAGCACCTATCTGAAAGGATTGTTGTGAGGATCAAATAAGCTAACCTATGTGAAATGCTTCACAAACCTGAAATGCTATCATCACCACCACCACCATCATCATCATCACCACCACCACCACCATCAGCAGCAACATCCTTCCAGGTCACTTTTATTTTATACATGAATGGTAGACAAAACTTCAAGAATCCATAGTACTCTTTGTTAGGAAAGGAAAAAGGAGCTTTCTATATAGGAGGTCTTATGGGTGGGAGGCTATAAGCATGCCTTTTCCCTCTTTCCCTCTATAAACCCTAACAGGATTGTTTAGCAGTGAATTTTACACATGGAGTGGGTGAGCCAGATGGAACTCCTGGCTGGTGTGAGGAGGATCTTAGAGGTGTGAGAACAAGACCTACAGCAGTAGCATGTGGGTTCATGACTTCCTTCTATCAGCAGGTCAGCCTCCCTTGTATCCTGACCATCTTGGGCAGATGATGGTTCTTCATCCTCCCTTACTGTAGAGTAGATGCTAGGTATTATCCAGGCCAGGAATGGTAGAGGTGTGACCAATGTATAGAAGATGATCTGGGAGCAAGTTTAGAAGGAATAAAATGGTAAAACCAAGTTATGCTGGAGACAAAAATTCTCTAAAAAATGCTTCTCCCAGCACTAGTCCTCTATTGACTTCCTATCTCTTCCTGCCTTCCCCATATTTATGCTTTGTTTGGTCTCTGTTAATCAGGCACCACCACTAACCCCATATATTTGCTGGGATAGCATTTGCCAGGACAAAGAAGGGAGAACAGTCACCTTCCATCGGTATTAGAATCATGAGGAGAGCTGTCTTGCTGGCCACAGAACTGGAGGCAGTTCTCACTTTATTGGGAGTGGAGGGTTGTGGTAGTTCCTCTGGATCCCATTTCTCTATTCAGAAATTACAGTTCTGGTCTATCTGCTCTATCCATTCAGCCTCTGCTGAGGGCAACTTAGTACTTCAGACTGAAAAACAGAAGAAGCAAGGACTGATCAGTAAACAAATTTTAAAAATGAAAAATTCCATTTAAAAGGGAGGGAGGGTATCAGATTGTTTGATCTATATAACCAAATAATTTCTTGTTTTTTTCTACTGAGCTAGTTGACTGTTTCAATGCCATATTATAGACTTAGACTTTATATTGGCATGTCACCTTCCATTATTTTTCTTCTTCTCTTTAAACCTTTCTCCATCTCTTTCTCTCTAGGACTAATTTATTTCTCTGGTTCTCCCCTATCAATTTTAATTGGAACTAGCCTCTTGACCATAAGACCAGGATTCTATCCACTCTGTTACCTAGCTACCTTTTATAATTTTAGGTGGTGGGAAGCATGTTAAAAACAAACAAGGAGCTGATTTCTTTATTCTATGATTATTTACTATGTGTGGAACGCCTCCCCCCCCAAAAAAAAAAAAAAAACTCAGCAAGCAGAACTGAGCACAGCCCAAACAATCCACCATCAAGGAGGAAATCTGTTACTGATTAGTACCTCCACCCAGGTCTCCCCTTTGCATTTATATTTCCTCCTATCTTTACTGCCTGTTTGTTTTTTGTTTGTATCTCACCTACGACCACACCTTCAGTATAATGATGGCTATAGAATGGGGACTCTCAAGCCAATCATGACCAATTAGGATGTCAATGAGGTTTCCTAAAATTATTGTGTGTGTTCTGTGGAGTCTATGAAAAATAATCTGCCATCTAGTGCCTTTATACTATTTTATGGACTGTTCCCAACCATACTGCTATTTTCACAAACTTTTCCCAGTGGAAGGAAAAAAGGGTGCAGTATGAATGGCTATCACAGACTTCCTCCTACTAAGTCCTCCAAAAATCACCTTGCCTCCTTGTTCCTGGTGAATGTAACATGGCATTTAGCTCCATTTCCAAAGATTGCTTTGTTCTAGGGACCTTGAAAAAGTGCAGTCCTTAGAGAAGTAGGACTTAGGGTTGGACCTAAAGACAAGGAGACTTTATCTCTTTTACTTCTCTTTGGAGTTTTGTGGTTGGTAGAGAGGATTCTTTCATTGGATAGAAGATTGAACTAGAAGAACTTTTAAGTCCAAACCTCTATGATCTTTCCACATAGATTTGTGGGAGAAAAAGCTATTTAACCAGTACTATTTTCTCCTAGAACGGTCTTCTTTGAGTTACCCTGGCCAAAGTGGAGGCAACATGCAAATTTTCTGGGAAATGTATCCATGGATATAATATATTTAGAGCTAGAAAGGAACTTAGAGATTATCCAGTCTAGTTCCCTAATTTTAGAGATGAGATCACATAGGTAGTAATCAAGTGGCATGTCTGGGATTGGAACCCAGCTCCTCTGAGGAACTGGCTGGCACAATGGATAGAACACTGGGCTCAGAACCAGGAAGACTCATCTTCATGAATTCAAATCCAGCCTTAGACACCTACTAACTGACTGTGTGATCCTGGGCAAGTCACTTAACCCTGTTTGCCTCAGTTTCCTCATCTGTAAAATGAGCTGAACAAGGAAATGGCAAACCATTCCAGTATCTTTGCCAAGAAGACCCCAAAACAAGAAGACCCCAAGAAGTCACAAAGAGTCAGACACTATTGAAGAAACTCAACAACAACAACCTCTGATATAAATGTAGCATTCTTTTCCATGTACCATGCCATCTATCAGGTTTTCTTTGTTTCTTTTGAGCATCAGCAAACTCTAAAAACAGACTGCTGGGGTGGTTAGGTGGTGCAGTGAATAGAGCACCGGCCCTGTAGTCAGGAGGACCTGAGTTCAAATTTGACCTCAGACACTTAACACAAAAAACTAGCCGTGTGACCTTGGGCAAGTCACTTAATCTCAACTGCCCTCCAAAAGCAAAAAAAAAAAAAAAAAAAAGCAAAAAAACAGACTGCTGGATATTCCTTTTTCCTCTCGTCTTCAGTTTCTCTTTCCTAACACACTATCACCAAAAGCAAAACACGTGCTCTCAGGATCTTATATGGAAGAACTTTGTGAACACCCATAAGTGACACTCTAGTGAACTGAGAGTTGAGTGACCTGAAGGACTTATTTAACTGGAAGAAGTGAGTACTGTTAAGGGGACCTAATTGATTTTCTTAAGGAAGTATTTGCTTATTCTAGAAGAAATTAAAATGGAATGATGTCTTAGATGAAACATAAATTTCACTAATGATTAGGAGAGCCAAGCACTACTAAGGACAGGGAACCACATGTGGTCTCAAGGTAGCAGGTTCCCCACCCCTGCGGCTAATCTAAAGCTGATTTCTTTATTCTTTTACCCTACCTGTAATGGAAATGAAGATCTCTACAATGTTACTATAAGCTTCAGTTAAATAGAAATGGCAAGAAAGATGAGAGAACAAGGTATCTTGAGTTTCAGAATTTAAAAATAGATATCCTAAGACTTGCAAGCAGAAGCTACATCAAAGAATTTGCAGTGAGTTAAAAATCTGTGGGTATCAGTGAAAGTGATAGAACAAAGGCACAAATACTTAGCAAATGGCCAGATTTTAAACCTTGGAGGCAGGAGGAGTGGCCAGAGGAGAATAGCCCCTTTATAGCTATTGTGAACATTCAAAGAAATAAATAAGGTTTTTAACTTCTTGTATCTCATATGGTGCTTCAGTGGCTATCTGTCCTCCAGCCACAACTAGGTGTTAGTTATAACAATCCCTTGGGGGAAGTAATAATGATCTATATTTGTTTTAAGGTGAACTACATTTTTACAACTTAGTCAAGTCCATATGACTCTGGCTTGGGGAAATCTGATCATTCTCAGGGCCACCTTTGACAGATCTTTACTAAGAAGCTTGTCAATCTATTTTACATTAGAAAAAAAGTCACCATCAGTTCAATGCACACAATGTGAAAATCAAAGTGAAAAAAGGTTGTTACCCCACCAAAAAAACAAAAACAAAAACAAACAACATATGAAATTCAAGTCAATCAACAAGTGTTTGTTGAGTCCAATCACCTAGTCCGTAGATTAAAGAATTATCAGAAAATCTTGACCTGAAACTTGAATTGTTTTTTTTCCTGTTGAAGGACTGGGAAAACCTACCTGATTATTCATTGTTTAGGAAAACTAATCATAAGACAGTAAGATCAGCTAGAAGGGATCTTAAAAGGAGAGGAGGAAAAAAACAGGCAAATCTCAGAATGTCATTATCTTATTTTTAACATGAATTCCAAGAGTGTATGAAGGACAGAGCAAGGAGTCCTTCTTTCCTTAAACCCATTCCCTGTCCCTTTGCTTTTTGTCTGGGCTGTGTTAATATTTAAATATTCCACACAAATGGAGATTTTACCAACTTTCTTCGGAGAAGAGCCAGAAGGAAGTGACTATCTTGCAGAAATTTTGGTTGTAAGAGGCTGCCTACAACAAGACATGTCTTAACTTTCTGTGAAGGAGGGACATAGATCTTTCACCAAAGAGCCAAATCTGTCATGAATTGCCCCAGAATTTGTTATGGGAGTCTAGAATAACAACAATAACAATGGTCATAATTCTCAATTTAAATGCTATTAGTTAACTCCTTTGCCTTCCCTCCCTCCTACCTTTCTTCCTCCCTTTTTCTCTCCTCTTTTCCTTCCTTCCTTCTCTTCTTCCTTCCTACATTCACTTTCTCCCAAATTCCCTTTTTCCCTGCCTCCCTCCTTTCTTCCTTCCCTCCCTTGTTCCATCCTTCCTCTCTCCTTCCCTTGCTTCCTTCTCTCCTTCCCCCTTTTTTCTTCCTTCCCTCCTTCTTTTCCTCCTTTCTTCTTTCCCTCCTTCTTTCCTCCCTCCCTCCCTCCCTTCCTTTCTTCCCTCCTTCCTTTTCTCCCTCTTTCCTTCCTTCCCTCCTTCCTTCCTCCCTCCTTTCCTTTTCTCTTTTCCTCTCTCCCTTACTTATTCCCTTCCTCACTTATTCCCTCCCTCTCTCCTTCCTTCCTTTTTTCTTTCCTTCCTTTCTCCCTCCCATCCTTTCTCCTTCCCTCCCTCCCTGATAGCACTTCCAACCCTTCAGATGCTATGACTATTTACTTTAATTTTTCCACCTAATTATTTGATAGTTAGAATTTTATGTACCATATTTAAAGTTATAACTAACAAGAAAAACAATCCTAAACCTTTTTGGCTTTGGGCAGTAAATGATTTAATGTTTTATCTGATTTGCTGTGGTTTGGGCATCTCTCTTGTGAGCCCCAGGCCAATTGCTTTGTCATTATTTAAGCCATGTGAATGTTCTGCCTTTACTGCAGCCAATCTTAATTTTCATTCTCATCCAATTCTGTAGCAGTCATGTAGAGCCAGTAAGGAGATGACATATTTTTTAATGACATGTAATAAATTTTTAAAAAATCATTGCTTTATTATTTCAACAAGAAGGTACAGGAAATAATTGTTACTCTATTAGTCTAGTGCATGAATTCTTAATCTGGAGCCCAGAAGCTTCTTAAAAAAATATATATATATGTATATATATATGTGTGTGTGTGTGTGTGTATATATATATATATATAGCCTTTTTGGAGGGCAGTTGGGTTTAGAGCCTGGCCCTGGAGTCAGGTGCACCTGAGTTCAAATCTGGCCTCAGACACTTGACACACATACTAGCTGTGTGACCTTGGGCAAGTCACTTAACTTTGCCTGCCTCCCTTTCCTTATTTATTCAAATGAGGATAATAAGAGTACCTGCCTCCCAGGGTTGTTGTGAGTCTCAGATGAGCTAATATTGGTAAAGTATCCAGCACTGTGTGTGATACATAATACATGCTTTATAGTAGATACTTAATAAATATCCCTTCCCTTTTCTCCCTCCTTCCTTTCTTCCTTCCTTCCTTGCTTTTTTCTTTTCTTCTTTCCTTCCTTTCTTCCTTCTTTCCTTTCTTCCTTCCTTGATTGCTTGCTTCTTTCCTTCCTTCCTTTTTTCTCCCTCTGTTCCTTTCTTCTTCCCTACTTCCCTCCCTCTAAGGCCCATTCTCTATCCACTCTATCATACTTTATGCCAAATGACGAAAGTCAAATTAAAGGATAAATTAGGTATTTTAGTTTTAGAAATTGACAGCTGGAAGAATTTAGTGTTATAATTAGTTTTTTAGTGAATGATTTAATGTTCAGTACAATATCTTTATTTTTTTTAATTTCCTTCTACTTTTTGTTTTTATACTATAGTCCTTTCTCACAACGTTCCCACATTTTAATTTTATCTTTACTTTTATCATTCTTTCCCCTTCCAATACTCTGTGAGAGATAGATGTTTTGAAATTATCGTTATTAATAATAGCAATTATTAATCATAGCAATAATATGCTTGCCTTTGTGTCTTATAAATGAACCATCAACAATTCTCTTGTTTTCTGAAGAAAGATGCCAATGTTTGTGGGATCATACCAGAGTCTTTATAAAATGTGAGCTGCTTCTAATCACTTTGTATAAAAAACTCATAGTGTAATAGTGGTGGTTGGACATGATTTTAACTCTCCATAGACCGCTTTTCAGTTATTTGGAATTGAGATTGCACTGGCTGTTTTCACTGCGGATAGTTTTTTTTTCTTTTGCCAGACAATTTGCAGTCCATTGAATTCCAGATTACACGGTCCATTGACTTGAAAAGTCTAGAAATGGGATTTAACTTTCTCTCAACTCCTTCAGATGAAGATTCCACAGAAATTACAGGGAGGTCTCATTTCTTTTGACAGCTAACACAAACATATGCAGTGTGATAGGTTCCTAGTAATGTAGCCATAGAAAGTGACATGTACAATCAGTCTTAATCAGCTGTTAGGCAGTTTAGCTTATGTGTTTTCTGGGAAATGTACTAAGTTGGGGGAGAGGAGTTTGAAGAATCATAGTACTAAGGCTGGAAGGACCTCAGAGATCATCTAACTCTAACTCCTCATTTTGCTGATGGGGCAATGGTGGCCGAGGGAGCTTGTGTCACAAATAGTAAGCATCAGAGTCAAAATCACAGATGATTCCTTGAAAGATGTAATCAATTGCTCAACAAGCATCTTCTGTTAGGCACTGTTCTAGGTGCTTGAGGTTACTGTTAAATTAAATAGTCCTTGCCCTCAAGGAGCCTAATATTCTATTAATGGAGACAATATGTACATAAATACAAAATGGATGCTAGGCATACCTAGGTAACTTTTACTCTTTGATCAAGTGTCACACAAAACAGGAATTATGTTTGCTGAATGGTAGTATGTCTAATGCAGAGTCCAAATGGAAGAGGGCTTGTTAAAGTTGGTGAAAGATCCTCTAGATGTCCTGTTTGCAGATAATATTGTGCTGACTGCATTGAATCCAGAATCATTGCAGATCTGCCTAAATGAGCTCCATGATTGCTTAACTATCCACTCAGTTCACCAAATAAATGAAGAATGCCTTTTGCCAAGAATATGATTGGCATTTGAATGGATGACTCATAGAACTTGTCCATTAGTGAATATATCTGTGAGAAATCTGACAAATGGAAAAATGAGTTGGACCCAGAATTGAACAGAAGAACTATGCTCCCTTTGGGAAATTATACTTAAGTGACCCAATGCTTCACCCTGAAACTAAATCCTATGTTTTGTTTTGCTTTATTTTGCTTTAACACCAATGTTCTTATGATGATGTTATATGGCTTTCAGTCACAGAATATTACAAAATTCAGAGATGAAAGGTCAGTGGAGAGACATATGATGGTCATAAGCAAGCTATAAAACACAATCACTGAAAACAAAGACTTATGTAGAAGAAGTGAAATAAAACAGGCCATTAGAAATGGGTGATGACCCCCCCACACACACACATATATATTAAATAGGGAACAGTGAGGTATAACCGATGGATATTCTTACTCTTCTCCTAGCCATACCATATGAAGAGATTTAGAGGGAGACCCTCTGCTCTCATTAGATAGACTTTCTGCAGTGATTTTTTTTGCAAGAAGAAATAGAAGGATCACATCAGATGGACTAGAGGGAGTACTCAAATTGACCAGATCACAGATCCATCCAAGCATCAAGGTATTGATGTCTGTTATCCTACCATTAGTGACTCATTCCTTTGTGTTACCTTGCTGTCTTTTAAAATGCAAACACTTCCTTGAAAAGTACCACATTGCTGAAACTATAGTCTCTAATGTCCCTTCCAACTCTAAACTGCTAAGAGTTTGTGAAATATTAATTTGGCTTAATTGATCACATTTCTTCTCTTTGCATAAGTACATCTATGGTGATGCGTTTGTGGGGGAAATTGGCACAGACTGAGAATCAGTGGACTGAAGACACAACTGAGTTCTGTTTTATTTAGTTCTAAGCTACATTGTTCAGACCTGAAGGTGTAGCAATCTGCCTCTCCGTGATTGTAAGATTACCATTGAGGAGTAGCCAGAGCTTATTTTGCTCTCACAGGATAAAAGCACCTCACTAATATTTTTTATGGGTCAGCCAAGACCTCTCACTCTTTAGGTCCTGTTTTGCTTCCTTCTGTGTTGCTAGTCCAATGTCAAATCTAAGAGGGCAGTGTAAAGAAGGGACCCCAGGGAGCTCTAGATGCAGGCGAAGTGATCTGGTGTAGGGAGTAGTCCATTCTTTTCCTGCCGAGGATTCTTTTTTTTTGCTTTTTTCTTCTTAGCCAGGTAGTAATAAATAATGTTTTTTCAAACATGCTTCAGGGTTGCATCTGTAGAGGGAGTATTCATATATGAAATGACAGATCCCTGAAGAATAGAAATATTTATAATATTGGATGCACCCAATACATGGTAGATACTTAATAAATGTTTATTGATTGATTGAAATGCTTTGCAGGGTCACTACCATCACTGCCTCTTCCCTTTCACCTGCCCCCCCCCCCCACCATGACAATCCAAGATATTTGGAATTTTTTCAATAATCTTCTTCTTAAAAGTGAATCACTGTTCATCTTCAGGGCCCATCTTCTTTTCCAAAAATTTCTTTTCTATGGGAAACTTATGACATTTTAGAAATGCTTTTTTTCTCCAAAGGTGAAAACTCTATACCTATGTAAAATGTGTTTTCTTCTATGAAATTCTATGCTGGGGAAGTCCAGGGTTGACTTGGTAGAGAATAAAGAAGTCAAGTTCATGTTGTTCCCCTGAGAATGCAGAAATTCCAATGAATTTTTCCAGTGCCTCTTGAAATTAATATGATTCTCCTTACAAGTTGCACCCTGCTCCCCACCACCATTTCTATTATTTTCCTCTTCTGATTCCTCATCCATGGTACTTTGTAGCCTTTCTTTGTCTAGGCTCTCACAATAAAGATGCCATGTGGTATTTATGTATGCCATGTGGTATATATGCCATGCTTCATTAGAAGTCTTTTAATAACTTAGCTTGTAAGCTTGACAAATAATCTACAAATGGAATTTAAAATCAAAACTAAAGTTTAAAACCCAATATATTAACCAACTGTATAGAGTGTATTGTTATTCAAGATTTACTAATTAAGCTATATGACCTTGGGTGAATTACTAGTATGATGGAGGGTGAGCAAGTGACAGCCATGTTGGCTATGAGAAGGCAGCACAGTGGTTAATGGGGTGCTGGACTTGGTGTCAAGAACACTGGGTTCAGCTCTTGCCTCTTGTGTGATCCTGGGCATCAGTCATCTCTGTGCCTCAGTTTCCTGATCTGTTAAGTGAGGCCTGGACAAGACAGCCTCTAAATTCTTTTCCAGCCTTAATCTATGATTCTAAGCAAATTGCTTGATTTTAAGTTGCTAAAATTTTAAAGTTAAAAACCATTTAAGGACTTCATACAGAAAGAAGGTTCTACATTTTTGAATGAAGCCTTTTAAGAAAAGTTTTAGAGCTCACTACCATTATTTTTTCTGAGAGCAATGGAGGCCAGTGTCCTTCTTCTTTGACTCTGTGGTAATGATGCTCCCCAGGGTAAGGATAGGGCCAACAGAGTTCAGTGAAGTAAGTTAAAACTTCCCCATATTGGGAGCAAGAGAAGACATAACTAAGGAGTTCTTATACTGTTAGGGTCCATAGGTATTGTGTCTTAAGTTAGAATCTGTAACTAGAAAAATGGGCTAAAAAGTTAGAGGCCTAGAAGTTACAAATGGTGTTTAGAGAAGAAACAAGGTCAGAACCATGTCAGCAATACTACTAGGGTTTAATTCCAGAATAAGTAAGAAGGGACACAAGTTTTAAAATGAGTATTCAATCTGTTGCCCTCGGCAGTAATGAACTTCTGTTCGTTGTATGAATGTAGGAAGCCTTTATTTGTTCAATTACATCGAACATTTATTAAGTGCTTATATATGCAATATAGGATTCCTGGGGGATACAGAGACAAAAATACAAGACTCTCTCTTCCCAGGGAGCTTATATTCATGTAGGCCCACAATTGATTCCAGGGATGATGAAAGTAGAAAAGAAAAATAATCGTGAGGCAACTGTGGATTTTTTTTTAATAAGGGAGTGAAGCTGAGAGAGAGAGAGAAGCCAGTCATCTCCCCTTGGGTCTTAGCATGTATTTATTGTATAATGTGGTGTATCATTGTTATATGTACTTTTGTCTTACCTCTTTTCTTGACTAGAAGCCTCTTGAAGTCAGGCAACATATACTATTTCAGATCCCTTTCAATTTTCTGCAGCTAGCTTACCATTTCCTAACACTACTTCAGAGCAAGGTCAGTTTTAAGCACCAGTGTGGCTTGGTGGAAAGACCATTGAACTCAGAGTTCTAGAATCTAGTTCAAATTCAGTTCTGCCACTTACTGTCCCTATGACCTTTTTTTTAAGTCATTGAACTTCTTTGGGACTCAGTTACCTCATCTGTAAAATGAGGGAGTTGAACTAAATGACCTCTAAGTTCCCTTGTAGTGCTAAATCTATGATTCAGTGATTCTATGAAGCCAGAAAATTCTGTCTCCCTAGAAACACCATTACTGAGTCGGAATCCAAGTGTAAATTTTACTCTGTTAGATGTTCTAGAGCTAAAAACATTCAATATATACTATTAATTTTGCTACTTCTGGCAAATTACTCTAAAATTCATGTTTTGTGGCCTAGTTGATTGAAAAGTTCAATTTTCCTTTTCTTTCATTTGTATGGAACCCTTACAGTTTATAAAGCTGTTGTTACACTGTCAGCAGAGCAGTCACTACTCTCATGCTGCTTTTGCCATGATTCCTGCCATACTCTGTATTTAATACCCAGGCTTTAGAAGTTGGCCAATAACTAACTCCTGATGCCAGTTGCCTAGAGAGCATGAAATCCAGGGTTTCATATATAGTAGAAAATATGTGAAACATTCTATAAGGCTCATCATAACTCAAGCCCATCTTAATGGAAGTGGAAAAAAAAATGTAGGCTAATCAGCATTAATCAAGCAGATGAAGAGCTTCTGTAGAGAGATATAACATTTCTAGAAAATTTGGAGCAATGGCAAGGAACTGTGCTCAGGAGTGAAAAACCTCATTGACAGCCCTATATTTGGAGCTTCTAGCTTAGTGAAGGACTTTCCAGAGTTTATTTTATATGGCACTGGCAGAGGCTTTACATCACCTCCATGAAATATCATCTCCATAGAGTATCACCTTCATGAAATATCACCTCCCTGAAATATCACCTCAATGAACTATCACCTCCCTGAAATATTACTTCCGGGAAATATCACCTCCATGAAATATCATCTCCATAGAGTATCACCTCCATGAAGTATCACCTTCATTAAGTATAACCTTCATGAAGTATCATGAAAAACATTAACAAAGTGATTGTCATATAATTTTTATATGTTGTAGTACCTTGAGGAAGTTATTTTTTAGGGACCAACTCAGGTTCACATTTGTATTAGAATTTTATAGCTTGAAGGACTTAACAAAATACATTTTAAGTTTGACTACAAATATAACTGCCTTCATCTCAGACTCTAGTTACTTTGAGGGTTTTGTGTTTTCACTAGTGTGGGTACTTTGGTTCATTTCAGCAAGTATTTAAAATGCCTTCTAGGTACCAGACGGAAATAGAAAAGAAAAAAAAACCCACCTCTTCCCTTAGGGAACTTAGTATATTGTATTTTTCTCCACTAATTATAACATTTCTTTGCTTTCTCCTGCTATGCTATTTTTCTTTTTTTTTTTAGTTAAAAAAAGTAGAGATGATTTATTATACATGTGTTATACTCAGCCACAAAGAAAATGGTGCAGAATGTCTACAGGCACATGACTACATGAATTGATTTTAGGGAGGTAGCTCTTGTATTAAAATGTGGAATGTGCTATGTTAGGGAGGAGTCAAATGATAGGAAACGCTCTATATTACGTGGTGGAGATAAAGAGTTCTGGGTCAGGGTTGTCCTTCCCATTAGACTGTGAACTCCATGAGAGCAAGAACAATTTTTTCTTACCTTTCTTTGTATCTCTGGTACTGAGGATATTGCCTGGTACATAGTAGGTGGTTAACAAATGCTTGCTGACTGGTCGGCTGTCTGACTGAGGTGGGAGTGCTGGTACAATCCTATATGTCTCCTGAAGGTTTCAGCTAAGTGTGACTGGGGCCAGGTGTTCCATATCTCTCTTCTATTACCTGCTGTCGTCATGCTACTTACACCTCTGCCTCATCTTTTCCTCTTGCACTTCAGCCTGTGAATTTGCTTCTCCCTCCTCTTGCATCTTTCCTCCTCTTGCCTGTAGAGGTCAACAAGATGGCATTAAGACCAAGGACCAGGCTCTTCTTTGTCTTCCCATAAGTTCTCCATAGAGGTCCTACTCAGTGCATTGTACATTTTGCCTTGATTCTTTTACTGCTCATTGTTATACCTGGGACATCCATATCTTATCTTTTAGTCTCACTACATGAAAGGCCTCCCTCCTTTTTCTAGTAATATAACTCTTTGCTCCGTTTCACTAATGATTCTTTTTGTCCCACTTCTTGAACATAAGTTATCATTGGTATCACACTATAGCCTAATTACGCCCACAATACCATCTTTCCATTGTCCTTTAGCTTATTCATAATTTAGATTTCTTTTTCAGAGATCTGGTGTTCTCTGATTCACAGCTATAGAACTTAGGAGACTATGGCCATTAAAGAGATCACATTTGTGGCAGCAAAGCAATTTGGATTATTGAAAGCACCATATGATTTCCTAAATGTGATCCATCCTGATCTCCTCCTACTCATTTCCTAGTCCAGTTCACTATCTGCAACACCTTCTTGATGTGCATCTAAGTGTATCAGCACATGTATATTTAGGTATATTTACATATGTAATGTGTGTGTGTGCATGTGTAGTAACTGGATAGGCAGTCCATCTTGACAATGGATTTTTCATTGTCTTTGTTTTTCTAGGGTGTTTTCCAAGGTGTATCATTAGCCTAATCTCTTTCCAAATGCTATGGATTTCGCTGAGAAGGCTTTGTAGTGTTCCAAAGCTCAATGGAATTAGTGTTTGCAGTGTCATGTGAGACTGGGAGCATTGGGAAAGCCTTTCCATCAATAAGCAGTCATTCTTTTGTTTGAAATCTATGTGGGACATTTTCCATGACATTGACCAAAACCTTAGGTGCGCATGTATCAGTACTCAGTAGTGTAATAGAAAAGAGTACTGGCCTTAGAGCCTTGAGACTTTGGTTCAAGGTCTGGCTCTGACACCTACTAGTTAATCTTTTGAACCTCAGTTTCCTCAGTTATAAAATGTGGATAATAACAGCACATACCTGGAGCTGTTGAATCAAATGAAAAATATTTGTAAAGCACTTAGCGGGGCAGCGAGGTGGCCCAGTGAGTAAAGCACCAGCCCCGGAGTCAGAAGGAGCTGAGTTTGGTTCTGGCCTCAGACACTTAACACACAAAAACTAACCGTGTAACCTTGGGCAAGTTACTTAACCCCAATTGCCCTCCAAAAGGCAAAAAAAAAAAAAAGCACTTAGCACAGTGCCTGGTATCTAGAAGGTTCTTAATAAATGCTTGTTTCTTCCCCTTCCAAGGAAACCTCTTCTATTTTGTTTCCCTGTCAAGGAGCTTTTTGTATAGCCTTTGGAAGAAGTTTTTCCTTACAAGGAATCACAATCTGCTTCTCAGTAATTTCCACCCATTGTTCCTAGTTTTCCCCTTTGAGATCAAGCAAAACAAGTCTAATTACTTTTTTTTCAGATCTTCGAAGACAGCCACTATGTCCCCAGTCCCTCAGTCTCTTCTTTTATAGACTAGCCTTTTCCTGTTTCTTAACTGATCCCTGCACAGCGTGGTTTCCAGCACTCTCACTCTCCTGGCTGTCCTCTGGCACTCTATCTCGTCAAGGCTATTTTAAAATGTGGCACCCAGAATAGAATGAAATATTCCAGATATAGTCCGACCAGGGCATGATACAGTACAAAAGGGATATCACCTCCCTGATTCTGGATGCTGTTAATGTCCACTAATGTACCCTGAGATCATCTTAGCTCTTTTGGCTGACCCAAAATGAATGGCTTAGATAGAATTCAGATTGAGGGAAGTGAATAAAATGACAATTTGAGGTTCCTTCGGGCTGTAATTCCATTTTTATTTTTATCTTTCCAGTTTTTAGTATAATTAGCATATGTTAACATGACTATATCTTGTGCTATTTCTGAATGATTGCAAAGAATGTATTAGTAAGAACAATGAAACAAGGATCCAGAAAGTATTTTTGAGCATAACAATACATGCAAGTGACTGGACTTTTAACATCCCATAGTTCCTGCTGCTGGCAAGTTGCCATGTATCATTGGATTAATTGGGCAAAAGTCATGGTGCCTATTCCTTTTATTTCCAAGAAAGATTGGTCATAGAGGGTAAGGTCAGTCTCACCTCAAGGTATTTTTGTTACAATAGAAAGAATACTGGATTTAAAGTTAATAGGCCCAAGTTAAATCCTGATTCTGTCACTACTTGTATATCTTTTAAGTCACGCAACTTCTCTGGATCTCAGTTTCCACATCTGCAAAATACAAATATTGAGCTAGATAACCTGTAAGATCCATTCTAGCTTCAGGTCTGTGGTCCTATGATAAGGAACTGGAAGAAAAATGACTGACCCACTGGTTAGGAAATAGCTGAACTGTGTGTGATACCTAAAGGTAATGGAATATTATTGCAGTATAAGAAATGACAAATATTAAGATTTCAGAGAAATATGGGCAGTCTCATATGCAATGAATATGAGTGAAGTAAACAGAAACAGAGAATATTTTGTACAATGACTAAAGTAATATTAAGGAAAATGATAATGACATTTCATTGCACTCTGACCAATACAAATACCTTCCTGTAGCTTCAGAATGCTGATAGTGAAATCTGCCTCTTACCTCTTATCAGAGAGGTAATATGAACTGGGGCAGCAGAATAGGTATACATTTTCAGAAATAACCAATATCTTGATTTGTTTTACTTGGTAATACTTATTTCTTGGGGCAGCTGGATAGAGTGCTGGTCCTGGAGTCAGAGAGACTCATTTTTCTGAGTAAATCTGGTCTCTGACCCTTCCTAGCTATGTGACATGGACAAGTCACTTGACCCTGTCTGCCTGAGTTTCCTCATCTGTAAAGTGAGCTGGAGAAGGAGATGGCAAACCACTCCATTATCTTTGCCAAGAAGACCCCAGAAGGGATCATTAAGTGTCAGATATGACTGAAACAACCAAACAATAAAATAATACTTATATGTTACAAGGGAGGGTCCTACTTAGTGGGAGTGGGGAGGAGTCATTGGGAAGTAACAGTGATTTAAAAAATAGAAAAGAGCACCAATAAGACATTTAAAAAGACAAAAGAAAATATGGTTACTTTGCTCTGGTCAAGTACCTCTTCTTGTACTTTAACATGAGAAACCTCATTGTCCTTGGTGGTGGGGAAAAACACTTAAGCAGGAAAATCTGATCACTGCAGATGAAAATGAAGGTGTTTATTGATTCTATACATCTATGTGATCTTACTTTATATTATACTGAAGATTTATTAACATTGCATATTTGTCTCTAAATACTAAATCTCCCAATTTAGACATGTTCAGGTTACACCCATGAACGCAGTATATCTGTATATAGAATTGTTATTGTTTGAACTCATCTGGTACCTGCAGATTTACCTAAGCTCATGGATTTACAGCAGGAAGGGAACTTAGAAGTCATCTAGTCCAAGATGACATCTTAAAAGTCATATAGTATTTCATAGATGAGGGAAGTGAGACCTATAGAGGTTAAGTGATTTGCCTTTTATCACATAAGGAGAATGTTGCAGAGTCAGAATTTCAAATCAAGGTCCTGTGCCTCCTAAGTTTCCACTGTGCCACATGAAATCTTTATATTTATATGGTAGGCTGGGAAAGACCCAGGGCCCTCTAGGGTCTACCTAACTCAGCCTGACATGGTAATGTCACAATATAAACAGTAAATTGTAAAGAGGCTGGATGGATGTGGGGAATCATTTTTTCTTTGCCTGACTCATCTGAAGTTTGGCTTCAGTGGTCTCCCACATTTTGATTGTGTACCCACCCCATCAGTAAAAAATTTTGATCAAATATCCCAGATATGTATATATATACATATTTATGAAATTATATGCATGTATAATATTACTGTTTTAATAATTATTAAAATGTATATTATTAAATTTATACAAAATAGAAAGTTAAATAGAATGAGATAGAAGAGAAATAATATTTTTTCTAGAGTTAGTAGAGAATCAGTGGAGGTGATTGAACAGTGGAGTAACATAGTCAGACTTTCACTTTAGGAATCAATCAATTTGGCATATGTGTGGAATAGGGGAAGATTTGAAGCAGGAAGCAGTTAGGAAGATATTATAAAAATTCAGGCAGGAAGTGATGAAGACCGGAAGGAGAGCAAGAGTTGGCTGAATTAGTCCTCTGGACTCATGGTTGATCATTGCATTGATGAGAGTCCTTAAGTCTTTCAAAATTGTTTGTTTTCACAGTATTGTTGCTATTATTGTATAAATTGTTCCCTTGGTTCCACTCACTTCCCTCTGTATCAGTTCATATAAGCCTTCCTAGGTTTCTCTGAAACTCTTTCTTCATTTCTTTTTTTTTTTTTTCTGCTTTTGGAGGGCAATTGGGGTTAAGTAACTTGCCCAAGGTTACACAGCTAGTTTTATTTTGTGTGTGTGGGTGTTAAGTGTCTGAGGCCAGAACTGAACTCAGGTCTTCCTAACTCCAGGGCCAGCACTTTACTCACTGCGCCACCTGGCCGCCCCTCTTTCTTCATTTCTTAACACAGTAGTGTTCCATTGCATTCATAAACCATAATTCATTCAGCCATCAATGGTTGCTCCCTTAGTTTCCATTTACTTGCTACCGCAAAAAGAGCTGTGATAAATATTGTTGTACATATGTGACCCTTTCCTCTGCCTTTGTTTTCTTTTTGCTTTATATAAGTATAGTAGTGGTATAGCTGAGTTAAAACTTATACACAGTTTAGTAACTTTCTTGGCACACTTCTAAATTGCTTTACAGAATGGCTGTACCAATTTGTAGCTCAGTATATCAATGTTTTCCCACAGCCCCTCCAACATTTCTCATTGCCAATCTGATGGGTATGAGGTAGAATCTCAGAGTTTCTTTAATTTGCATTTCTCTAATTACTAGTGATTTGGAGGATTTTTGCGTATGATTATATAAAGAGCTTGGATTTCTTCCCTTAAGAGCTACCTGTTTAAATCCCTTTACCATTTTTCAGTTGAGAAATGGATCTTATATTTTAAATAAGTTCCTTATTTCTTTTAAACATGTCTCCCAATAAGGTTATAACATAGAAGTTAATGGTGATAGAGAATGGCATGGGGAAATGTAAAAATATAGTAATGGAAGTGTTGTCCTTGTGTTAGAGGGAAACCCACAACTGGCTCTCACAGGAAGAATGGGATATGACTCATCTTCATGGTTTATCACAAACCACCTAGGGTTATGCCATGGCTCCATGGGGGTATATGGCCGCCATTTTGGAGACCACTGTTATAATGGATAGAATTCTGGACTTGGGATTTGGAAGAAGTAGGAAGGAAGGAAACAAGCATACGTTAAGTGGCTATATGTGCTAGGCACTATGCAAACAATAATTATTTAATCATTACAATGATTTTAGGAAGTAGGTGCTAGTATTATCCTCATTTACAGGTGAAGTAATTGAGGCTAAGAATTGCCCAAGGTCACGCTGCTGATAAGTGTCTGAGCCATGATTTGAACTCAAATCTTCCTAACTTCAATCCTAAGTTTCTATCCAATGTACTACCTAACTGCCTAGGTTCAAATGCCACTTCAAACACTTACTAGCTATGTGATCTGGGGTAGGTCATTTAACTTCTTCAAACCTTAAATGTTCTTATCTGTAAAGAAGAGATGATGATGATATCAACATCTATTTTACAGGGCTCTATATAGTGATGAGTAACATATATAAATACACATACATACATATATGTGTATATGTACATACATACAGTGCTTTACAAACTTTAAAACCCTATACAAATGCAAGCTTTTATTTTGTCAGCATAGTGGGGCTGACCCTACACAAAAGTGTGAGATAGTCAAAAGTTGTCTTTGGCACTGCATATGTCCTTGCCTTAGGTACTTAATGTTCTAGTGCGTTTTCCTCACTTCTCTTACCTCTCTAATATATCACCCTGACTGAGTCCTAATATCCAGACCTTCTGACCTCCTCCCTTTTCCCCTACAATTAGCACATAACTAACTGTTCTGTGCTCTATTCCTTAAGAACTTGCCATACGTGATCTGATACAGAGTAAAGCAAGGAGAAGGCAAGAAAACAGTGACTTAAATAATGTAAATGGAAAGGACAACCACCAAACAATCAAAAGTTGCTTTTGCAGTGTTTCAAAACTATAAAAGACAAACATCTTTAAATAAGGGTGTGAAGGGACACCCCATACAACACTCCTTTGCAGAGGTGGGAGCTTTGTGGCTATGAAACATTGCATATATTTTCATGGTTTTTTTTGATAATCAACTTTATTGACTTTTTTCCTCTTTTTGTCTTTAAAATAATATTATTTGCTCTATGGCATGGCTTACTGGGAAGGTAAAAAAAACACAATAAATATCAACCAAATTAATTTTTTAAAAAGAATGAAAGCTTAAGAACAGATTATCTTCTTTCTTTTGTTTTAATCTCCGCCAATTGGCAGAGTACCTGGCACTTACCAAATGCTTTTTCATTCATTCACACCTTTAGTCAATGTATTTTGTTTATTTAAAAAATCCCCCCTTTTGTATTTTAGATTTTCTTGATCTTTTCTGTCATGTCCATATTAATAAGAAACCTATGTAGTTGAATTTACTGCAAGTAACCTATTTGTCAGAATTCAAGAAGAGGATTTTTTCCTAGATTCGCTTTCTATATCATGCTTTCTTTAAACTGAAACATACTATTTTTCACTTTTTTGTACAAAATGTAAATGTTTTACACGATTGCCCATGTATAACCTCTATTGGGTTGCTTACTGTCTCAGGTAGGGGTGATGAGATAAAGCTGAGAAGGGATAGAATTTAGAACTTAAAAAAAAAACAAATGTTAAAAATTGTTTTAACATGTAATTGGGGGGAAATAAAATATTATTTTAAAAAAGAATAGGAAATGAAAAAGTTATAAGGTGAATTTCTTATCTTCTAATATAGAGTTTTTGACCTGAAGTTGCTGAACTTTAAAATATGTGTGTGTGCACACACGTATAAAACTATATTGCAGCGTAATTGGTTTCCTTTGTATTCCTATGCATTTTATTTTATGAATTTAACAACATTTCAAAATGGAGTCCATTAGCTTCAGCAGACTGACAGAAGGGTCCATGACACAAAAAAACTAAGAATCTTTGCTATAATATATAAAGTGCTTATTTCATCTATTTTCTAAGTGTTATTTTATTTGAAAGAAAATGAACAAAAAGCAACCCTCAGCCACAGTTTTAAATAAATCAGCATCTATTTCTGTTTAGTCTTGTCTGACAATTATATTTTACAGGGTTAGCTCAATCTTGTTGCATCCAAAGTGCTATAATAAGACCTTGTGGTAGTTCTAGATTTTCTAGCTGTAAAGTGATTTTCATAGCACCCTTCTGCTAAAGTCCTGCTCTGATACCCTGTCAAAGGGAGCCTGACTTTTCTTTTTTTTTTCTAAATGCTTTATTAACTTCTGATTTACATCGTTCGTTTCCACCAGATTTGAGTTACAAATTTTCTCCCCGTTTTTCCCCCACCCATCCCCCCAAAACAGCATTCCCACAGGATATCCCCACCTCTGATCTGCTCTCTCCCATATTTTCTCCCATACCCGTTTCAACTTTTCCAGTAGGGCATGGTGGATCTCTATATTTCCCAATTATATGTAAAACAATATTGATAATAGTATATATATATATTTAAACATTTGATTTTAAAACTTTGAATTCCAGATTCATTCCCTTCCTCCCTTATCACCCACCCTTACTGGGAAGATAAGCAGTTCAGTATAGGTTGTACATGTGTGGCTAATGCAAAACAATAACATAGCAGATATATTGTAAAAGACTGACTATATTTCCCTCCCTCCTATCCCACATCCCACTTGTTCTATTCTCTACTTTGATCCTGTCCCTTTTCAAAAGTGGGTGCTTCCAACTTCCCTCCCCCCCCGCCCTCCCTCCCCTCCCTCTTCCCCCCCCACCTCCTCTCCCCCCCCCTATTCTCCTGGAGGGTGAGATCCCCTATTTAGTGTGTATTTCCCTCCCTCCTCAAGCCAGATTCAATAGGAATAAGGTTGACCCATTCCCTTTTGCCTTCCTATTCTTCCCCTCCATTGTAACCATTTTCCCTTGCCTCTTCTGTATGAGATAGTTGCCCCACTCTCTCTCTCTGATGAGAGAGATGTCTCTCCCCATCTCCTCTCATTATATCCCTCTCACCTCTTAATTTCACCTTTTAAGTATCATCCCTTCCTGTTAAATTGGTCCCGTGCCCTCTATCTATGTATACCTATAAACATATATACACACATTCACATATGTATTCATATGCCTGCATACCCTCATATAAAGACATATATATATATATAATATATATATATATATATATATTTCTAATCCCTTCAACTACTGAGAAAAGTTTCATAAGTTACAATTATTGTTTTTCCATGTAGGAATGTTAATAGTTCAACTTTGGCCAAGTGGCTGAGCAAGCAAGACCACCAGACTCAGTGCCGGGACGACCCGGACCAAATCTGGGCCCAGACACCCAGCACCACACCCAGAAACAACAACTGGCTGTGCAACCCCGAGCAAGCCACTCAACCCCAATTGCTTAAAAAAAAAAAATAGTTCAACTTTGATAAGTTCCTTATGATTTCTTTTCCCTGTTTGCCTTCTCATGCTTCTCTTGCTTCTTGTATCTGAATGTCAAATTTTCTATTCAGCTCTGGTTTTTTCAGCAAGAATGCTTGAAAGTCCTGTATTCCACTGAATGACCATATTTTCCCCTGAAACAGGATACTCAGTTTTGCTGGGTAGGTGACTCTTGGTTTTAATCCCAGCTTCCTTGACCTCCGGAATATCACATTCCAGGCCCTTCGATCCCTCAGTGTAGAAGCTGCCAGATCCTGGGTTATCCTGATTGTGTTTCCACAATATTCAAAATGTTTCTTCCTGGCTGCTTGTAATATTCTCTCCTTAATCTGGGAATTCTGGAACCTGGCTATAATACTCCTAGGAGTTTTCTTTTTGGAATCTTTTTCAGGAGGTGATCGGTGGATTCTTTCAACCTCTATTTTGCCCTCTTGTTCTAAAACATCAGGGCAGTTTTCTTTGAGAACTTCCTGGAGGATGCTTTCCAGGCTCTTACTTTGGTCATGGCTCTCAGGCAGTCCAATAATTTTTAAATTATCTCTCCTGGATCTATTTTCCAGGTCAGTGGTTTTTCCCATGAGATATTTCACATTGCCTTCTATTCTTTCATTTGTTTGGATCTGTTTAACAGCATCTTGATTTCTCATAAAGTCATTAGCTTCCATTTGCTCCAATCTAATTCTGAAGCAATGATTCTCCTCAGTGAGCTTTTGAGATTCTTTTTCCATCTGGCAAATTCGACTTTTTAAGGCATTCTTCTCCTCATTGCCTTTCTGAGCCTCCTTTGCCATTTGAGTCAGTCTGTTTTTTAAGGTATTATTTTCTTCAGTCAGGCTGTTGACTCTCATTTCATAATTTTCTTGCATTGTTCTCATTTCTCTTCCCAATTTTTCCTCCACTTCTCTTATCTACTTCTTAAGGTCCTCTATGGCCTGTAACCAGCTTGTATTTTTCTTTGAAGCTTTTGGTGCAGGAGTTCTGACTTCACTGATTTCCTCCTGTTCCATGCCTTGCTCCTTCTTATCCCCAAAATAGGAGTGTAATGTTGGAATCTTCTGTCTGCTTTGTTTCCTTTGCCTGCTCATTTTGCCACTCAATGATTTGACTTTGGGGCTTTTTGCCACAGTAGGACTCTGCCACCAGACAGGGGAGTTTTCGTCCCAAACGCTGGGGTTTTCTCAGCTGCCGGAGGTATTAGATGGGTGCCCTCTCTGAGGTCTCCACACACTCTGGCAAGCTGGACACACACCCCAGGACTTCCACCCTAGACTGCAATCCAGATCCAAGCAGGTTAAAGCAAGAGCGATGACCCCTCAGACTGGTGCTTGGTCCCCCTACACTCTGCAGGCCAGGAGCTGAAGCCACCACGTGGCACTGGCAGGCTGTGCCGTCTCAGCGGTTTCTCGCCCCGGGGGTAAAAGCCACGCACTCCCACTTACTGGGTCCCAAAGTCCAGAATTCACTGGCCTCTCACCTTGTCCTTCGCATCTATGTGTTGATAAATCTGGAAACGGCCACAGCTGCTGCTGATCTGGAGTCCCTCTGGCTGGTGGCTGGTCAGGCCCGCCCTGGGGCTAAAGACTTGGCGTGGGGCTGGGCTCGGCTCCCAGAGCGCTGCGCTGGCCGATTCCTGCCGGCCTGCCGGGCTGTTCTCAGCGGGAGGTTAGCTTCTCTGTGTCATTTTGTGGGTTCTGCAGCTCCAAAGTTTGTTTAGAGTCCCCTTTTTACATGGATTGGGGAGGGTGGAAGCCAGAGCTGCGGGAGGGTCGTGCTTCTACTCCGCCATCTTGGCTCCGCCCCCTGGGGAGCCTGACTTTTCAAAAGCTGACTTAGTAGAGCATGAGCCCTGGTAGATTCTGCCTTACTTAGCTGGAAAGGTATGAAGTATGGGCCTCAAGATGCTATGTATGTCTGTTGACCAAGAACCAATTCAATTTAAATTTGGAGAGACTTACTTCTGGATTTCAGTCAGGTAGGTGGTGTAGTGAATAGAGCACCAGGTCTAGAGTCAGGAAAACTCACCTTCCTGATTTCAGATCTGACCTCAGACCGGCTGTGTGACCCTGGGCAAGTCACTTAACCCTGATTCATTTTCCTTATCTATAAAATGAGCAGGAGGAGAAAATGGCAAACTGCTCCAGCTATTTAACCAAGAAAACCCCAAATTGTGTCACAAAGAGTCAGACACAACTGAAAAACAACTGAACAACAAATTACCAGGTTGGTTGTGGAGTGATGAACTTATAAAAAAAAATAACCCATAGCAACTCTCAGGACTGTCTACTGAATTAATAGAGAAGTTTCAGTTTGAGGATTTAACAACACTGATAAAATTTCAGCTTCTGGAAGTTTTGATATATAAAAGTAGCCTGCCTTTATCTAAATTAGTGAATCAATAAATATTTATTAGGCACGTACTATGCGTCAGGCACTATGCCAAGTGATGGAGATACATAGAAAAGCAAAGGACAAGTCCTCTCTCTCTCTCTCTCTCTCTCTCTCTCTCTCTCTCTCTCTCTCTCTCTCTCTCTCTCTCTCTCTCTCTCTTTCTCTCTCTCTCTCTCTCTCTCTCTCTCTCTCTCTCTCTCTCTCTCTTTCTGGAGGGAAGAAGGCAGGGCAATTGGGGTTAAATGACTTGCCCAAGGTCACACAGCTAGTAAGTGTTAAGTATCTGAGGCCAAATTTGAACTCAGGTCCTCCTGACTCCAGGGCTGGTGCTCTATTCACTGCACCACCTAGTCCACCCCTTGTCTCTTTTTTTTTTAATAATTTTTTTCACAATTACATATAAGGACAATTTTTAACATTTATTTTTAAAAAATTGAGTTCCAAATTTTTCCCTCCTTCCCTCATCTTCCCAGCACAGAATCTAATGTGGGAGACAACATACAAGCAACTATGTACAAACAAGAAAAAAGATATGGGATAAATTGGAAAGAATCTTAAGATACAAAAAAATTCATATCATAGCATATCCAATAGACCAAATAAGGGGTTAAAAGTGACTTGATATTCTTTAGCCTCAGAGTAGTGGAATTTTTAAAAAATCATCTTTTAAATACAGATTTCTGCTTTGAAGTTATCTTTTTGTCCCAAGTTCATAGAAAGGGCACACATAGCAAGTCGTCCAGAAAACAGCTGAAGTGCTCCATGTTGATAAACTTAATGAGACAGCCACCCATGGAATGAATGATTACATCCTTTGTAAATATTCTGCATTTTAGAAGTAAATGTTAACATTAGTTTGCTATTGGAAGTGAGTAAAATTGCTTGCAATACTAAAATGAGCCTTTCCTTTCCTTGGAAGATTGGATCTGTGACTGGAGATTTCTGATACTGGAGAGTCATTAAGACAAAATGCAAACACAATTGCTGACTTTGGGGCTGTGTTCCTTTTTAAGAATTGAGAATCTGTATGTATATGTGTAGCCACACATACACATTGCATAGGATATCCATAATTAGGGTACCCTTATGTCTTATAATTACTAACGTTTAAGGCTTTTTTTTTCTTATTTAGAAAAAGGAGGGAGGGTTTTACTGTCTTAGATTCACATAAATAGATGCTGCCTTTTAAAGGATTTTCTTTTTTTTTCTCCCCATCCAAAAAAAGCCTGGTGTTGGGAGCGATATCTTTCTTCTTTCAAGTGGGCATATCAGAAAAACTCTGTCTGAAGGGAAGAAAAATTTTTCTAGTTCATCCTTGGGGTCCTCCTTCCATTTGATTCATGGGTCATCTGCCTTAGGAACCACTTCTATTGGGTCCTCTTGTTCTGGGATAGAACAGCAGTCATGAAAATCCAAGTGAAATAAATCTTGTATTTTTTATCCCTTATGAACTAAAACTGTATTTGTCCCAATTTGATTAATCAATCTCATCTCACCATTGGTAGATAATTATTAAGATTTATTGTATTTTATTGTCTCTGTATCCCCAGCATACAGAATATTTCCTGGTACCCAGTAAGTTCTTAATAAATGCTTCTTGTGTGATTGTTGGTGAGAAAACTATAGGAATAATGGTAACTAATGACTAAAATTTAGTCTTTTAAATTTTTATGTGAGACCTGTGATTTTAATGGTGCAGGATTTCCTGGAAAGGAACTTTTTTTATAGTAACATGGAAACACACCCTCTCTGCCACCTAAAAACTTAGTGAATTTTGAGACCTTCCCTGAGAGATTGTGTCTTCTTCTGAGTCACATTGGCAGTATGTATCTGCCATACTTGAACCCAGGTCTTTTTGACTAGATGCCAAGGTGCCTGTACCTTTGTAAAGGGCTTTAAGTACAGTAGTAATGTTTGTGTAGGGCTTGACACATATTGTTCTTTGAGTCTCACAGCAGCTCTGAGAGATTCTGCAAAGAAACCCCCCTGAGCATCGCACTATCTCCTGTAGGAAGCTGATAGCTTAGTTTAGCCACATTTCATGATCTGTCTCTACAGATGCTGGTTTAGAGGAGACTTTGATCTTTTTATAGATGAACAGCACAAGTATTTTCTGTGAATCATTTTTATTTTTATGGTTTTCCTTAGATATCTCTTTCATACCTAGGATGACTTTACTATTTCTTATTCTGTTTGATGGAAGAGTTTTAATGTCTTTTAAAAATGAGTCGTTTTCCTCTCCTCCACTTCACCCATATTTGTTACTCAAAACCTACATTTTCCCCCTGGGAATGGAACACTTTTCAGTCAAAGGAAGGCATGGATTCCTTCCCTCAGGAAACGTCTGTGATCTGGAGGCATTTGGGTTGTGGTCAATTGTAGCAATTTTTCTTTTACGAACTATAAACAAGCTTGGAGCCTCAGTATGTTTTGAGTAGACCTGATTAGTGCTTTATGAAATGCTTCTACCTGCTAAGGAGAAGGCAGCTTGTGTAGGTTTTCTTTAGCTAGGATTCAAAACCGACCAAAAGAATTGGACAAATCTTCTTGTGACTTTTGCTCTTTGATTGGTATCTGCAAGTAAAAGGCAAATCTTTTCTTACTTTCAGGTGGTTTTACTTTGCTTTGTTTTTTACAAGTTTCCCTTGCTTTACTGTAAATACTAAGATTTTTTGTTTGAAGTGTTAACAATATTAGGAATTGTCAAGATTCTCTTTCCTAAAAGAAAAAAACCCTTAATTTAAAAACAAATACTCAAATTCAACATAAGGTATTTTCTTTTTTTTACTACTAACTTTATATTAAAAGTTGGTATAACCATTTTTCCAAAAGTCTCTTGTGGCTCAGTGGGAAAAAAAACACTGGATTTGGAGTCAGGGATTTGGGTTTGAATTTTATCCCTAATAACTGACTTCCTACAAATCTCTTCACTTTCAGCTTCAGCCTCCTCATATATAAAATTAGGGAGTCAGACCAGATTGGTTATTCTTAACCTTTTGTGCATCACAGGCCCCTTTGGCAGTCTGGGAAAGCCTATTATAGACCCTCTTCTCAGAATAATGGTTTTAAATGTATAAATTAAAATACACAGATTTGCTAAGGAAACTAGTTTACACTGATATACATTTACCATTTGAAAAAAAAAACAAGGTCACAGACCTCAGGTTAAGAACTCCTGGATTAGCTGATCTAAAGAGTTCTTCTATAAGCTCTTTAAAAACAAAACCAAACAAAAAAGCTCCTCATGTTTCGCTTTACACTGTAGCCATGTTTTTTGTTTTTAATCTCTGAAGAAAATTTGACCCCCAACTGGACCATTATTGGATGATTTGTTTATAATTATAGTGTTTGCCTTGTTTTCTCAAAAACAGCTGTTACTTTTCACAGCGAAAAGTGCAGAATTTAAGGGACTGTGAGTTCCAGATATTTTACAGCTGTTGGTTGGATATGTGAAAAGGTTGGATGCATCTTCTTGTCATTGCCATATCCAGCATTTAAAAAAACTGTCAGGTTCTAAAATGTGAACTGAGGAGAGTCTGGAAAAAAGAGCTATGACTTACCCTACCCAAGTTGCATGACTATTTCAGGGAAATTTGTTACAGAACAGGCAAGAAAGAACTTTAGATATTAGCATAGAACGAATGATAGCTCTCACTTTTTGAGTTCCTTTCAAGATTCCAGGAATAGTCCTTGGAAGAAGATCCATTAAAAAAAAACAATTAAAAAGTAGTTGTCCCAAAGTCTTTAAGCAAGGCAAAGAAAATCACAGGTTGGGAATGTTGTGGGAGAGATTCGTGTTCAGATGTGGCCTTGATTAGGTCCCTTCCGAGGTCCCTTCCAAACCTGAAATTCTACGATTCACGGTTTCATTAGAAGACATGCAGATGGTAAACTTCACGGAACAAAATATTTTCTTTTTGGTTTGCAAAAGAGGGTGGAGCTTACCTAGAATAGCTATCTTGAAAAATAGTTGCTTCTTGTAAAATTAAAATAAAATTTAAACAAAAGTTTTGAGTTTTGAAACAATTGAATCTACATTTCCCAAAAGCATGAATATGTTAGTCATGTTTAGGTTTTCTGTGTAGTTTGGATTATCTTTTTATTAATGGAGCAGTAAAAAAAGAAATACCTCAGTATTTTTAAGGACAGACGCTCATGGGAAGTTTTACAACATAGTTGGCCAGCTTAGCTTGTTGGTGAACGATCTCATCAGGTGAGATCTTTTAAGGAAGAACTGAACACTTAATTTTTAAGTTCGTTAAAAATAATTATAAGTCATCGATCATAAACATGCAAAAGACTTGAGAGTCTCCTAGATAATAAGCTCTCTGGAGCAAGGAGCCATTTTCTCATTCACCTTACTCACTGTGCTTATAGCATCTTGTGTTTAGGTGATACTCATTAAGTATGTGTTGAGTGAATGACTAAGTGAATGATCATTATGTTGGCTTCTGCTTTTATTCCCTGAAGTTCCTTGGAAGAAAAACTTCACTGTAACTTCAGGATAGTAAGTAGATAGGGAGGTTTAGTAGGTCCTTAGAAAATCATTACTGTATCATGAATTGATGACTTTGAGAGGTCTAATTTCTGAAAGTAGCATTGTGGTTTAATATAGCTTGATATAACTCATGCAGTCAGGAATGTAACTATATTCTGACTGCTACAACCTTAATTATCTTGAATTTCTATTGTTGAAGGAAACTGAAGATATTCAAGGCCACATCATTCAATTCACTGTTTGAGGTTAACATCACAGAGGAGCAACCATGCCTTCTCACAAATTAGTCAGAGATAGAATAATATTCCTACTGGATTATTAGTCTTGCCCTGCATGGCATTTTTGTGTTCTTACACATTATTGTCTTTTTGTAGAAACTGGTCTTTTGCAGAGGTGCTTGTACATTATTAAATCAAAGTCACTGGAATTCTTAGAGCTTACTTCCCATCAACAGAAAAACCAAACTTTTGGCCAAGTAAGAATGAGCTTTTCTGCATTTCTTTGCCTTTCCATCAAAGTTGACATCAAAGCCAAGTTTTCAAAGCCTAGATGTCTCATGAGGACCCTCTAATTAGTTTCATTTTCTGAATTTCACTTTTTTTAAATAGTATTTTTTCATAGATAAAAGAAACTTTGTGTTTGATCTTTAATGGGCAGACCATTTTTCAAAAAGTAGTGACATTTCAGTTGGTCCTTGGTGACCCTATTAATTTAGGCAGAATTGATTGACAGGAAAAACACTAGTTCTGAACTCAGAGGATGTGAATTCAAATCTCACAAATAATGCTGCTGGGCAAGGCAGTGAAGTACAGTACGATATATTACAGTGGTACAGTAAGTAGAGAGAATGCCAGACCTAGAGTCAGGAAAATATAAGTTCATATCCAGTCTTAGACCCTTACTTGTGATGCTGGGCAAGTCACTTAACTTATGTTGCCTCAGTTTCCCCATCCATAAAACTGGGATAATAATAGCTCTTGCCTTTTAGGATTGTCATGGGGATAAAATGAGATCATATTTATAAAGCACTTTTCAAACCTCAAATTGTTATATAAATGCCAGCTCTTATTTAACCCCTTTGGGCCTCAGTTTCCTCATCTATAAAATGAGAGGTATACTAAATGATCTCAAAAATTCCTTCCAGTTTCAGATCTATAGTTCTGTGACCTAGATGGTCTCACTATCTACCTTATAGTAAAATCCACTTGGATTACTCCATAGTCCCTTTATGATAATTTGAAGTAATAATATTTCTCCATAATACCTCCCACAGTAATACCTCCTACTGTACTTTTTACCTCTCATATCACATTCAAGGCCATAGAACAATATTCCCATCACACTATATGTTATAGCCTGACTTGGCTGTAAGCAATTCTTTTCATTACCCATTTTCTCTTTTACAGAAGTAGTACAGAATGGAAAACATCATGGTGGTACTGCTTTTCAAAAAGGCAAAAAGCGTATTGGTTATTAATTGGTTCATATGTAGACTTTTCCCATACTTATAGAAACTATTATGAGAATTGTATAAATGTTATAAAGTGTATAAAGTTGGTAGTTTCCTTGATGAAAATATGATAAGAGATAATAGAAAGTCTTTGTGGTATGATTTTCTAAAGTCAGTCATATCCTTATAGTCACATAGTCCTTATACATTATGGAGAGCTGTACTAAATATATTGCTGTGTTATCGATTACAAAAGAACATTGGACTCGGTAAAGTAAAATGCAAACTTAAAGACAAGTCAACAATATGTCTTCCGTGAATATATTAAATCACATGCACCTATAAAAGTAACTTTATTCAATTATTCTCTGAGAATCAACATCAAAGAATGCAGTGCTGGTGAGCAGTGGATGGAGTGCTCTACCTGGAGTCAAGAAAAGCTGAGTTCAAATCTGACCTCAGATACTTACTAGCTAGCTGTAAAATTGGTATAACAATAGCACCTACCTCTCAGGGTTGTTGTGAGGATCATAGAGATGGTATTTGTAACGTGCTTAGCACACAATTCCTGGCAATAGTAGGTACTGTATAAAGGCTTTTCCCTTCCTTTTCACTCCCTTTCCACTACAATGGAGATTTTTGCTCACCAGAGGTGTTAACTAACATCATGGAGGATGTCCTATGCAAAGTTCACTAAGTCCTTATAGGTGGTGAGAAATATGTTGTCAAGATGCTATTGCTTATCATCAGAATAACAGTACAAAGGGGCGCGGAGACAAGATGGTGGAGTAGAAACAGGACTTATGCATGGCTGCCACTTCCACCTGCTCCAATTCATGTAAAAGGTGACTCTGAACAAACTTTGGATCTACAGAACCCACAAAATGACACAGAGAAGCTAACCTCCCACTGAGGCCTGGCAGGCCGGCAGGAAGTAGCCAGTGCAGTGCTCTAGGAGCCGACCCCAGGCCCGTGTGAGCCAGAGGTTTTAGCTTCAGGGTGACCACAACCAGCAGCCAGCTGGAGGGACTTCAGATCACCAGCAGCTGTGGTGGTTTCCAGAATTATCAACCCATAGATGCTAAGGACAAAGTGAGAAGTCAGTGCAGTGTGAACTTTGGGACCTGTGAATTCAGGAGTGTGGTCCGGCCTTTGCCCCCAGGGTGAAAAGCAGCTGAAGCTCAGCAGACTTGCAGCCCCCTCTGGCTGCTTCAGAGCTCTTGGCCTACAGATTGTAGGGGGACCAAGCAACCAGTCTGAGGGGTAATCGCTCTTGCTTTAACCTGCTTGGATCTGGATCATTGTCTAGGGTGGAGGTCCTGGGGTGCATGACCAGTTTTCCAGAGCATGAGGAGGCTTCAGAGAAGGCACCCAACTAATAGCTACAGCGGCTGAGAAAACCCCAGAAATTTGGGACAAAGCTCCCTGCTCTGGTAGTAGATTTCTACTATGCCAAAAAGCTCAAAAGTCAAATAATTGAGTGGCAACATGAGCAAACAAGGGAAGCAAGGCAAGCACAGTAATCCAACATTGGACTCCTTTTTTGGAGACAAAAAGGATTGGGGCATGGAACAGGAGGAAGACAATGAAGTCAGAACTGCACCAGAAGCTTCCAAGAAAAGAATAAGCTGCTTACAGGCCATAGAGGAGCTTAAGAAGGATTTTGAAAACCAAATAAGAGAAGTGGAGGAAAAATTGGGAAGAGAAGTGAGAATGATGCAAGAAAATTATAAAATTAGAGTCATCAACCTGACTGAATAAAATAACACCTTAAAAAATAGACTAACTCAAATAGCAAAAGAGGCTCAAAAAGGCGATGAAGAGAAGAATGCCTTAAAAAGCTGAATTTGCCAGATGGAAATGGAATCTCAAAAGCTCACTTAAGAGAATCATTCCTTCAGAATAAGATTGGAGCAAATGGAAACTAGTGACTTTATGAGAAATCAAGATACTATTAAACAGATCCAAACAAATGAAAAAATAGAAGGCAATGTGAAATATTTCATTGAAAAAACCACTGAACTGGAAAATAGAGCCAGGAGAGATAATTTAAAAATTATTGGACTACCTGAAAGCCATGATCAAAAACAAAAGACCCTAGAAACCATCCTCCAAAAATTCTCAAGGAAAATTGCCCTGATGTTTTAGAACCAGAGGGCAAAATAGAGGTCAAAAGAATCCACCAATCACCTCCTGAAAAAGATCCCAAAAAGAAAACTCCTAGGAATATTATAGCCAGGTTCTGGAATTCCCAGATCAAGGAGAAAATATTGCAAGCAGCCAGGAAGAAACAATTTGAATATTGTGGAAACACAATCAGGATAACACAGGATCTGGCTGGAATCAAAGGCCTTCGAATATATTCTGGAGGTCAAAGTAGCTGGGATTAAAACCAAGGATCAACTACCCAGCAAAACTGAGCATCATGTTTCAGGGGAAAATATGGTCATTCAATGGAATAGAGGACTTTCAAGCATTCTTGATGAAAAAACCAGAGTTGAACAGAAAATCTGACATTCAGATACAAGAAGCAAGAGAAGCATGAGAAGGCAAACAGGGAAAAGAAACCATAAGGAACTTATCAAAGTTGAACTACTTACATTCATACATGGAAAAATGATAATTGTAGCTTATGAAACCTTTCTCAATATGAGGATAGTTGAAGGGAATAGAAATGTGTGTGTGTATATATATATATGCATACAAATATATGTCTTAGGTATATAGGCATATGAATACATATGTGAGTATGTGTATATATGTGTACAGGTATACATAGACAGAAAGGATAATGCTTAGAAGGTGAAATTAAGAGGTGAGAGAGGAATATAATGGGAGGAGATGAGGAGAGACAGAATGGGGTAAATTATCTCATATAGAAGAGGCAAGAGAAAACTGCTACAATGAAGGGGAAGAATAGGAAGGCAAAAGGGAATGAGTCAAACTTATTCTCAATGAATTTGGCTTAGGGAGGGAATGACATACACACTAAATAGGGTATCTCACAAGAGAGCAGAGGGAAGGGGATGAGAGGGGAGATGATGGAAAGGAGGGCAGCCTGGGGGGGGAGGGAAGTTGGAAGCACCCACTTTTGAAAAGGAACGGGATCAAAGTAGAGAATAGAGCAAGTGGGGAGTGGAAAGGGATGGAGGGAAATATAGTCAGTCTTTCACACTATATCCACTATGGAAATGTTTTGCATAGCTACACATGTACAAACTATATTGAATTGCTTATCTTCCCAGTAAGGGTGGGTGACAAGGAAGGTAGGTAAAGAATCTGGAATTCAAAGGTTTAAAATCATATGTTTAAATATATATATATATATATATATACATATATATATATATAATTATTATTTTACATGTAACTGGGAAATAAGATATATAGGCACCAGGGCATAGAGATCCACCATGCCCTACTGGAAAGTTGGAGGGGAGATGGGGGAAGATATAGGAGAGAGCAGATTGTAGGAGGAGATATTCAGTGGGATTGCTGTTTTAGGGTGGTGGTTGGGGGGAAATGGGGAGAAAATTTATAACTCAAAATCTTGTGGAAATGAATGATGTAATCTAAAAAATAAAAATAAAGTATAAATAATATAGTTATAATAATAATATAACATATAATAAAATATAATATAATAAAATAAAAAAGAAGAAAAAATCAAACCAGTTACATAAAAAAAAGAATGACAGTACAAAGAGGTCCATCCTCTTATAGAACTTCACTGACAAGTGGTCATCCAGTCTTAACTTTAAAACCCCCTGGTAGAAGAACCTGCTGCTTTCTGAGGAAGACCATTAAGTTTTTAGATGACTGTAACTATTACAAAGATTTTCCTTATATCAGGTCAAAATCAGTCTCTCTACAGCTTCTACATATAGCTCCTCATCCACCCTTCTGGGGCCAAACAGAGCAAGTCTCTGTGTCATGCCATACTTGAAGACAGTTATAGTATCTTCCCTATTACCAAGCATATCCCCAAGCATTCCATCTCTGCCTTCATCCAAGTCACTGAGAAACACATTGAATGGCACAGGGCCAAAGACAGGTCTTTGGGGTCATTGCATCAAAGACTACCCTCCAATTAGACATAGTTTGCTTAATTACTACTCTGGATCCAGTAATTGAATCAGTTCTGGCTCTGCTTAACTGTACCATCACCTAGCCTACATCTCTCTCTTTTCTACAAGGATATGATAAAACCTTTGTAAACAGTGCGGTAGAAATCCAAGTAACTTGTACCTAAAGCTTCCAACTTATCTTTTAAGTTAATGACCAGGTCAAAAAATAAAATGTCTGGCATGGTTCTATTAATATATTCTCAAATATTTGTTTGAAGACTCTAAAATTCACTACTGATGTGTTTTATATGCCTTGTTTTGCTATGTAAGTATCAGCTGTTATTATTAGCAATATACACAAGTGGTTTAAGAATCAGCATTGCCAATATTATGATATTTTCAAGGTATTAGGAGATATTAGAGGCTGGTTTGGTTTGGTTGACAATATCTAGTTGGATAAGCAGTCTGTTGAGTTAGTCCATTGATTTTAGTCCATTGATGTTGGGCAAGCACTATGGCTGGACAATGAGTTGAGCTGAGAATTGAATAGGTTATGAGGATAAATCTTATTTTTCACTTTACATGATCTAAAGCTGTTCCTTGCTGCAAAAGTCAGTCTTTCTAAGTTAATTTAATATGATTTTCTTGGTGATGCTGTATGTCTGTAGATTATGGAGCACCATAATTGCATAAGAATTAAAGTTAGCCTAAGGGGCATTGAAAGTACCACAGAGTGGACACAAGTAGACTACAGCACCTCACCTTGGATGTCTTGGGCATTTATGGAGGAAGAGGGTGAAGGATAACAGCCAGATAATCCAAATGTTGCCCCAGAATCTATGAAATGTTAAAAGAATCTAGGAGAAGGAATCTAGCATTTTGGATAGATCCTCTTTGGATAATTTATGAAAAGACAGGTACAAGGATCCCTTTAGGAAGAAGATGTGAATAAGAGGCAATATACTTGATGAACTTGGAAATCCCATCAGTGAGATCAAAACTTGTGGAAGTGTCCCCATAACATGTATTAACATTCATTGCACTCAGAATTTGTTGGATGAATGGAGGCATGAAAATGAATGATGCATTGAGACTTTGGAGTACTTTAAATAAATTTTGTCTGATTTTTCTTGTGGATATTTTTAGTCATGTACAATTCTATGACCCCATTTGGGGTTTGCCATTTCCTTCTCCAGCTCACTTTACAGCTGAGGAACTGAGGTAAATAGGGTTAAGTGACTTGCCCAGAGTTCACACAGCTAATTAGTATCTGAGGCCAGATTTGAACTTGGGTTCTCCAAACTCCAAGGCTGGCACTCTATCCACTGTGTCATCTAATTGCCCATCGAATATAGTCCCCTATAAAACGTCTTGAATATGCTAAATTCTCTGTGTGTCTACCATATATACATACATTATATATGTGTATATGTGTACATATATATACATACACATACAGGTATATATGTTATAGTATTTTTTTTACTGGGCCTGTTATATCATTGTCTTAGGGAACTACTGGCAACGAAATTTCCTCTAGGGTGGCTAGGTGGCACTGGCCCTGGAGTCAGGAGGACCTGAGTTCAAATCCAGCGTTGGACACTTGCACACAAATCATGTGACCTTGGGCAAGTCACTTAACCCCAAATTGCCCTCCAGGGGAAAAAAAAGAAATTTCCTCTACCAGTTCAGACTAACAAGCTGATCTGCAGCTGAGTCTTAGAGTGTTACCTACAGGGCTGAGAGGGAAAGTGATATGTCTGGGGTGACATAGGTAGGGCTTGAATACAGGACTTATTTTTGTTGAGGCCCACACTCTTTCCACTACACAATACTGCCTCCCATGTGCACTAAAATATTTAAAAATTCCATCATTGCTTCCTACAAATTTTCATCGTTTGTAACGAAGGTTGGCTTTTCTTAATACCCACCACTAACCACAGGGGCAGCAGATGTAGTTGCAAAGCCTATCCATTTCAATTTTCAGTCTTTAGGAGAGATTGTCCATGTGACATGCTGACAATTTGTTTATTTTAGTTTTCTCTTGGGTTTACTAGGTCATTCAATTAGGTTAAATAGTGTTTGGAGCCATCTTTCTGAAATAAAACTGTAAGATATACTGTTCTAGTATATTTATCGTCTTTCACAATCAAGACATACTCCAAGATCTTGTTTTATTGGCATAAGGATGACTTCTAAGAGGCATAGTCAAACTTTTTTTACTGATTTGGATAGTTACAAGACTTGCCTGTGGTCAGGCAGTTTTTAAATTTAAGAGTTTAACTTCAGACTCCCAAAACTGATGTGCTTTTCACTGTACAAGGGAAAATACTTGGTTTTTTTATAAAACACATGTATCATTGAATCCCAGTGTTAATTCTGAAGCACTGTGGCCTTCTGTCTTAATTATCACAATGGGTTTTAGGGAAATTCTCAAACAAATATCTTTAAAAAGTTTGCCAGAGAGCAATTTTGGAGAATAAAATGGGAAGGAAAACAGGAAATAAAATAATGTTAAGATGTCACTGTTCTAGAGAACAGGAGAATTTCAGGGGACAAGTTTTAGTAATTTAATGAAAAGGATTAATACAGGATACTTAATAGATGCATGCTGTCATTTGTGGCTGTGTGCCTTCCCATAGTTAAGATCACATTGCCTATTCCTTCTTCATGTATAATTCTAGTCTAACTTTTTCCAGAAATCCTCTGTAGAAGATATATACAATGTACTAAACTTTTTCTTTAGGTCTTCATAAAAGATATTAATTGTAATAATAGGTGAGATCATTTAGATTTCATTTATATGCCCTTGGGATTGAATCATACCCAAGTTGTTTGTTTTTTTTTTCTCCTTGTTGAGAACTAGCTGTACAGTTGTTTTGGAAATTTTTTTAAACACCTGTGTTTTCATTTGTCATCACCATAATGCTTTTGTTAGCATTGCATAGAAACCACTTGGGTTACTGTATCTTGACACTTTTTCTGAGAATTATGACATCATAGACTTTTCCCTCCAGGGTTCTGACCTCTGCACGTCAGCTTCTACTACCATCACTGGGAGAGTAGATTACAAAATGTTTGAGATAGTAATTGACTTTGCTGGGGAGCTGACATGCATGGAGTTTATCACTACAATATAATGAGCTACATTTTCTCAGTGCATAGTCAGTTCCCTTGAGGTTTGTCAGGAACTTTTGGAGGCAACATCAACTCCCTTTAAATCTAGAGAAAAGGTTTCGTTCGCTTGAAAATCTGTAACAGTACCTAACCAATCAAGCAGTCCTCTACTTTGCCATTCTTCAACCTTTTCCCTCTTCCCCAAATCCAACCCGTCATCCATATTGTGGTAGGAAGTAAAAAACAGAGAAATAACAGCCAGCATAATGCACAGTGTAGACTTTGTTTGCTCTGAGACCACTATGCTGTCAGTGAAGATCTGGCAGAATTCTTGAAACCCTGGCTGGGTGGGCTCTGGCAATACCTCTGATGAAGTTAGCATCCCAGTCAGTGTAGTGAAACTACTTCTATGAATATTAAAAGTAGAGGGTGGGCATATTAATGTTGCAGGCTGATGTCCCTACTTGAAACTGCCATGATGATCAGCTTGACATGAAGGATAACAGAGCAAGCATGGCCTTCCTTCATGTTCTGGTACCCCCACTCACTAGAAATACTTTAGTGCAGATGGCACTGGCCATTAGAGCAAGCCTGTTGTGAGTGGTTCATGAAATGAACTAAAGAGAGTTTATGGTGGTAATTCAGAATTAGGTCATTGTCACCATAAATAATGGAAGGGTTATTCTTAAAGAGTCTAGACATGATGATCCATGTAGATGATATATGGAAGACTGTGGAGATCATGTAACATTGCAAAGATCTGTAAAAATTTAACACCTACCAAATATGTAGCAAGACATGACCTGAGGAGTAGAATTACATATCAGAAGCCCTCCATATTTCCTTGACTGACAGACAATAAGTCCCCATACTATAAATATGATCCTCAAAATACCCTAGAAATCTCAACTTACAAATTGTTCTGCAATTGGACCACTATTACAGACTAAACTGTTATTGCCTGGACATAACATTAAAACTAAAAACAACTTTATCATTGTCTTCATCCCTAATATTCTAAACAACCTCCAAAGTATAGACCTGATCAAGGAGATCAAAATCATGTGGGAACAGAATGAGGTACATTTGATTCCTATTGTACCAATCTCTGCCAAAGATATTTTCAAGGAACCTACAAAAGATGAGGTTATATTACTTTCCTTCAACTATAAAAAAGAGATATTTAATCTGTTTTGTAGTAATCTGTAGAATATATATATATATATGTGAATAATGATAAAATAATATCCTGTCCTAGAGCCATATCTAGCTAAACCCCATCAAAAAAGGCTTCGAACAAGATGATAATAGTAATGACAATAGTAATAGAATCTTAAAGTTTTCAAAGCACTTTACAGACATATCTCACTTTGAGTCTCACAACAACCCTGTAAGGTCGATCTGTCAGGTATTATCTCTATTTTATAGATGAGGAAACTGAGGCCCATGGAGTTAGGTCATTTGCCCATGGTTACATAGATAGTAAGTGCCAGGTTTGTCTGACTCCTGAATCCAGCACACTCCACTACATAAAGCCACTTCTTATATCTCTTTTTCCTAAATATCACTTCAGGGTGGTAAAAAGAACACTGGATATAAGAATTAAAAAAAAAAGACCTGGGTTCAAATCCCAGTTCTGTTATACTAGGTAATCTCTTAAAAATATTTTTTTTTAATTCTGAATTTACAAACCAAATCAATTGAGCATTTTTCTATACAATGTAGAATAGAAAAATAGAAAGGTAAATAGAATTATTATTGCATAGATATTTTAAAATATATTTTCTATGTATCATCTCTTAGCCTTGATAGGCTGAGAAAAAACATAACTTTGAAAGCTGTCTAGATTTTTTGTATTTCCTTCTGTTCCCTTCTACTCCTTTAAAATAAATGTTTCAGTGATTCTTCCCCCCCACACCCTGCAACCTTATTACTATTCTCCTCTCTTTTACTCACCTACCTTCCTCTTTAGTTGTTGTAAACAAAACTCTTACAGTAGACAAAACAAATTCCCACACTGTCAGTTTCTAAAAATGCATGTCTCATTCTGCATCTTAATTGTGTCACCTCTCTGTTGGGAAGTGGATAAAAGGCTTCATCATTGGTCCTCTGGAACCATGACTGGTCATTGCATTGATTAGAATTCTTTGACCTTCCAGGGTTGTTTTTCTTTACAAAATTGTTGTTATTGGGTAAATTGTATTGGTTCTCTTTCCTTGACTCTGTCAGGTCATTACAAAACAACCTTTGGCAAATTACTTAACCTCAATAAGTCCCAGTTGCCTTATCTGCAAAATAAAGAAAACTCTGCCTATGAGTACTTACTTCACAGGCTTGATATGAGGACCAAATGAGATAATGTATGACAACATTACTGTAATGAATACTTTGAAGATCCAGTGGCTATCTTAAGATGCTTATATTTGATATTGATTTTATAGATTTTGGGGGTAATTTTAACATTCACACATGCCTCCATATACATTTTCTTTCATTTCATTCTATGTGTCTGGTTGGTTCACTTTTTCTTTGAACATTTCCTTTTCCTTGTATGCCTATAGCTAGTTAAAACTTTACTTTCATCTCCCCACCCATAGATTTGAATACATGCAAGTCTAGATACAACCAAGAGTGACATGAGAATTACTTGGAACAAAGTAAAGTAATTAAATTTATCTACTTATATAGTAAACCTTACAGCTTTTTGCAGCTTTAAAAAACTTTTATTTGCAATATATCATTTTTCTGTAGTCACTTGTTTTATATGATTTGACATGGAGGTCATGATCATTAGACACATTCTAAAATTCATCATGAAACCATAGTTTGATCACAATGGATATTAAATGTACTTTTAACATAAAAGTTCATTTTCCCAAGTCTAACTTTAATTATAGTTTTGTCTTTCTGTTCTCAGTGGTCTAGCATAATGCTTTGCATATAGTATGTGTTCCACCTTTGTTGAATTTGTTAAATTGAATCTGCCCCTGATAATTACTATCACCATCAGTCAGGTCTTATAAGTAAATTTGCTTTTTAATCTGCTAGGCCATCTTCTTCTTCTTTTTTTTTCCATTTTGTCTGAAACAAGATGTTAGCAGGTTTTAAAAAAATCATGTGAGTCTCTCAGCTGCTTTTGAGATCCTAAAAATGATAGCTCTGATATATATATGTATATATACATATATATACACACATATATGTAAGTATATACATATATATATTTTTGCTGATATTGTAAAGTTCAATTTTCTGGGGAGAATAGAGTGGGAAAAGAGAATACTCAATCTAGCAACAGCTCATTACACTAGGAATGGTCAAGGGCAGCCTTCCATTTTATTCCATTTATCCATAGATATATTTTCTTTAAGGAAAAAAATTGTACTTTTCTTTTTGACATGCAAAGAAACAACTTCCTAACATTTCCTTTAATTTAACTTATGGAACTAGTTGTATTTACATATTTGTGTTTATATATTTGTAGTTAGACTGGTTAACTCTATGCCTTCCTCATAAAATGCAAGCTCATGGAGGTCAGATACTACTTTGCTTTTCACTTTGTATCTTCATCCCCTGAGATGTAGTAGATGCTTAATAAATGTTTGTTGAACTTAAACTGAATTATGATCTTCATTAATAGGTTGGAGGAGTGGGGGAGGGAAAAGAAGTTCAGTTAAACATACAGTGGAAAAGTTCCCATTCCAATTTTTCTCTAGTAAGGAATGATTTATAAATAGGTCCATCAGAATGAAGTATTCATCAATGTTACATTCATAAGAGATGGTGAGGATCAGGGTAGGTGGAGGCTGATCCATTGGGAGGAAAATCCAGTAAAGAATATGGGGGAAAGAAAACTTGACAAAGTGTCAGAAGGTCTGGATTCTAGTCTGCCCTGGTTCTGCTACTAATTTTTTGTGATGATATTGATCATATCACAACTTCCCTATCCCATAATCTCACAGAACAACACAATTTGAGAGTCAGAAGGGATCTCATTAACCATCCAGTCCAAAACATACCCCCAAAGGGATTGTCTTAATAACATACCCAACAAGGGGTCATCTAGCATTGTTTTGAAAACATCCAGTGGGAGGGAGCCCACTACCTATGTTTGGATAACTCTCATTGGTGACATCAATTCTAAATTTGCATCCTTACAACTTCCACCCCATGACCCTTAGTTGTTCCTTCTAGTGCTAAACAGAACCATTTACCAGATGACCATCCTTCAGATACCTGAATACACAGATATTGCTGAATCTTCTCTCCAGGCTAAACATTTCCAGTTTATTAAACTTACCCTATAGGATATGGAATCCATCATCTTAGAAAACACCCTCTGGATACTCTGTAGCTTATCAACACCTTTCTCAAACTATAGTACCTCAAAACTAAACATAGTACACCAGATGAGGTTAGAACAGATTATGTCTAAGGTGTCTTCCATCAAGGTACTTAAAAATGCTTGAATTTATGAACAGGTAACTTCTAAGGAACTTTGTAGTACTAAGATTACCTAGAGTACGCTAAAACTCTTAAGCCACTAAGCTTAGACTGCACTGAGACTTTGGGAACACCCAAAATAATTCCAAGACTATTACCACAAGTACATAGTGGGTACAATTATGAATAATCAAAGACTCTGGAATTTGTTCTGTTCTAGAAATTCCCTCCACCACCATATAAATCCACACTGATTCAAAGATTTTAAGAGATTTACCCAAGGTCACATGACTAGTGTCAGAGGTTGCACTGAATCAAGGTCTTCTTGACTTTAGACATAATGTTCTCTCTACTGTACCTTATTGACTCCATGCCTTGCATAGGGTCATTAAAATAAAATAAAATAAAAAATTGGGAGACACTTTCTTCTGGTCAGACAACAAACATTCATTAAGCCCCTACTGTGTACTAATCCCTGTACTAAATGCTGGGAATATGAAATGAAAGACAGTTCCTACTTTCAAAGGAGTTCCCAGCCTAAGTCAGGAGACAGCATACTATATACTTTTCTGTCACAGAAGAAAACACTCTGCCAAGGTTCATTTATTGTTGTCTCCCAGATGTGAAGTTTATAGTATTAAGTTTCCACTTGATACAAAGACTAATTCCAAACTGAGACTGTTTGGGGCCACAATTTGATGTTCATCATCTTTGCTCACTGATTAATATTCACTCATGAATTTGAATTTGTAGCTTTATGTGTGTATATTTTTTAATTAGAACAGTGAAAAATTTTAGGGTGCTTTGTAGTTGATGAAAAATAGCCTCTCTAATTTCTTTTGGTATCAGTGAATGCTTCTGGAAAAGGATTTAGTTTCCCTCCTTGTAGGGAATTATAATATTCTTTTTTTTTAAAAGCAATTGGGGTTAAGTAACTTGCTCAAGATTACATAGCCAGTTATTTCTGGGTGTGGTGCTAAGTATCTGAGCCCAGATTCGATCCTCACTGCACCACCTGGCTGTCCCTAAGCAACTGGGGTTAAGTAACTTGCTCAGGGTTACACGGCCAGGTGTTTCTGGGTGGGTGCTGAGTGTCTGAGCCCAGATTCGATCCCAGGTCATCCCATCTCTGAGGCCGGTGCTCTTACTCACTGTGCTACCTGGCTGCCCTGGAAGTACAATATTCTTATGTGGAGAAGCTGTAAACTGTATGGGAATGGATACATTTGATATGCTTGTTAAAAGGTGAGACAGATTTGGAGTCTTTTGGTTTTCTTGTGGGCTGTGGTGGAGAGCTGTGTGATCTTTTCTGTTCTGGGTAATACCTGTGTTTCCCATTTATATTGTATAATAATTTGTTTTCTGGAGGCTAGCAACAGGGGTTATATGTGTTGTGAATCTTTCTCTGCCAGGCAATACTGGTTTTGATTGATGAGATTCAGATATGATATAACTTGAGCAATGCCTTTTTTATTCCTATGTTTTAGCGACATGGTAAAATTTGGCTAAAAGAAAAAGAAACAGAATTGGGCAGCTGATTATCCAAATTAGGAGAAATTCACTTTGGATTACCATCAATGGGACTGCTGAGCTCTGAGTTTACAAGACCAAATTTCTGTTCTGGAATTATTGTTTATAGTTTAATGTAGTGCATCCAAAAAATTACAAGGAAAATGTTTTGTTGCAAATCAAATAAATGAAATGCTCTTCTTCAATCCTCTCCCACCCCTCCCCACCTTCCAAAACATTGGATGACTTTTATGGGAGGGAAAGTATGGTGTGTAGCTAGGTGGCAGATTAGATAGAGTTCTGGACCTTGAATCAGAAAGACTCGTCTTCATGAATTCAGATCTAGCCTCATATACTTGCTAGCTTTGTGACCGTGGGCAAGTCACTTAATCCTGTTAGCCTCAATTTTCTCATCTGTAAAATGAGCTGGAGAAGGACAAAACAAAGCACTCCAGTATCTTTGCCAAGAAAACCTGAAACAGGGTCACAAAGAGTTAGAATCAGCAAAAGAACATGGTTTAAGTCTTGATCAGGCTTGTTTCAAACCATGTAACCCCAGGTAAATCCTGAACCTCTAAGGACCAATGTTTTAATCAGTAAAATAAAGATATCACTTGTACATGTACCCCAAAGGGCCAATTAAGATAAGAGTGCTTTGTAAACCTTAGAGCACTATATAAATGTGAAATGCTTTTGTTATATTAATGCAATGACAGGCCTCTTTGGAATAATGGTAATAACTCATTTATTAAGTAGAACATGTAGTAGAGCTGGTCAGTCCCCCTTGCCCCCCCCCCCCCCCCAATCAGGCAAAGTTGTTCATTTTGTATCTGTTTCATTTTGGTGACATGACTCTCCTGTTCACAAGTTTTTATGATTGAGTTCATTGGAGTCCAGAAGACCTGGGTTTTAATCTCACCTCTAACACTAGCTAGGTGATCATGGACAAGTGACTTAACCCTCATAACCTCAGTTTTCTCTTCTGTGAAATAGAACTATATACCTGTAATACTTATATCATAGGGTTATTGTGAAGATTAAATGAGTTAATGACTGTGGAGTGCTTTGCAAGCTTTAAAGTACTACATGAACCTTACAACCTTTGCAAGCTTTAAAGTGCTACATGAACCTTAACTATCATTATTAGTAATAGCCAAATCTCAAAATACCTTCTCTTTGGAGGAGGGTGCTTCTGAAGCCAGCATGTATTTGTACATCTGATCTGTCAACCACTATAGAATTCAGAAAACTTTTCACTGCATCAAATATAATTTTAGTAATTCTCTGCTCTCCAATTTCTTTCTTTCTCCCTCTTTCAAACAATTGATTCCTAACAAATCTGTCAATATTTATCAAGCCTTATTTCATGTGCAAGACTACAAAGAACTACCCTTTCTCTAGAGCATCTTTCAGCCTAATTGTGGAAATAATAGGAAATTTTAAACAGTTGCATAACAAGCAAATTATCCAAATGTTAGATGTCATAGGCAGTGGTTGACTGATTGCCAAGTGAGGGGTACATGTGCACAAGTTCAGAGGAGAATGAAATGAATGTCATTTGGGTTAGATGAAAGGATAACTAACATGAGACAGCAGCTAAGTGCTAAATGAATGAAAAACCCTGTGGTGTCAGACTGCTGGCATTTTGATATTACTATTAACTTGTAGTTTTGACCTCTAGGCCTTAGATTCCTTGTTGTCAAGTCAATCAGCATTTATTAAGTGTTTACTCTGTATCAAACAAGAATACAAACTCTAGCAGAAAGATATCCCCTGCCCTCAAGGAGCTTACATTCTAATGGGAGAAGACAACATATAAAAGGAAATTGAAAGGTGGGGAGGGTGGAGAAGAATGAAGGCATGGCTGGCCTGGGAGCTTTCCTTTAACATGGAGGTTCTGGGAGCAGCTAGCCAATCAGAGGAAGACTCTGCAGGGGAAGAGTATACTTCTAGTGCTAGAAATCCAGGACCGAAGTGAACATCACTGAGCCCTGATAGAAATAATGTTGTTGGGGCGGCCAGGTAGCACAGCAAGTAAGAGCACTGGCTCCAGTGTCAGGATGACCTGGGGATCGAACCCAGGCTCAGACACTTAGCACCCACCCAGAAACACCTGGCCATGTAACCTTGAGCAAGTTACTTAACCCCAATTGCTTAGGGGCGGCCAGGTGGCTCAGTGAGTAAGAACACCGGCTCCAGTGTCTGGGATGACCTGGGGATCAAATCCGGGCTCAGATACTCAGCACCACACCCAGAAATAACTGGCCCTGTAACTTTGAGCAAGTTACTTAATCCTGATTGCTTTAAAAAAAAAAAAAAGAAAGAATGTTGTCTTACTCATGATGGCATCTTGCTACAAGGCCTTTCTTCCCTTCTTTCCTGGAAAGTGTGATGAGTAAATATATTCAGAGGTAACTCAATTTTGAGAATAAACTTTGATTTTGAGTTCTTAATTGGTGTAATTAAATAGTTGGTGCTAACATATTTTTCACTATGTTCACTTGCCCTTACAGTAAAACCTAAGCTATCCTCTATTCTTGAATGGCTCTGACAGTGTTAACCCTTCAGATACTGATATTTTTATTTCAAAGATTAAATAAATTTAGTTTGTTTTCTTAAAAACATAAGAACATTATACATATCAGTTTCTATGATGTGCTGTGAATGCAGTTCTATCTATGGGAATTCACTAACTTATTTGTGAAAGCCTGATATTGGCTTGTTTTTTTTTTTATCTTTTGCCTTTTTCTTGTAAAGATGTGATGTAAAGAGTGTGGAATGTGGTGTTAAAGGAACCAGATTTGAATTCTTCATCAGACAAGTAACTTAAGTTCTGGTACCTTGGACAAGGTACTTAATGTCTCTGGGCTCCAGTTTCCTCATCTGTAAAATGAAGGTTAAACCAGAGTCTCTAAGATCCATTTCGTTTAACATTCTATGAATTTATAAGAAATGCCCACTTCCCTGGCAGTATGACTTGGCTATCTTTCTGCAAAATTAATTAATCAAAGGATAAAGCAAATACCACCTTAAGTGGTTTCCTTACCATCCATAAAATCCTCACCATAATGACTTGTGCTACCAGTGTTCTTTGGTGTATTGACACCTTTGGAAACATTAGGACAATCTTCAGGGTGCCAACCTTTAGGATAGCATTTAAGGACTCCTGGTTAGATTCTCTCAAGAGGTGGACATATTTAGATTAGAGCAATCACCAGGGGACTCTTCATGTTCAAAGAGGAGATAGGTCCAAGTTATTCTCTAAAGGAAGAATAAACCAGAGTCCTTCTGAACTAGGAACCAGAGTTTCTTGAGAACACAAAAGTTCAAGGGAACTGAGAATTAAATGTGAGCCAGAGATCATGCAGAAGTTTCGATCTAAGGAGTTGACATGGACCCAGAAAGCTCACATTCCAAGGAGATGTTGATGAATGATGCTTACACTCTTTCTTACTGGGGTTTTGTCCCATTGTTGCACTGATGCAGACATTCCTGGACTTGCATTTCTGTAGTCAGTCAGTGGGTATACTGCGTTGATCCTCTAGGAATGGACATTATTGGCCTATGAAAATGGCAAGCCTCACTTGCCTTCCCCTCATACACCATATGTGTACTAGAAATGTCACGTGCCTTTAAGAGTACATACCATCTTGAGGGTTTTTTGGTGGTGGTAGTGTTTTTAATATATGTTATTTGTTCTTTGTCCTTCTCCCACCCATATGAACTCACATATAAACTAGAAATGCCCTGGACCTTTAAAGGAAGGAAGGAAGGGAGGAGTTCCAGTCTATACAGAGTTGTAGAAGTGGAAATCTTAAAAGGAAATGATGAGAGTCTCAAGAGTATGTCAGGATTGGCCACAAGGGAGCAAAGTAAAAATGGTGTGATTCCTTCATAGCCATTCAAACTAGTCTGGGGAATAGTTTATATAAGGGTGTTTACTTGTCTTTACCACAGAAATAGCTAGACATAAACTTGTGTATACAAGATGACAGTGGACGAAATGTAGTTTTAGTATACCAGATCAAAGCTCTTTTCTCCAAAGAGGGAGACTGGGCTTCAAGAAAAGTACCCATTCTTTGAATAGCTCTATTCATGGAAGAAAGTACTTTAAAAACTTTTCTTTTAAAAGAAAAGAGAGAAGGGGAAGCCGATGAGATAAAGATAAATTTATTTACCTCCCATCATAATAAAAAAGAAATTAACCCCCTGTGGCTGAAATTGTTATAGTTTATGGTGAATCCTGTTTTGCACAGCATAAACCTCCTTGATCTTTTATAGACTGTCTTGCAGAGGTATAATTGCTTTACTGCTGAGTGAGAATTATGTGATTAAAATGAAAGAATGCAATTTTTCTTTTAAATTAAAAAGTAATAATTAAGCACAAGTTTTTGAACAAACGTACAGGTAGGTCTTCTCTAGGCATCATTATGATGTCATGGTTATATCAATAACCATAAATATGTCATTTAAACATCCCTAATATTTATTCATTCACTTTTGAATGAATACTGAGAAGTAAGACTGCCTTATCCAATATTCATGCTCATTGGGTTTATTAACATATTGTCCGTTGTTCTGTTATCAAATGAATGTTGTGTGAAGAATGGTTATGTTCTGTAATAGACTTGGCTCTTTCAGATTACCTTCCTGCCATATGGGAGATCTTCCTCCCCCTCCCACTCCTCCAACCCTCATGGCTTTTAACACTCACAATATAACATGTAATCATGTTAACAGTAGCCCAAGGATACTGAAGCCCATAGTCTGAAACACTCTTTAAGTCCTTTTCTTGGGAAGCTTTTGTGTTAACACTCATTATTGCTAAGTAGAGCAGATGGTCAAACAGACTGATTAGTTATTTATATTTTTACTTTATGGTACTTAGATGTTGGCACTTCCTTCAGTAAAGAAAGGAGCTGTTAGATGTCATCTTGTCATGCTTTTCCTTTTTAATCAGAAACAGAAAGAAGTGCTTTGCTCATGATCTATTAATAATGAGGCTATACTCTATTCTTGATGGCTGCTTCCTCACACTCTTTGTGTTCCATTGAGTTTAGGGGGATTCTTCTTCTATCCTCATGTTCACATGCAATATTTGTATTTCTTTTTGGCTTACCATTTCTTTATAGGGCTAATCATTGTTCATTTTTCAGAGGGTTCACTGTTGATGATCACAAGGAATTTTTAGCAATATTTTTGGCATTTCTAGGCAAAATAAAAAGGCCCATGACTAATTAGGGGAAAGTAGAATTGCTCAGTATGCCATATAAGTAGAAATATTTCCTGTAGCCTTTTTTTCAAAAAGGTCAAATGCCTTCCTAGTTTTCTTCTTTTATATGTTGTTCATTCTCCATTTTCCCCAATGTTATATAAAAATGGGTCTATTGATTAAAAAAAAAATTACTCTGTGACCATTTCCTAACTTAGAAATATTGAGACCAAAAGGAGAGAAAACACTGGTTTTGCAGATTTTTTGTCAATACTAGTTATAACATTACAAACCTTGTATAGCTATATAATATGCATATACTTAATAATTGCATTTGGTAGCATCTTCTGTGTGCCAGGAACCATGCTAACTGTTTTACCAATATTATTTCCTTGGATCCTCACCACAACCCTAGGGCAATAGGTACTATTATTGTCTCTATTTCTACAGTTGAGGAAACTGAGACAAACACAGGTTAAGTGACTTTCCCAGGGTCATATTGCTAGGAAGTGCCTGAGACTGGATTTGAGTTCAGGTCTTCCAAATTGTAGGCCTAGCACTCTATCCACTGCACCCCCTTAAGTCAAATGGACAGGCCTGGGAGATTGCAAAGACTCCTGTGTGAGATCTATAACCATTGTAAAGAGTTTGGACAAGCCATCTACCATCGCCCCCTCAAATAAATTGGATACAGAATGACAATTTCGGGGGGCAGAGTCAAGATGGTGGAGTAGAAGCAGGACCTCCCCGCTGCTCCAGCTTCCACCTTCCCCAATCCATGTAAAAAGGGGACTCTGAACAAACTTTGGAGCTGCAGAACCCACAAAATGACACAGAGAATCTAACCTCCCACTGAGGACAGCCCAGCAGGCCGGCAGGAATCAGCCAGCGCAGTGGTCTGGGAACTGAGCCCAGCCCCATGCTAAGCCTTTAGACAAAGGGTGGGCCTGACCAGCCGCCGGCCCGAGGGACTCCAGATCAGCAGCAGCTGTGTCCATTTCCAGAATTATCAACACATAGATGTGAAGGACAAAGTGAGAGGTCAGTGCAGTCTGGACTTTGGGACCCAGTAAGTGGGAGTGCATGGCTTTTGCCCCCAGGATGAGAAGCCGCTGAGATGCCAGCACAGCCAGCTGGTGCCATGTGGCAGCTTCAGAAGCTCCTGGCCTGCTGAATGTAGGGGGACCAAATGACCAGTCTGAGGGGTAATTGCTCTTGCTTTACCCTGATTGGATCTGGATTGCAGTCTAGGGTGGAGGTCCTGGGGTGTGTGTCCAGTTTGCCAGAGCATGTGGAGTCCTCAGAGAGGGCACCCATCTAATACCTCCAGCAGCTGAGAAAACCCCAGTATTTGGGATGGAAGCTCCCCTGTCTGGTGACAGAGTCCCACTGTGGCAAAAAGCCCAGAGGTCAAGTGACTGAGGGGAGACATGACCAGGCAAAGGAAACAAAGCAGACAGAAGAATCCAACATTAGACTCCTATTTTGGGGACAAAAAGGAGCAAAGCATGGAACAGGAGGAAGACAGTGAAGTCAGAACTCCTGCACCAAAAGCTTCAAAGGAAAATACAAGCTGGTTACAGGCCATAGAGGACCTTAAGAAGTAGATAAGAGAAGTGGAGGAAAAATTGGGAAGAGAAAAGAGAACAATGCAAGAAAATTACAAAATGAGAGTCAACAGCCTGACTGAGGAAAATACCACCTTAAAAAATAGAGTAACTCAAATAGCAAAAGAGACTCAAAAAGGCAATGAGGAGAAGAATGCCTTAAAAAGCTGAATTTGCCAGATGGAAAAAGAATCTCAAAAGCTCAATGAGGAGAATCATTGCTTCAGAATTAGATTGGAGTAAATGGAAGCTATTGACTTTATGAGAAATCAAGATGCTGTTAAACAGATCCAAACAAATGAAAGAATAGAAGGCAATGTGAAATATCTCATGGGAAAAACCACTGACCTGGAAAATAGATCCAGGAGAGATCATTTAAAAATTATTGGACTACCTGAAAGCCATGATCAAAGTAAGAACCTAGAAAGTATCCCCCAGGAAGTTCTCAAAGAAAACTGCCCTGATGTTTTAGAACCAGAGGGCAAAATAGAGGTTGAAAGAATCCACCGATCACCTCCTGAAAAAAATCCCAAAAAGAAAACTCCTTGGAATATTATAGCCAGGTTCTGGAATTCCCAGATTAAGGAGAGAATATTACAAGCAGCCAGGAAGAAACAATTTGAATATTTTGGAAACACAATCAGGATAACCCAGGATCTGGCAGCTTCTACACTGAGGGATCAAAGGGCTTGGAATATGATATTCTGGAGGTCAAAGGAGCTGGGATTAAAACCAAGAGTCACCTACCCAGCAAAACTGAGTATCATATTTCAGGGGAAAATATGGCTATTCAGTGGAATAGAGGACTTTCAAGCATTCTTGTTGAAAAAACCACAGTTGAATAGAAAATTTGACATTCAGATGCAAGAAGCAAGAGAAGCATGAGAAGGTAAACAGGGAAAAGAAATCATAAGGAACTTATCAAAGCTGAACTATTAACATTCCTACATGGAAAAACAATAATTGTAACTTATGAAACTTTTCTCAGTAGTTGAAGGGAATAGAAATATATATATATATATATATATATATGTGTGTGTGTGTGTGTGTGTGTGTGTCTATATATATGTCTATACATATATGAGGGTATGTGGTCATATAAATACATATGTGAATGTGTGTATATATGTTTACAGGTATATATAGATAGAGGGCACAGGACCAATTTAACTGGAAGGGATGATACCTAAAATGTGAAAATAAGAGGTGAGAGAGGAATATAATAAGAGGAGATGGGGGAGAGACAGAATGGGATAAACTATCATATAGAAGAGGCAAGGGAAAATGGTTACAATGGAGGGGAAGAATAGGAAGGCAAAAGGGAATGGGTCAACCTTATTCCCATTGAATTTGGCTTGGGGAGAGAATGAAATACACACTAAATAGGGTATCTCACCCTCCAGGAGAGTAGAGGGGAAGGGGATGAGAGGGGAGATGATGGAAGGGAGGGCAGGCTGGGGGGGGAGGGAAGTTGGAAGCACCCACTTTTGAAAAGGGACGGAATCAAAGTAGAGAATAGAACAAGTGGGAGGTGAGATAGTAGAGAGGGAAATATAGCCAGTCTTTTACATTATATCTACTATATTATTGTTTTGAATTAGCCACACATGTACATCCTATACTGAACTGCTTATCTTCCCAGTAAGGGTGGGTGACAAGGGAAAAGGGAAGGAATCTGGAATCCAAAGTTTTAAAATCAAATGTTTAAACATATATACTATTATTAATACTATTTTACATGTAATTGGGAAATAAGATATACAGGCACTGGGACATAGAGATCCACTGGAAAAGTCGAAAGGGGTATGGGAAAAAATATGGGAGAGAGCAGATTGGAGAAGGGATTATCCTGTGGAACTGCTATTTTGGGGTGGGGGTAGGGGAAAAACGGGGAGAAAATTTGTAACTCGAAATCTGGAGGAAATGAATGATGTAAATCAGAAGTTAATAAAGCATATGAAAAATTAAAGAAAAGATATTTTCTCTATATTTTATTAAAAAAAGAATGACAATTTCATAGACCATAATCATGAAGGCAACACCCACATAACACTATCAAACTTTAATAGCTTAAAACTGAATTAAGACTGTGTGCCTGTGTGTATATATATGCACACACACACATATATATACACATATATGAACATGCATACATATGCAACCCAGAACTATGTATGTGTATATTTAAATAAGATAGGTAGTGGACAGTGTGTTGGGTGGTGAATTGAACTGGAAGAGGAGAACAAGGTGGAAGGCCTTAGGAAATGTAGTTTGTTTTAGTGACCCAAAATTTCTTCCTGAAACAATGCTCTCCTTTTTAATATCAATATTCTTCCAGGGGTGTTATATGACTACAAGTCTATGGAATATGACAGTTTCCAAAGGATTAAATGTTGGGGTTGCTTAAATGTCATTGGAGGGTATGAGCAGGCTTATTACACCTTGCAGGGGAAAAAGGGTTGGGGATTAGGCAGGAGATATGAAGTAAAATATATGATCAATGAAAAGTATGATTAAAAAATTAGGTGCTATGAGCCACATACTCCATTGGTACTCTTACAATGTCAAGAGATTTCAGAGAAGGACCCTGGCATGATTAATGGGCTCCATATGGCAAATTGATAGGAATGAGTCATTTGGGATGACTTGCCATCTTCACTGTTGGAGGTAGGTTATTTGATGAGATCATATATCTTATGGAATGCTTGGAGTATCAGCATTATATGGGAGAGAAAAGTGGCAACTCTGATCATTCTACTAGTTTACAGTCAAGTTCTTACCTTTCTTAAAAGCATTTGGATTTTAGGAAGGTGTATGAATAAAAATTTTTATTTAGGATAGAGTGGGTTAGAATAGAGGTGGGGAAAAGATAAGCAGTGAAGACAAATACAAAGAAAGAGATGGAGTAGAGACCAAAAGAAACATATTTCTTTAGTCTTTAGAAAAAAATTCTGGGTAAAGCCCCCACTGATTTGAGATATACTGAGGAAATAGTACTGTAGGAAGGAAACCTTATACACTATAAGAAGCAGGCTCTCAGTAAGTTGTTCATTCAGAATATTTTATAAGTATTCCTGTATCCATAGGTCAAATACATCCATGGCTAAAGCCTAAAAACCATTGTGAAAATAGTCCCCATATATCTACAAGGAACCTGTTGGATTGGGGATGCTTCATTTCTCAATGATTTCACCATTATCGCCTTCAACTAAAGTTTGCTAAATAAATAACCAGATTGCTATTCGTTTTTCTGATTAAGGTAGAAAAAATTGAGAAGTACTTAAAATAGTTTATTGCTTTAAAATGTCAAGTATGTTTCTTCAAAAAATGAAATCTACATCTATTTCTGAGTTGGGGAGAATATGAATTTAAAGGAGTATCAATGAAGTTGCTAAATTTTGTAGAAAAATATAATTAAATCAAATCCTCCTACCTAGTAATTAAAATTGTGAAATAAATCAAATCATTTTTCCTTGTTAATGTACCTATGATCTGTCCCTGTCAGCCTGAGAAAAATATAGGAGGCCCAAGAAATAAATTCTACTAAAATTTTTATGTAAGATCCACAAAAAAGTTTTTAAGGTTATTTCCCTTAGGAACATTTTACAGATGCATTATTTTATAGTCAGTTCCCAACCTTAGTCCTTTTTTTCATTCTGTTGCAAAAGTTTGTGACTAATCATACACACATACACATACACACACACCAATTGCCACACACAAAACACACTTTTCGGAATGGAGTAGTGTTCAGGGATGGGAAAAGATAATGCATTAAATTAGCTGTCGGCTTTGATCTTTGAATGATGTGTGTGTATATGTTTGGTGTGTAAGTAATTTCACGTGTGGTTTATAACATGAAACTGGAGTGGGGAAAAGAATTTAGGGGATTGCTAGCCAAAGGTTTCAACTTTTCTGTTGGTTTCCAATAAAAACTTAGTAGTAGTTGGTAATAGTTTCCTTTTCCTCTTTATTTTGAAAAGGTGGTAAAGTAGAGGAAGAGAGGTCTACCCTTATTCTCACTTGACTTTTTATCACGTCACTTATTCAGTCTTTAATGTCTGCTTCCCTCATTAACTTTCTGGACCATGGGAAATGGAAAAGGTTTATTCCAGAATGTTTCTGTTTCCTGGCACACTGGCATCTTGAGGGACACTTTTAGATAAGGTAGGTTTGGAATGAGTGACTGTCAGCAATGGTGATTTTTCTGCAAGTTTGAACTAGGTAAGAGGTTGATGGTATCTTAAGATGAGTGCCCAGAATGTATTAAGCCCTCCCACTTCTCCCACCCCCGCCTTCATTGATTGTGTGTGCATGTATGTGCATGTGTTCATATTTCTTCCAAAATGTAGTCAGATGCTATGATGAGTTGACAGCGTCCTTCCACTCTATTAATTAAATGCTAAAGCATCTGAAACAGAAAAAGCTTCCTCTATCTCATAATATTTTGTCTTTTTATTTCATTATTGTAGACAAATAGTTCTGAACACAACTGCTTGCCACAAAGGTTGTATTAGGGGAATACAAGTCCATTACAATAAGTGAAGAAACAGTATTTCTGATACTTGCTGTTATGAGTGGGCAGCTGACTTCTTTGTAATGCTGGTGGGAATCAGGCTTCCAGCTCCCAGCCTGGTGAACTGATGTGATTCCTACCCTGGCTTGCTCAGGTGTATGGGAAAATCATGACAACCAATAACCATAGACAATCTCCCCATGGACCCGTGCAATTTTGGGGACTCCTGTATACAGAATTTCTTTTTCTTCCTCTCATCTAAAATAACTCCAAATTTATTTGGGGAAGGGTAGTGGTGGTACAGATTTTAAAACTTCTTGTTCTTCAGATAACTTGACTTAGGACTAGGGGACAATGGTAAGAATGTTGGGCTTAAATGTCAGAAGACCTCACAGTTCTGTCACTACTTCTGTGATTGTGGACCTCTATCCCTGTTTGTTTTCTCTCTTTTTTAAACTTTTTAAAATTTTGTTGTTTTATACTCCACAAATATTATCAAACAGTGTTTCCAAATAAGATTGAAACCCCGAATCTCTTATATACATCTTACATTCCTTTAAGGCTATAACAAATGCAATTTGTTAATTAAAAAAAAAAACAACTTCCTGGGCTTCAATTACCTTGATTATAAATGAGGGAATTGGGCTGGATGACTTCTAAGGGTCTTTCAAGCCCTAACTCTGTGGTTCTGTAAAATCCTATTTTAAAATGTTCATTGCCCTCTCCTTTCAATCATCTGGAGCAGCTCTTTTATAGGAATAAGAATATTAGATTAATTATTTATATTAATATTAGATTTATTAATTAATAATAGATTTTTGGAATATATTTCCAAACTCTACTTAGTATTAGAATTCTATTCTAAATCTGCTTAGTGACTTAGAATTGTTCACATAAACAGTAGTCAGAACTGGAAGGGAGATCAGTCCTACACCTCATTTTACAATTGAGGAAACTGAGACCCAGAGACATCAAATGGCCTGTCCGAGGTTCCTGGCTGCAGGTGTATTTGATACTTTGGCCTCTGATACCAAATTCATCACCCTTCCCACTGACCTCTCATCTCCTTTAATTCCTCTCCCCTCTTAACAAAGCACTTTGAAAAATCTTTTACATGAATATCTTTGAGATCATTTAGCCCTGGGACAGATTCTTTAAGAATATGTTCAGAGGCTCCCTTTCAGGGCTATACAGGAGCTGCTGCAGTGGAGAAGATACTAGAAAGGAAAGAGACTGATCTGTCACTCGGATCATATGTACCTCTGATTAGGAGACATAATCCATTAAGTACCATTAAATTACATCACCTTCTGAATTAAAAAGTATTAAACTGCATGAATGAGCCATCAAACAGAAATGCTGTGGAATTAAAAAAAAAAAAAAACCTACTGCCAGAATGTCATCAGATAGATCAGTTCTCTCTCTGCATTTTTATTTTAAAAAGCCTTGGAAACAGGAGATGGACCGAAGCATTCCAATGAAGTTGAGAGACAATCTGGTGTAATGAAAAGAATGTTGGGCTTTCAGTCAGGAGAACTGGATTGAATCTATGTTTCCTGCGTGTAATAGTTATGTGGCCCTGAGCAAGTCACTTCATTGAACTCTCTGAGTATGAAGTTTCCTTCTTTATAAAATAGGCATAATAATCTTTTCATTACCTACATCATAGAACTGTTTTGAGGAAAGTACTGGATAAACCGCTCTACCTCTAGGCTAGTTCTTTTAATCTGCTCCTGGGAACAGTAATGTGCAACTATAATTACCAGATAAATGTGAGTTATTGTGATTATTACCCAATTTAAAAAACTTTTCAGTATGTCCTCCATGCCTGGAATTCTTTCTCTCCTTATCTCTGCTCACTCTCTTCCTTCAAGTCCCAAATGAAATCCAATCTTCTACAAGAAGCCTTTCCCAACCCTTCTTAACTCTAATGCCCTTCCACTTTCAATTATTTCCTAATCCTGTATATTGCTTGTTTATACATATTTGTTTTCTTATTGTCTTATCCTTTAGACTCTGAGCTCCTTCAGGGCAGGGATGTCTTTTACCTCTTTCTATCTCCAGCACTTAGCACACTATGTGCATGGCACATAGTAGGTGCTCAATAAATGTTTGTTGTCTATTGATGGACTTGAAAAAATTGACCAGTGGTGGAAAAAGATCCTGAGTCTTATAGGCCTAATTATCCCTGAGTAGTGGAGGTATCACCAAGGTCTTGACTATATTAACCTTCATATTATTTTGTATAGGAGAAAAGTAGAAGGACTGGTTTGAAGGTAGTGAGGTTGGGAGCCCATTACAAAGAAAACAAGAAATAAACATAATCACTTGGTGAAAGTGATTTTTTGTAGAATTGCAATCTAGTTAGCAACTATGTAAATATGTATTTAGAACAGTCTTTTAATATCAATGGAAAAAAGAATGTATCCAATTCTAGGTCCTAGAATATATTCTCTATTATTTCTCCCTTTGGTAACAAAGTTCCTGATTATTCAATTTAATTTTAAAAAGCATTTATTAAGTATCACTAAATTCAAGTCAACCAATAATATAACAGCATAACAAAATCAACAATATAAAAGTCCTATCCTTTAAGGATTTGACATTTTAATAAAGTGTGTTGTAAAAACTCTTAAATACTCAAATGGAAGTATGAGCTCATTTATGTGGGTATTTCCTCCACTTATTCAGGTGGAAACCCATTCATTACTATCCTTCTAATGAGACTCTTACCAAAAATTTATCATCCCCAAATTTCATCTTGGGGGCCTTTTTCAGCGGGTTCTTACATTTTGTGGAAATCAGTGGAACATTCAGGCTGTTCATTGTTTTATTTTTGCTCTTGCCTTGTGCACCCAATCTCTCTTCCTCCTTGGTCCTTGCTTTTATTATATCCTCTACAATTCTCTTTCATAGTTCCTTGATTATAATGTTCTGTGCTCTGTTACAGCCTATTCATATTTGCCATCTATCCCTCCATGGCCCTTCAGGTGCTCTACAACTTTAGTGTTAGAAGTCATTTTATTCTTACATAGACGTATCTGTGCCAACAAAATCTCTTTACATTTTGCACACAGAGACAGAATATTTCTCTTGATGCTTTAGGCCCATTTCTATTGATGTTTTACTCAGGAGTGAATGAGGGGTGGGAGTCAGGAGACAGAATGACTTGTCTTCATCCTCAAAAGGCATCTTGTTTGATAAATGAGCTGCCACAAAACATTGTGAAATCTTTACAGCTTTAGGAAATAGGAGGAAGTAAGGTAAACCCCCAAATTATTCATCAGTCTATCATTGTGTTTATTAGAGTAGCTACTATAATCCTGGGTGCTGTGGTGGATATAGAAGAAGTTGACAATAGGGTCTGCCCTCATAGGGCTTTCAATTTCATTTAGGGATCAGCAAACCATCTAAGATAGTACTTGATCAAGCACTAACTTTTGTATTGTAGGTTATAGGAACTGTGGACATTCAGTGAAGAAAATCAATGAGAACTAGATTTGTTAAGGAAGGCTTCGCAGAGAAGACTCTTGAAGAGACTTTGGAGGGCATGTCATAATAAAAAAGCAGAGAGATGAAGGAAAAGGTGGAGAGGTCATTTTGGAGAAAAAAAAATTGAAGAAATGCTTCAAGATAGTAGTGAGCATGGTCTGTTGATGGGGCAAGTCAACAGGATGGCCTCACTATATATAGTAAAAGATGTTTATTAAAGAGTAGTAGAAAATAAGGTTGTGAATAAGAAATATGGCATCTTGGGGCGGCCAGGTAGCACAGCAGGTAAGAGCACCGGCTCCAGTGTTGAGAGGACCTGGAGATCGAATCCCGGGCTCAGACACTTAGCACCCACCCAGAGACACCTGGCCGTGTAGCCTTGAGCAAGTTACTTAACCCCAATTGCTTGGGGGCGGCCGGGTGGCTCAGCGAGTGGGAGTACCGGCTCCAGTGTTGGGACGACCTGGAGATCGGATCCCGGGCTCAGACACTCAGCACCACGCCCAGAAATGGCTGGCCGTGTAACCTTGAGCAAGTTGCTTAACCCCGATTGCTTAAAAATATGGCATCTCTTTGGAGGACTTGGAAACCAGACACAAGAGAGCAGGGGAATGACATGATGAAAGCAGAATTTGAAAATTAATCTTCTCTACATTGAACAAAGCATGTGGGGAAAAGGAGTCAGGAAATAAGAGAAAACATTTCAGGAAAACTGAATTCAAACCCTAGCTCTGCTGTGAGTTGATTAAAGCCTCTTTAATAAAAAAAAAAAAAAAAGACAAAAGTTTTTGCAAAAAATTTAACCTTTAAGTTACAAAATTGTGGGGAAAAAATCTGAGTTGATTAAAGTCTCTTAACTTTTCTAGGCCTCAGTTTCCTCACCTGTAAAATGACTTCTTTTGACCACAACAACTCATTAAGGCCATTTATTCTAAGACTTCTACCACATATAATGTGCTTCAATGGAGGGAATACTGGCATCGTTGAAAGTAGTAAGGACAATTAAGAAACTTGGAATTAATAAGACTTTACAATTGTATAGTGTTCTTTTACTGAGTTCACAAAGCATCTTCTTATATATGTAGGCCTGATGTAGATAGTGCAAATTATCCTCATTTTGCATAGAGTTGAAGAAACTAAGCCTTAGGTAAATTAAGTGACTCGTCCAAAGTCTCATTCCTAGTAAGTAGCTGAGCTGGAACAAGAGCCTAAATCAATATTCTTCCCACATAAAGCCATTGTTAAACTGGGGTCCCCCCCCCCGCCCCCCGCCGCTTCCAGATAAGTCTATTATTTTTTACTCTGCTGCTACATTCTATTGCTATTGGTAGATTTAAATCATTGATATATATTGAGCTTTATGTTTTCGTGGTTGCATATATTCTAATCTACCTTTCTCTTTTTTGCAGGTAGAAGCCTCTTGGCCAACTAAACTGGAAGGTGGATTTTTTCTTTTTTTTTTTTTTCCCAAAAACAAAAGTATGTGCCCGTGTCTGTAGAGATGATTTGTCGTTCAGCAAGGCTGGAGCTGACCGAATGAGACTATGGGCTGTGCCTCCGCCAAGCATGTTGCCACTGTTCAGAATGAAGAGGAAGCCCAGAAGGGGAAAAACTATCAGAATGGAGATGTGTTTGCTGGTGAGTCTTCAGAATTGTTCTTTTAAGTCTCTTGAGGCAAAGACAGAAATTCTAATGTTTGAGTTTCTTCGTAATAGTTCTAGAGGTAGTGAGGTGACAAGTCTTGCAGTTACTAATACTATCAAATATGTGGTGTGGCTTTGGGGGAAGGGTTACAGTAAAGCAGAGTATAGAATCAGTGGATCTGTCTGTGGCCGGAGAATATTTGGGTCATTGAGCTTGGGTGAATTCCTCAATCAAGGTATAATACTTTTTTGCAGGTGTGGTTGTGGACTGAGATTTAAGTGATAGTAGAGAGTTATCTTCTATACTCTGAATCAGTGGATAAGAGTAGACAAGAGTGATTTTTACAGTTTACAAAGCATACTTTCACATATAGAGTCTTAGTCCTATGCAGAATAAGGACCGGAAATGTTCTACCTGGCTCCATAGGGTAGAATCGGGTGAAAGAGTTTGAAGTTGTAGAAAAGCAGAGTTAAGTTAGACTTGTAGCAAGAAAATGCTTCCTAATCATCACAGTTTTCCCAAATGGAATTGACTATGTCAAGAGAGGATAGATTTCCCCATTACTGGAAGTCTTCAAGAAAAGGTTAGTTGAACTGTTGTGCTGGGTGGATTAAATGACTGCTATGGGAGGTAGGTTCCTTTTGACCCAGATCTTACAATTCTGGATAGAGTAAGGCTTAAGTCACCCAAATAATCAGGAATGGGTCTGATGTTAGACCCAACTCCTAGTTTTAGAAATACAGATGGTAAGCATGGATTAGCTACCTTCTAAAAATAATGGTCTAGTCAGGTATGGTGGTGCATGCTTAGTCCTTGATCTGGGGACACTGAGGCTGGTAGATCTCTTGAGTTTGGGGGTCCTGAGCTGTAGTAGGTCTAAAGCCAATCAGTATTCACTTTAATCCAACAAAAATATTGTGAAACTCTTAGGAGAGCAGAACCATCAGGCTTCCTGAAATAAACCAGGTCAGAAAAATGAAGTAGGTGAAGTCTTCTGTACCAGTCAGTATCAGGACTGGCCCGTGAATGGCCACTGCCCTTGCAGGCAGGTTGAGATAAGAGAGACCCAGGTACAACTAAAAACTAGAAATGTAATAAAATACACTTAACACTTAAGTGACTCAGTACACTTCAATCATTTTACTATAATTTAGAGGCACTTCAGGATCATGCAGGGTTTCCAAGTCATCATTACCTGAGTTATCATGGCTCCCAGGAAGCAGCCTGAGAGGGTGTTGAAGATGGCATTCTGGTTGACAGCAACCCATTTTTATTGCACTGTTTAACTAATGGTGTTACCAGCTGACATTTGTATAAAATTGCTACCTTACAAAAGCTCTCCTCTGCATCTTTCTTTTGATGAGGGCTCTGCTTGAGATCAGATGTTTCTGTTAATGAGCTGTCTCCTTTGACTGGAGTGGTGAACACTCAGTCATCCTAAAATAACTTCACTATTTTTAGAACCACCAAGTTTTTGTTCCAGTGTGGTGGCTGGGGCACTTGTTTTGTATGGAGTGGAGTCTGCCATGCTGTGTTAGGAGAATTGAGGGGAATCTGAAATCAGGAAGGGAGGGGCCTCTGTTTATACTTGAATTGGAGAATATCTGTTGTTGGGAGTGAAGCTGTTTCCTTTGGCCACTATAAGTAGGAATTTAGTGTTATCCTAAGAGCAATGAAGTAAACCATTAGGGAACCATAATTAATGGAACTTTTAATTAACTTGAATCACTCTAAGAAGAATACTATCAATTAACAAACATGTTTTAGTTATCTACTATGTGAACAAAGCAAATGGAACAGTTCCCCCTCGAGTTTGCATTCTTTGAGGAAGAAAATATGCATATAAAATATATAAACAATATACATATAAGATAAATTTAAGCTGGGGAACTGGAGAGGTCAGAAAGAATAAGTTATATTCATAGAGATTTAGTCTAACCCTCTCTTTTTACATAATGAGGCCCAGAAAAGTTAAAGTATTTGCCTAAATCACATGTGATTATTCAAGCTGGGATCTGAACCTAGACCTCTCATTCCAAAATCAGCACTTTTTCTACTATAAATAAGGCACTGCCCCCTACATTATACTTATTAAGGTTTTAAATACAATTTAGAAAGCTTTTATTTTCAATATGAGTTATGGCAAAAAGGAATTTCTGTTTAACTTTCAGTTATCTGGGAAATTTCTTTTACCCATTCCTCTTTCATTCTAAGTAATCATGATTTTACTATTATGGAAGCATATTTAACGTTAACCCTTTAGGCTACATATTGCAAAATAATAATAAGACATTGCCTTCCTTTAACTATCAGTTCAGAAACCACCCATCCTATGCTAACATCTTTTCATGTCATTCTATCAAAAGTCTAACCAGTTTCTAAAGAGAGAAGCCTATTAGACCCAGGAAATAATGATTAGATTAAGAGAAGGAAGATGTCATTTATTAATTCAATTAGTAAAAGTACATCTTGAGTTCATCTTTGACCAGGTTAAAAGAAGACTTTATTAGAGGAAATAGTTAAAGAGGAACTGATTTTTTTAGGAAAGTGATTCTACAGGGCTCCCTAAAAGTCATGATTATTGTTCTTTTAGAGTCAAAACTTTGCCTAGACTTTGTTCATGTTTGATTCTGATAATTATTTGTCTTCTTGAACTCTATACAATTATAAGTCAAAAATATATTGAGCATAGAAGTTTACAAAGGCATGAGAAAACTTCACTTTTGCATTTCTATTCCTCTAAGCAGATTTGCTTAAAATTAGTATGATTATTTGATAAATCTTTAGCAGGCTTATGCCCCAACTCAAAGTGTTGAACATTTTTTTCTTCCTCATTATACAACCTAAAGTGTAATACCTGTCCAGTTTTGCCTTTAATTAAAAAATGTGCCTTTTAAAATAATTTTCAGTTCACTTGTGTATATTGTTAGATAGATAGACACAGAGACAGAGAGTATATGTATATGTGTGTATATATGTATATATGTGTGTGTATGTATTTGTATATATGTGTGTATGTGTATATATATATATATATACACATATATATATATAATGCAGAGAGAGAGAGAGGTTTCATTCCAAGAGGTAGTCTCATATTCAATTCTAGTGGGTAGGGAGACAATATGTTAGTGTAAAGGTCAGAATTTGCTGCTCTTTCAGAATAAAATTGAATGAGATAATCTATTTTTCACAACAAGGATACAGAGGCTAAAAGACTCCATGCTGAAATGCTGTACATCAAAGATGTCAAATCATAGCCAGATCCAGATGAAAATATAATTGGGAAATGTTTAACAAAATAAACAAAATGCAATAAACCATAGATAATGTTAATATGTGGTCTCTTAAGTCATTCGGTAGATCCTTATGTGCAGTTTGGGGGCAGTTATTTCTATTTGAGTTTGACACCACTGATGTGCAACAAGAAGGAATACTAATTCTCTGAATGTGAATAATAATGTGGGGAATGACCATTTATGTGACAACAAATATGTTCAACAAATAAGGTTAATGGCTTAACCTTAATCATGAGCTTTATTCACCCATCTGCAAGTTACAATGATGTGCTAATCAGGGAGCTTAATTTTTAAAAATCCCAGTAATTTTTCCTCAAAATTCACATTCTTATTAATTAAAAAAACAAAACTACTTAGATGATTGTGGAAGAGGGATTAAAAGAAAAACAGAAATAAAAAGTTGGGAGAAACTTCAACCAGTCAAGACCACACTAAAACTTGATAATCCAATGGGAATTGAGACTCAGAAGTTACTTCATAGGGTTATTTTTGAGGATTAAAATGCCACATTGTGAACTTTAAAGAATTATGCACATTCCACCATCATCATTTGTTTGATTGTGACCTAGGGAAAACAGTGGCATTAACTTCCCTCCAGTTAGTTTAGTTTTTAAGAACAGGAGGGTTATTGCCCACTTTTGAATAAGAAACAGTTAGTTGATGTGGTGGGATCACTTAGAGTTATTTGACATTACTCTATGACTTATCCCTGTGTTCTAGAAGTGATAACTACTTAATCCATTTGCACTGTACTTTTCCTAAACTGCCCCCAAGAGTTTTGATTGAGTAAAGTGACCTTGTTAACTTTTCAAACTGCTGGGTTTTATTTTCATGTGTTGCCAAAGACTTGACAGATTCCATGAAATGTGACACATTGGCCAATGGCTCTAAAGTGTGTATCTGTTTATGTGAGTGAATGTTTTCACACGAAGTCACACTTACCCTGTTTAGTGCTACTCCCCTCAAAAATGTTAATTCCATTTTATTCCTTTTCAAGTCACATGGGGGTGGGAAGAGGAAGAAACAGTGAGTATTAATAAAGTAATTTTGTTTTTTACATAGTAATTTCCATTGATAAAAAGCAGTTTAGTCTTAGTAACCTGATAGCTCCAAATATGTGTGATTTATGTGTGTGTGTATATACGCACACATGTATATATATAAATAAATTAAATGGAACAGATTTCTGAAGATGGTTTCTCTTTGGTGAGTAATGGAAAGTTAAAAATAGCAAATTGGCATTTTGATTTTTGGAAGTTTAGGGAAGTGTTAACTTCATTTACATGGAGTTTATTTTTCATGTTGTTATATATGTGTGTGTGAGCATGCAAATATATATGTGTTTGTATATACATATATATGTGTGTGTGTGTGTGTGTGTGTATATATTTCTTGACCTAGCAGTCAAAATGCAATAACAAGGTGAGAGTGAGCAAGAGTGTCCAAGGGTGAACAGGAGAGTGTCCAGTCAGCATAAAAGGACACAAACCTTTGAGATGGTGTCAGGGATCCTAGGGTCCTGCTAACAGGAATCAGACCTACTTCTGAAAGCTTCATTTCCAAATTTGGAATTTTCCCTTCATCAATAGTTAATGCAGACATGAAAAATGGTCAGCAGATCGATTGAGGTCATTAAGGAGACTTCTGAGTATGCTGCCAAGGTTGGATTTTAAAGGCATGAACCCAGGGCAGTGCTAAGGGTAGCTTAGGGCACATTGGTCATATTCATTCAAGTAATTTATCCTAAGTTTCTAACAATGTGCATAAAAATTAACTACATATTATGAGAGATAATACAGCCTATAGAAAGTACCCTCACAGATTGCTGTTAACTTCCTAATGGACGAATTTAATGCTTTCCCCCTTCAGTCTTTCTTTTTCTTGACCTACTTTCCTCCCTTCACTCTCCCCCTTCCTTATTCTCCTGAGTCTCCTCCTTCATTCCTACCTTCTCTCCCCTATTTATCTTCTTCCTTTTATCTTTTCTTTCTTCTTTCTCTATTCTCATTCTTTCTTTTCTGTCCTTTTTCCATTTTTTCCTGCCCATATTCTTGCTTTCTTTGTCAGATTTTTTACTCAGTGCCCACTGCCTGTAACTATGCTAGCAATGGAGCCGCTGGATATCTCAGTGGATAGAGCAGTTGGCTTGGAATCAGGAAGACTCATTGATGAAGGGAAAATTCCAAATTTGAAAATGAAGCTATGAGTTTTATTCTATTTGGCTCCAGAGGAGAGGATTAGGAACATTGGATGAAAGTTGCAAAGTTGTTGGGGCTATTTTCTGTTAATTTTTTTAAAATTTTATATCCTTCAGTGTTTCCATTGCATAATAATGGAGATTTCAGGAAAATTTCCAAAAGTTAGATCCAAAAATAGAATGATTTGGGTCAAGAGAAGGTGGGTGCTCTGTTCTTTGAGATCTTCAAGCAGAGACTGAATGGCCATGTATCAGTATGTTACAGTGGGAATTCCTGTGGTATTTGCATTGAACTAGATGTTCACTGAAGTCCTTTTCAACTCTTAAATTTTGTGATTCAAGAGTATGATCACTTTCACCAGGCATCTGGAATGTCTTGCTCAATTCAATGTAATTCCTCAAGCATTTATTAAAGGCCTACTCTTAAATTCCAGGTGCTATGCTAATGCCAGGGATACAGAGACAAAATAATAGTTTCTTTCCTCAGGAGGATTCTCTATTCGTTTTTGGTATTTACATAGGGAATGAGGTAGAGAAAATAGTTCATACTTGTGTGGTATTTTAAAGAGACTGAGTCAGTTATTACCGATGTACATTGATTGCCCACCCAAACCTGCCTCCCTGTTCTCTTTTGTACTCCTCTAACTCTTGTGATTGCTGGAATTACACAATTAGAAAAATATCAAATTATATAAGCATGCCTAATTACTGAAAGCTTCTTTATTCAGAATTATAGTGGGTTAGGGCACATATGAATGTCTATTCAACCATATCTTTTCTGCCAGTAGAAGGAAGAATGTGCCCTATATTTGGGATGTCAATAGCAATCCCAAGAGTTATTATAGTAGTCACATTTTCATTGTGTTTTATGGACACAAACTTCTTTACAAAATATATTCTCTCATCTGCACCTCACAACTACCTTCTGAGTTAGGTATATGGTCTTATGTCCATTTCTCTCTCAGAAAACTGATGCCTTAGAGAAGTTGAATGACAAGTAACTAGTAAAGAAGTTTCTGCTCTTTTTGACTCTTAAGCCCAGCATTCTTTTTTTTTTGAGGGGGGGAAGGCAGGGCAATTTGGGGTTAAGTGATTTGCCCAAGGTCACATGGCTAGTAAGTGTGTCAAATATCTAAAGCTGGATTTAAACTCAGGTCCTCCTGACTTCAAGGCTGATGCTCTATTCACTGTGCCACCTAGCTGCACCTTCCCAGCATTCTTTCTATTTACTCTACCATACTACCTCCTGGTTATGAACTAATTCCTATGTTACCTGGCATTGTGACAGTTTCTGTTTTCTCTTTTCACTCTCTACCTCGTTAACTAATTATCAGGATTCTGTGTTTTGTACTCATCTATTTCTTTGATGCTATGTCTTCAGTTAAGTGGAAAATAAGAGTCAATTAAAATGCAACACTGAAGGATCTTTCTGTCCAGAAAAAAAAAAAGATATCTCTTGAGTTCATTATAGTGAATGTTCTGGTAGAATATATGATATAGTGGAAAGAATGCTGGACTTGAGGGCAGGATCTAGATTCAAGTCCTACCTCAGTGACTTAGAGCAACCAGTATGACCATGGGTATGTCAACCTCAGGTTCTCAAAGTCAGTAGTCTGTAAACATTTATTAAATGACTACGAACTGCCGGGCACAGTGTCAAAGGACAGGGTTTGATTAGATAGCCCTCAAAGGTCTCTTCCAGTTCTTAATTTATGAGCCTAAAATCTTCCCAACTTTACAGTCTGCAAGCTTTCCTCAGGCACCTCCTTATGTTGCTTCCTCCTCAGAATTTTTCCTCATTGCTAAGAAAAGGACAAACTTGGCGGTGAAAAAGAAATGACCATTAGATTTTGCCAGTTGCCAGTACCTAGACCCTGGTTATCACTGAAATACTCATAGGGATTTAAGAGCCTAGGTGAGGCCAGAGTCTATGTTTTCGACTGAAGAAATGATTTAGAAAATTCTGAAGAGACGAGGAGGAGGAGGTGAGGTTTCCTTTACTAAGGGGACTGTTCTCTAAAGTAGCCTGTGGTGGAATATCAGATAATCAGTCTTTTGATGTAAGAGTAGCATCTTCCTATATCCTGTGCCAGAGTGTCTGATGTGGTAGAAAACACTCAACTGCTGTTGTAGACACCAATCAGGCAGAATCCTCAAGGACACAATCAGCTTTCTTTTGGGCCCTCACTTCCTGGTGGTGCTTAAGCCAATACAGCCCTTCCCCTTGCTGTGTCCCCAGCCCCAGTTGTTAATATGTTCACATTCTTAATTATTTTGTCTACATCTTATCCTTATTTATCTGTCTGTTGTTATTTCTCAGTAGAATGAAGGTTCTTGAAGGCAGGGTTTCTTTTTGTATCTCCAGTGCCTAAGCACAGCATCTGTCAGAAAGTAAGTATTTAATCAATTCTAGTTACATTGAGTGGAATTGGACTTCTGCTTATATTACTCTTACCTTGTGATTTGGCCTCACTGTGGAGGGAGAGGGGAAGGGGGGAATGGGTCTTAATCTTCAACACTCCCAGAAAATGTCCATCTTGTCAGTCAAATTGGAGCAAATTAATTCATGGAAGACAAACAATTAATATCTGTTGTTTTACATTACCTTCATTTTAAAATATATTCTTGCCCCTTCCCCCCAAAAAGAACCATCCCTTATAACAAGGATTTTATAAAGGTGGAGGTGGAGTGAAGGGAGTGGTAGAGAGAAGCAGTTCAGCAAAATTAACCACATCAACCAAGTTCTACAGTATATATAGGAGGCCTGTGCATTTTCTCGTTTATTTTTCAAGGCCATGTTTAGTCATTATAATTGTTCATAATTCAGTTTCAGCAGGGTTTGGTGTGGTGGTGGTAGCATGTGGTAGATGTGATGCTTTCCATTTACATTGTTATAATTATTTTGTCAATTTCTCTCCCTCTTCACCCCACCCTACCCCCCAATTCTGCTTTCTCTATTTTGCATCAGTTCATGTAAATCTTCCACATGGGAGGCTTTCACATGGCAATTAAGAGTCAGCAGCTAGTATGGGTTACATTTGTTTTGTTAAGAACTTTCTGGGTTCCGTATGTTTACTGTGGTTTTCTCATAGAACTGGAGTATCTGTGAATTTCAGCACTGAAGAACCCTCTTGATCAGATCTATGGGTGCCAGATTTCTCAAGTGTCAGATGGCTTTGACTGGGTTTCTCAGTAATTAAGCTGAGGGAAAAAGCCTAGCCAGTTTACTGAAGGCATGTAACTCCCTGTAAGCTTATCAACACAACAATTCTCTGTTAATTTTGTTGTTTAAAGTAATTTTGTTCCCAGGGATTAGTCTCTTTCTAGCTTGACCTCTACCAGCTTCTTCTTGTCTAGTGTTTATGTGTTCCTGTGTGTTAATTAAGTTAGCAGGCCAGTCTCAGCAGATGATACAGGAAAGATGAATGTAATTGGATTATGCCATATTTATCTCTAATGATTTTAAATCTCTTGACTAAAGAAGAAAAGCAATAAATCTCCCTTTAGTTGATGTTTAGTATTGAAATTTATTTCCCAGGGCATACATTAGTGTGGTAGTGTTTTCTTCCTTTTTCTTCTATTATTATAAGTATTTTTTAAAAGTCAGAGTCATGTGTTACCTTTTCTGACTTGCAGGTATAACACTTTTATTTTTTAAAAGAAAAAAACATCACTCATAAATATAGTATGAAAATTGTAGTTGAAACTCAACTACAGGCAGATTGTTGAGTACTCAGCTATGGATCAGACGCTTTAAAAACAGTAACTTTAATGTTTTGGGTCTTTTTTCTGTTGCCTGCAGGCTTAGGGAATGAAATAGTGCCAGATGGAAGAAAAAACCTGGGGGAAGGGGACAGTACTGTAACATCTCCTGATATTTGGAAATAGCCTTAGGGTAGCTGCATCCAAAAAGCTGCCTGGTATTACTTGTACAGGTGGACAGGCAAATCCCAATTATTTAGCCTTTGATTGTTCTCATTTAAAATGTAGCCAATTACTTAGCCAAAATGAGGGACTGAAACAGGGGACAAGGACTGGCACCAGGTCAGGAATCTGAGAACATAGCATTTTTTAACATCGGTTCGTAACATTTTCAACAACTCTGTGAAGTAGGTTTTCCCTTCACATTCATTTCAAAATGTATCTCTTTTCTTCTCCCATATTCCAGTAAGCCATACTTGCAACAATATAGTCTTTATAAAAGGGAAAGGAGGGGAAAGCAGTTTCAAAGAACTAACCAACACATTAACTGAGTCTGATAGTAGATACAATGTTCCACACTCATAATCGGACTCTGGATGACCTGTTGTTTGGTCTATTATGTGCAATAGGGAATCCTTTCATGTAGGAGTTGGACTAGATGGCCTCTGAAGTCTCATCTATCTCTCAAGTCCTATGATTATTCAATGGTGTCCCACACCAGTAAATTTTCTCATCTTCTCTTGGGAAACAAAATTAGTCCTTTTGTTTACACGCCACTCCGTTTTATTATTTTCTTTTAGAACCCTTCATTTTAAACAAACACTTTGGTTTAAACAATATACTAAAATCTGTTCCAATGATCTTTTCAAAATTCTATTTTATTGGAACCAAATGAGATGAGGCTAAACAAAATTTATTATATATTTATTTTTATATTTTATTTTTATTATATTTTCATTGTATTGTTATTTTATTATTATATTTTATTATATTGTATTTTCAGAATAGTTTCTTCCAAATCTAACATTATTGTAAACAACCCAAGTAGAAGGATTTGATTGTTTGCAAATCTGACTGACTTATGACATAAGTAGGTATTTTATAAATGGAAACAAAATTGTGGCAATAGTTCACCTTATAAATGTTTCCCAATGGTTTTTGTTTCCCATTTATTTTCATAAACCACTATCTAGGTAAGTGTTTTAGTCATATTTTTGCCAAAAAAAATGTTTTAGCCTTCCTTTTAAATTTGCTGTTTTATTGATAAATGCTTTCATAATTTTGTCTAGTAACATAGAATTATTTCTTTAATATGGTCACATATACAATAGACACAAGTTAAAGGTGATTATCATTATCATTGTGTGCCTTTATGTATTTGGGATTTAATATGAGTGAAGCTTATGGATATTTGTTTCATCGTCAGAATTTTGGGTATTTACCCATTTGCTTTTTTGTTTCTTCAAACTTCCGATTATTCTTAATGGGTTTTTTAAAAACACAGGACTATAAACAAACATTGATTCATATCACCTGCATTCTGCTGACACCTATGATTAGTCAGCTGATAATGTGCCTTAAATCATTAAGTGTATTGTTATTCTTGACCATTGAAAATCTAGGTTGATTTTTTTTTTGTTTTAATCAGTACTGAACAATCTACAATAGCTCTCCACATGGGAAGAACACACATGTTACATGTAGTGACAGACAGCAAAGTAAGTTGGTTTGCTGAGTCTGCCATTTTAATTTTTCCTTTCACAAAATTCTAGGGACTGCTTTGGAGGTCTATGAGTTTCAGGGAACACAGTTTGAGAAACGCTGTTCTGCAAGATTCTTGTGACAAATTGTGTGGCCAGACTCATGAAAAAGAGGGTAAATAAAAGGTCTAATCACTCAGAATCTCTGATTTTTCTCTGCTAGCTCTCAAGTTGTAAGATTTCTCAGTTAAATGCTCAGCCACCCACATTAATACCGTGGCTTTAATTATTCATTTTCATTCATCAGACAATTATTAAACACCTACTATGTGCAAGGCTGGTGTTATGCACTGAGAATACAAAGAGGCAGCTAGGGAACATAGTGGGTATGGCACTGTGTGCCTGGAGTTCATCCCCAGAGAACGTGTTAGCTGTTTGACTCTGAGCAAGTAATTTATTAACCTCTCTCTGCCTCAGTTTCTCCAGCTGTGGGGATAATAACATCACCTACTTTGAAGGGTAGTTATAAGGATCAGATGAGATCAGCACTTAGTATGGTATCTAGTACATAGCAGGCACTTAATAGCACATTTAATAATTACTGTAAGTGGGACCTTTGACTCCCACTACATGGCTGGCCCATGTCCTTTTTCCATTCATAAATTTCTCTAATAATGTATTTTATGCTGCTTCTTTTGTGTGGTTCTTTATTGGCAAGATACTAGAGCTTAATCAAGTTGACTATACATCTTTCCATTGCCCTTTGGGTGACCTGTAATTTAAATTCTTCAGAGACTGTGATATTCCATGCTTCATAGTCATCCATAGCATTGTCTGGAGGAATATTGATATAAAAAAGATGGGCCTTTGTTTCAGTAAGAAACTAAACAGATACAATAAGGTAATTGCTTCTCCTGCTTAAATGCTGCACCATAATATAAAAGAGTACTAGACTTAAATCAAGACCTAAGTTTACTTATCAGCCATATGATTTAGGATAAATCAGTTCCTTCTCTAGGTTTTTATATCCTCATCAGAAATATTAAAGTGATTGTACCAGGTGATCTTGTCTAATATTCAGAATTTTAGAGAAATTTAGATGGAAAATTTCATTTAAAACTGGAGAAATCATGAAAAGGTAGATGAAGTGGCAATTCTGAGCCTGATTTTAACTGCAGTGGTGGAAATGGTTAATAATGAGATGGAATCGATGGAAACTAGGAGGGAGTAAGTACTCCATATAAATGTTTACAATAGGTAAGAAGGGGGAGGAAGCCTGCAAAGTTTGATGTGCACCCTGTATTTTTGGAAACTAAATGAATGAATGATGGCCTACCAAGCTTCAAAGACATGAAGTATGAGGCCAGTGATAGATGTTATGTCTGACATTCAGTGACCTACCTAGCTAAAATTGGAGAGCTTCCATTACCAGGTTGACCACAGGATGATGAATTGTGATAGCAATTCTTAAAAATTGTCCACCAAGTCATAGAGGAGGATGCAGTCTGCATTGGTGAAGAGAGTACTCACATTCAAAAAAGCATGGATCCTTAGTCATTTGGAAGATAGATTGGGTTTTTTCCAGCATGGTGCTCGAAGGCAGATCTAGAATTCAATGGGAAAATGAAAATTGAGCAGATTTGGGCTTGGATTAAGATTAAATCCCCCAGCAACTGGAGCTGCCAAACAGGAGAATGTGTTGCCTCAGGCAATCAATAGTGTTAAATCTTTAAGCATAGCTGGAATTTGGGGCATAGAGAAGCTCCTGTGTGGGTGTGGTTTGACATAGATGAGTTCATAAAGTACTTCTCACTCCCAGATCCTGTGATCCCCAAGTCTTTTCTAGCTATAATATTACATTGGTAGATGCAAATGCAAAACAGTCTAAGGATGACTGAACCACTTCCTCTGTATGCTTATGAGAGATGCAGAGTTCAGGACCTCAAAGAGATGACAGTCTTCTGGGGGAGGTAAAGAAAAGCACATAGTAGAGGTGAGATACGGTTGCACGAAATAATTAGAAAAGAAACAAAAAGAGGGACTTTACAAGTTGTTTTACAATAAAGTATTAGATTGATTCTAACCACAATACTTGCATGTACACTGTGCTGATGATGGGCTGTGGGCAATCAGGAAAGGAAAAATGAGTATCAGGTTATGTTATTAGGGAAGGGGGTGGTATAGGAAAGTATGAAGAAAGAAAAGAATTTTCTTCTTTTTGGAAGCTTTTTTTCCTTCAGAAAGTCATAATTATCTCAATCAGTAAATTATGCTTATTAAATTCTAAATTTAAAATAGCAGAACTATGATAATTTGTAAGAATTCTTTTGAAAATCTATTACAAAAGCCTGAGATTTACAAGCTGATATTTAGTTATAAGGTGTGGGAAAAGTCTACCATATGACAAAATTTACTTTACTTTGATAGTTTAACTTTGTGTTTATTATCTGTCAGTTAAAAGATTGATGACAAACTTGATGTGTTTTATAAACGTATTGAAATTTAATGGTGGAACTCATGGAGATTTTTAATTCTTAACTGATAATTGGGATTAAACAATTAGTTCTATCTGTGAGTATTCTATTCATAATGTCAAGTAGAAGACTTGAATTTTACAAATATCTTTTCATTACTTCAAAAGAATTATTGTGAACTGTCCACACCCTAGTTTACCATCTTCTTGAGTTGCCGTGGCCAGGAAAATTAAAATTAAAAGGACTTTTTTGATGGTGCCAAGATGGTAGATGTAGTCTATCACTATTTCTATATTGGAAGCCTTTTCAGCCTGGGAGGGCCTAGTTGGAACTTGTGTCAGCCTTTGAGAACACTCTAAGTCAGTAAATCGTATATAAGTATTTCCTACTGGTATATACATGTTGACCTAGAAAACTACATGTTAACATTATCTATGTGTGATAGTATTTTGACTTATTTTGTTAAATATTTCCCAATTACATTTTAACCTGGCTGGTGCCCAGTTAACCTGCAGATGTTTGACACCTCTGCTCCAAGTCAGAGGTCCTTAATCTTTTTTTGTGTCATTGTTGAATCCTTGTGCTAGTTTCTTCTCTGAATTCACAATAAAATACATAGGATTACATACATGAGATACAAAAGAAATCAACAATATTATCAAAATATTTTAAAATATCAACAGTTATAAAAAAATTTCAAAGTTCAATGACCTCAGGTTAGGAACCTCAGCTCCAGGTGTTCCGGATCTGACCCACTGCTAATGCTTCCTCCATATGTGACCTTGGGCAGATCATTCACCTCTGAAGCTTAGTTTTCTCATCTCTAAAATAAGGGGGTTAGATCACCTCTGGTTAGATCAGGTGACCTCTGGGGTCCCTTTGGGCTCTAGGTATATGATCCTATGATTCTAGTTGAGGAGCTAAGTTCTATGTGCATACAAGGCTCCCTCATCCCTCACAGACAGTATCCAAATCATCTGCACCCCAGCCTTGGGAATTTGCACCAAGGGATACGGAGCACATAAATGGTAAGGTCTGGCTTTTGGTCATACCACATGTGACCCACACTTCCCATGCTGATCAGTTGGCTCTTTACCATGAGGCATCTGATGCCAGTGAGGATCAAAGATTTAAAGAAGTGCCTGTATTGGTGTGGTGGGCCTATTTTAAACTAGATTTCATTATTTCCTATTCTGGAGCCTTAGTGACCAGAATTTCATTTTCATTTATGGTTTACTTACCATCTATACACTTGGGGAAAGGAGTTAGTACTCCAGTGACCAGACTGAGAGATTGAATCAGGGTATATGAAATCAACTGAAGCATCTGAGTTTTTGTTCATTTGTTTCCAATTCTTCATGACCTGTTTGGAGGTTTTCCATTTCCTTCTCCACCTCATTTTACAGAAGAGGAAACTGAGGCAAACGGGGTGAAGCAACTTACCCAGGGTCACACATCTAGTAAATGTCTGAGGCTGGATTTGAACTCAGGTCTTTCTGACTCCAGGCCTGGTGTTCTATCCACTGCACCATCTAACTGCCCAAAGTTTCTAAGTATGAATGCAGATGATGGCTAAAATGGAAATGCCCCCCAGGCAAATAGCTGAATGCTAGGGGGTAAATAACCTCCTTAAATGATGAGCCCTTTCCTTTAAGGATGATTGGTCCTTGACCAGTACCAGGGGTGGTACATAGGAATCATAAAGGCTCATATGAGTCACACATATAAACATCCCTGGAGTCTGCCTCTGATTTAAATGTATGTCAAGAACATTTCTAGTCTGGAGAAACCTTTAGAATACTAACTAATAAATAGGCATTTATTGAAAACACAATGTATTTATTCCAGGGACTGTGCTAGGTGCTTGGGATACAGAAGAAAGAGAAAAGAACAGTCTTTACTCTCTAGGAATTTAGATGCTATCAGTTCACTACTGGGAGGAAGCTGGGATTCTTTTAAGGGAGGTGAAGAGAAGATGCCTTCCAGGCATGAGAGACAACCTTTTGTCTCACTTCTCCAACTGTCTGTTGGACATCTCAAACTGGATCTCTAAACTCAACATGTACAAAACTGAAGTCTTTATCATTTCCCCCAAATTCAGAAGCCACTAATGATCAAACATTATTTTTTATATTTGATCCTGGAGGTAATAGGGAGCCACCAGAGTTTGAGTAGAGGGAATAGGTTACATAGTTAGACCTGCACTTGAGGAAAATCACTTTGGTGGCTGAGTGGAGGATGGAATGGAGTTGGGGAGAGACTTGTGGCAGGCAGACCCACCAACAGGTTCTTTCAGTAGTCCAGGCATGAGGAGATAAGGGCATGCAGTATCAGAGGAGAGAAGGGGATGTATTCAAGAGATATTAGAAAGGTAAAATTGACAGGCTAGAAACTAAGTGGGTACCCATCAACTGGGAACTAGCTAAACAAGCTACAGAATATGAATGGAATGGAATATTGTTGCACCAAAAGAAATTGTGAAATAGGAAAAGGAAGGAGAGAAAGGGGAAGGAAATTAGCCTTTATATTGTACCTACTATGTGCCAAGCACTATGCTAAGCATTTTAATATATTAGCTTATTTGATCTTCACAACATCCCTGTGAGGTAGGTACTATTGTTATCCCCATTTTATAGTTGGTGAAACTGAGGCAAACAGAGGCTAAGTGATTTACCCAAGGTCATCCAGCTAGTAAGGTATCTGGAGCTGGATTTGAACTGAAGTCCTTCTTACTCCAAACCTAGCTGCACCACCTAACTGCCTAATGGATTGTTATGGAAAAATGTGGGAACACTTAATATGAACTGATACCAAGTGAAGGGACCAAGATCAGGAGAACAATTTATGTAATATTTTGCAAAGACAACTTTGAACAGTTTAAGAATACTGATCAGCACATGACCAACCAAGATTAGAGAGGACTGATAATAAAGCAAATTAATCACCTTCTGAGAGAGGTGTGGGGTCAGAATGCAAAATCAGACATTGACTTTAGCTTCCTTCTGGTGCTTGGTGCTTTGGTCTGTTTTGTGTATTTACAATACATGAACAAGCTGTTGGTGCAAAACTGAATTAAAGGCTTTGTCATAATCAATAAAGGCAGTATCAATATCCTGATGCTATTGAGAAGCTTGTTCAGTAATTACTGAATTAACAAATAAGTGACTCTTTAGATCCCTGGGGCTTTTTGCCATACTGATTTGCATCTAAGCCAAAGTACTATTATCTCATAAATGTTTATATATACAGCATACATTGGATATAATCTCAGAGCAAAGGCACTGAGCATTAAAGGGGACTTTGCCTTGTACAAGATGAGATTTTAAATTGAGACTTGAAGGAAGCCAGGGAAGCTAGGAGGCAGATGAGGAAGTAGGGAAATGCAGAAAAAGGAAGCCAGGAGATGAATTGTCCTGACAAGGAACAGCAAGTATGTGTCAGAATAAGGACTTAAAACCAGGTCTTCCTGGCCACTGAAACCAGCTATCTTTGATACTAGACTTCCTCTTACATTTTTACACATGCATGCATATATACAAACACATACATGTACCTGTACATATGTTTTGTTCCTAAAGACTAAGAAAAAATAACCAATGTTTACTTAAATTATGGAGTTAAGGGAATGGCTCTTAAGGATGAAAAGTTAAACAGAGGTAGTTAAAAAACATACTCTTTTTCCTCCATCACTAGTAATGTTCATATTAAAAGACCCATATTCAATCCTGCCTCACATTTATTAGCTGTGTGACCATGGGCAAGTCACTTAACCTCTCTGTCTCAGTTTCCTCATCTGTAAAATGGGGATGATAATAAAAACCCCTGCCTCAAAGTGTTGTGTTAGTGACCAAATGAGATAACATGCAAAGCTCTTTGCAAGTCTTAAAGTGCTATGTAAATATAAGCAATAACCTCTTCAACTGCATGGCTCCTACCATGGACAGCAGTGGGGGAATGGAGACTTTCTGGCCTCTGGGCCTATTCTTATGGTAATTTATAAAGACCCAGCCAGAACCCTGAAACCCTGACAAGTTGAGCTCTGAAGATAGCTAGGGCTGATTGGGTTAGCCTCACTAACAAGGTAAGAGTCAAAGAAATAGAAAGAATGACAGGGGATTGCAGGATGGCCCTATTGGAAGACACTTGACACAGAGGATTACTAAACCAACAAGCAGGAACCTTGGGGTTCTGTATGGCAAGAAGGCAAAGACAGACTGAAGCAAACCCAAAATAGCAGAACCTCACCTGCTGGAACTCTACCTCCTACCTGAGACCTTTCCTGTCCCCCCTCTAGGAGTTAGGGCTTCATCTGCAGATTTTTCTGGCCTATGTTTTGTGTGTGTTTATGTATTTATGTACATGCATATATGTGTGTATATACACATATACAATGTGTATGGTATATATACATGTATGTGTGTACATATACATGTGTATTATCTCTCCCAGCAGAATGTAACCTCCTTAAATGACAGATTAGCTTTTTTTGTCTTTATATCATCAGCACCTAACACAGTGCCTAATAAGTAAAATCTACAGACATTTATTAAGTTCCTACTATGTGCCAGGCACTGTGCTGAAAGCTTTACAGTATTGTCTCATTTGATCCTCACAACATCCCTACAAGGTAGGTGCTGTTGTTATCCCCATTTACAGTTGAGGAAACTGAAGTGGACAGAGTTTAAATGACTTGCCCAAGGTCACCCAGCTAGTAAGTATCTGAGACTGGATTAGAATTCATGTCTCCCTGACTCCAGGCCCCAGTGCTCTATAACACTGTGTTACCTAGCTGCCTCAGATCCACAACTTCATCCCTAAACCTAGAAGAGGTGAAATAAGGGATGAAATCAAAGAGCTACTAAACTCTAAAGACAGAAAAATTGAACAACCCGAGGTCATTGAAAATCTTTACTTACCTTGGGCAAGTCAACCCCAGTTGCCTCCTAAAAAGAAAAAAAAAAGACAATTTTGACTTAATGCAGACCCCAGAAATGAGATTTAATAGCAAAAAGGATGGCAAAAATAATGCCAGTGTCTCCTATGATTCTGAAAAACAGATAGCTATATATAGACTGGAATTTCATAAAGCAAATTTGGAGTTTGAGAGTATACATTCAACTAGCTAATTTAATTTTTCCAAATGAGAGTGATATTTTTTAACCTGGCATTTTCTATAACCATTATAAATGAATTCAATCTTCTACAAATTCATCAGAAAGTACAAAATATTTCAGGACATGCACATAGTCGTGTCTATGGCAACTGTACCACAGTGATTATTTGCCACAGAAGGAAAGGTGGAGCCGTCAAGGAACACCCATAAGGACAGGCATCAAGCCACCACCATGACAGAAGCAACACTTAAATATTTAAGAAGAACTCTTAAATATCTCCGCAAGGCATTGCAATCTACCACCAATGGCTAGCTGGTATATACAGGAGAATGCCATATTGTGCAATTAAAGACAGTAAAAAATAAACACGCAGAATGGGATCCAGAAAACGCTTCAGAGGGCACAAAGCACCTATCACTCTCATCATCTTCCCCTTCAGTATAAGATGAATCTCACTTTTCTTAATAGAAAGTATCCCATATCTCCTACCAAAGCATGAAGTCATACCAGCCAAACACCAGTGACCCCTCCAAATATGGACCAATGACATGCTTATGTACTTTATTCAAAATATTGACAGTTTATATGACTCAAAAAAATAATTTTGTCTCCCTTATTGGATTGTAAGCTCCTTGAGGGCAAGGTTTGCTTTTATTTGTTTTTTTTTTATTCCTAGTGAGTGCTTAGCATAGTGCCTAGCATATAGTAGGTACTTAATAAATGCTTGTTAACTTGTCTTAACTGTGGAAAGAACAGGTATGAAACTTGAAGGCTCAAAACAATATGCCTCAATCTATGTTCCCAGCCTTATTTCTCACTATTCCCTTTTATAGGAGAATGTAAGCTCCCTGAAGGTAAGGACTATTATATTTTTGTCTTTTGTCTCCTAAGCACTTAGCACAGTGTTTTATATATCGTGAGCACTGATTTGATTACATAGACTTTATGCTCCAGCCAAACTATTTCCCAAACTTATATGCCCCCTTCTGCTTCCATGAATTATTAAAGAGGTCTCCTATGTGTAGGGTACAGGTACGTATTGCAGACAGGTAGAATGAGAGAGTGGATATAGAACTCTGACCTGGAGTTAGGAATTTGAGTCCTGCCTCACACATTTACTTGTGTGACCCTATGAAAAAAGTCCCTTAACCTCTATCAGCCTCAGTTTCCTTATCAGTAAAATGAGAATGATAAAAAAAAAAAAACCACCTTCATCACAGGGTTATTGTGAGGATCAAATGAGACAACATAAATAAAATGCTTTGAAGACCTTAGTGTAATATACGAATGCTAGTTATCATCAATATCATCATCATCATTATTTGGGGAGAATGTAACTCTGTTAACTTGGTAGCAAAACTATACCCTGCACCAGTTGGTCATTGATGACTTCTATTGCCAGTAGCCATTGAACTAATGTTAAGCTATGGTCAGTCAGTGAGAGAGATTACTTAAATTTGCACCTTTTCTATTATGCAGTTTGTATTACAAACAATGGTGGGGAAGGTGGGTTGAGATTATAAAATGGACAAATGTGTATAGGATAAAATTCATAAAAGAAGATAGTTCATAAATTAAAAGGAAATAGAGTGTATATGGAAATTCCCTTTTTTGTTGTTTCTCAAGTTTAGAACAACAAACTTATGTCATTTCTAGATTACAGACTCTCTTAAGAACCATTATAATCTCTTTCAGAGTATGATCTTGTTGATAAAATTATACTAGGTTAATCCAACTAGAATGCTTCTACTATGGACAATCAAAATATCTGATAAAATCTGCAGAACGAAACAAAAACAAACAAGCAAACAAAAAAGGACTACAGACTAATAGGTTAGAAAAGGGAAGCTTTTAACATGTGCATTTCAAGAGTGCCTAGGGGTAGGGGAAAAGAACAATATTAAGGGTAAATGATGGGAGAATAGGAATATGGGGTTTCATTTAAAAACAGTTTCATCTCACTCCAAAAACACTAATGTGTTCTCACTCTCACTACGACTTATCCAAACATTGTCTCACTTTCCACATGTAATACATATATATTATATAGTACATACATACATGTATATGCTGTAGTCTATACATATGCTATATATCATGTGTGTTTGTGTATACACATTCATACCATAAGGACTGGATCTATAATTACACTATTAATGGGAAATCCCAAACGAAGAAAATACTCCTACCTGTGTAGTATAATCTCTGCAATTGATGGTTTTGGAAAGTTGCCTAGAACATTGAGAGATGAAGTGATTTGAGGAGGACTACATAATCATGACAAGTCAACCTGAATTTATTAAGCACCTACTATGTTCCAGGGACTGTGCTAAGCATGATAGGTGTGTGTGTGTATGTATATATGGATTAAAGGCAAAACTGGGCCCTGCTCTCAAGTAGCTCACAGTCCAAAAGGGGAGACAAGATGCAAAAAAATTATATACAAATAAGATATATTTTAGGATAAATTGGAAATAATCAGTAGAGGAAAGGCTCTAAAATTGAAGGGGATCAGAAATACTTCTGGTCTAAGGTGGGATTTTAGCTGGGACTTGAAGGAAGCCAAGGAAGCCAGGAGGTGGAGAGGAGGAGGGAGAAAATTCCAGCCATAGGGGAATAGTCAGGGGAAATGCACAATTGGGAGATAGAGTATTTTGTGCAAGAAACAGCATGTAAGTGTCAGAAGAAAGATGTAAACCTAGGTCTTCCTAGCCCTGAGGCAAGCTTTCTACTAGGCTTTTGTCTTTTGTTTTTATACATATACAAACATACACATACATGTGTCTGTGTATATGTTTTGTTTCTATGTATAAAAGCAAAACAACTAGTGTTTATTTAAGTTGTGGGCTTCTGAGAATGGTTTTTAAGGATTAAAAATTAGGGTATAGGGCTGCTTGCTAGGTGGTGTAGTGAATAGAGCACTGATCCTGGAGTCAGAAGGGCCTAAGTTCAAATCCAGTCTCAGACACTTGACACTAGCTGTATGATCTTGGGCAAATCACTTAACCCCAATTGCCTTGCCTTCCCTCCTCTCCCTACCCCCCAAAAAATTAAGTTAGAAATAGCTGATGGCCTCCTTTTTTCTCAGTATGAATGTTAGTATTAGAAGAGCACGCGCGCGCGCGCGTGTGTGTGTGTGTGTGTGTGTGTGTGTGTGTGTGTGTGGAGAGAGAGAGAGACAGAGACAAAGAGATGGAGAAAGGGGGGAGAGAGAAAGAGACAGAAACAAAGAAAAAGGGGGAGAGAGAGAGAATTTATGAAATAGGAAACAGAGCTAAAATAGTATCTGTAATATACTAAATTTCAGTTCCATTTGGAAATCTGCTTTCACTACAAGGTTGAAATTCCCTTCAGCCACAGACATAAATACTTGATACTATAAATGTCAATGCTGATTTTAAGCTGTGAATAAAAAATTAAAAATTGTCAAATTATAAATGAAAAAGGATTTCATTTAAATGTATTACAGTAGAAATTTTTATATTTATTGTGCCATCTCACATTCAGTTTTATAGCAAATTGTTGATTTAGCATCTGTTTTTCAACTTTTACTTTCTCATGCTTGTAAAAGGTTTGCTTTTTAAAAGTTAATTAAAATTTATACCTTTGATTGCATTCTTATAATAATAGCTCACATTTATAAAATATTCCTTCTCATCTTATTTCTTCCCTGACATCCAACTACTTAAACCCCATTCATTTAACAAACACAACAAGTCTCCTTTTATGCTGGTGCTTTTTTTCTGAGATTACCTCTACTTTACCATATATGTGTATGTATATATATATGTGTGTGTACACATATATTCCTATATACACACATATGTATATGTATATACAATATATATACACGTGTGTGTGTGTATATATATATATCATTTGTACATAGCTGTTTACATGTCATTATCTCCCCAATTATAACATGGACCCCTCACCAGCAGGGGCCATTTTTACTTTTTTTTCATCCTCAGAGCTTAGCACAGTACCTGGCACATAGTAAAGAGCATCATAAATGCTTGTTGTTATGACTTCCCAGCATCTGCTATGTGCAAAATACTGTTAGGGGCTACAAATAGAAAAATTAAATGAGCTCTGTTTTCAATGACCTTATCATCCAATTGAGTGGTTAAGATCATAGAATTATAGAATCTTAAAGTCAGAAGGAATTTCAGACATGATCTAGTCCAATCAATGTGTGAACAAGAATCCTATCTAACATACTAGCAAGCCAGCCTTTGCTTGAACACTTATTTTAAAGAGTAGCCTACTACCTACTGAAGAAATCCATTCCACTTTGGGAAAGACTTAAGTGTCAGGAAGTTTTGCCTTACTTCAGGACTATATTTGTCTCTTTTTTAATTTCCCTGTTTTGTTTCTAGCTCTGCCCTCTGAGTCCGAAAGGAACAGGTATAGTCTTTCTTCAATGAGAAAAACTCTTTGGATACTTAAAGGCAGCTGCCATGTTCCTTGCCCTTGAAGTCTACTCTTTTCTAGACTAAATATACCCCCATGCCCTTTGACTGACATTTGTATGACATGATCTCTAGGCCTTTCACCTCCCCTCCACCCCCATTCTCTACCCCTGGTCACCCTTCTATAGATAATCTCTAGTTTATCAATTCCTAACAAAAATGTAGCACAGGATGTGGTCTGATGCCAATATATTGGGACTCTCACCTCCCTAGTCCAGGACACTATGCCTCTCAAGGAAGCCTAGGATTGCATTTGTGTTTTTGGAGGTCATATCTGTCAATGAATGTTAAGCACCTATTCTGTGCCAAGCTAAGCTCTAGGGATACAAGGAAAGACAAAAAGGCAGTCCCGTAATCAAAGAGCTCACAATCTAATGGGTGACACGGAATCCAAACAGCTATATACAAATGAGCTATGTGACAGGATAAATTGGAAAAATTCAAAATTAATTCATTAAACTTGTCTTCTACTAAAACCATCATAACTTATTCAGATAAACTTTTTGCCTAGTTATGTCTTCCCCATCTTTACTTGTGAAGTAAAGATTTTTGAATCCAAGTATAAGACTTTACCTTCATTCCTATTATATTTCATATTATTAGCCCAATGGTGCTAAATTGAGATCTTTTCTGACCTTGTCAATCGTGAATTTTGTTGGTATGTCTTCTATTGCTTTTTTCAAATGATTTATTAAAATGTTATATGTCACAGGGTAAAGCATAGTTTCCCCTATTCCATTGCAGACTTTCCAAGCTGACCATGACTATTCTTTAGATCTTGTCGTTTGACTCATTTTAATCCAATTACTCATCTTCTAGCCCACAGTTCTCCATATTGTTCACAAGAATAGAATGGGAGATTTTTCTAAAACTTATGTAAAGTATATGTAATAGGACCCAGGTCAGTGAGCCCAGGCTCTATGAGCATGAGTATAGTGTTATTAATGTAACTCACTTCATTGAAGAGCCTGGGAAGCCTTCTTCCAGAAGTCTTGATGACATTTAATAGAGCATGTGTAGACATTCTGTAACCATTAACCGTGTGGTAGACAGTAGTCTCTTTGATTGTCTGTAACTATAGAGCCAGAACTGGGGATGCCTTTAAAAAAGCCCTCAGCCTCTCTCTTGGTTGGATCCCTTCACTTCCTGTGACTTGTTCTGGCTCATGGCATCTGGTGAAAGACAGTGTCTCAGTACCTCAAAGAGGCATTTTGACCTTTATCACCCAGCCCAGGGATAATTTAAATAAGGACTCACTCAGCACTAATGTCACACTTGGATGTGAACTTGGTGAGACTAATGCTGTGTAAAAACTGTGTTAAGTCTTAGCCCATTCTTTCGTGGTCTAGTGTACCCCAAAGGTATTGGGAGGTGAAAAAGAAGGGAATTTCAAAACTCCTGGTCTTACTGTATTGTCCAAGTAAATATCCCTTTGTAAAAACATTTTTTTCCAAATTAGGATTGTTCCCTCTCTTCCTCAGTAAACAAAATAAATGTCTCTTCAGTTATTTTAGCATAATCTATTTTAAGGCAACCCTATTCCCACAGGCTTTCTTCCCCTCATCCTCAAATGTCCTCCCCCTTCCTTGTTTGTTATCCCTTTCCCTTGGTTTTGATTTCCTTTCTTGCTTGCTTTGATTTAGTTATGTAATTCTCATCTTTTTCTTAGTCAGATAGAATCCTTTTTTCCTCTCCTCTCCTTCAACTTATTTTATTCATTGGTTTTTAAAATTAATTTTCTATACTTTTCCTAAAAAGGATTTCTTTCTCTCATTTTATTTATTATTTATCATCCCTTTCTGTCTATTCTAGATTTTTGTTATTTGATTCATATTTTTATACTTATTTTGACTTTATCTCTATCATCCATGGGATTAAAGCTTCTAAGGGATTGATTTTGTTTCTGTTTTCTTCCAAGCAGTTTCTGTTATAGTCTTGTAGATCTTGCCACTGGCCCCTTTTTTTCTATTGTGCCTCACTCTTGGAAATACTAATTCTTGCAGGTGATAAAGAGGTTATTTCCACATGGTAGAAATTTTCCTATGTCCCTGATTGTACAGTTGGTTATTGACCTTTGCCCTCACCTATATTATATTTTTCCAATTTGCCTCGAAATCTCATCCCTGGTCCATGCCCTGACATTCCTCTAGTTGTCAATTGCCCCCAAGAGCTCTGATTCCCATTCTCCTGAAATAAGGTGAGTAGTCTCTCTAAGTACCAAATCCCTGTAGATCCTGCCCATTGTAAGGTCCCTATCTTCTTTTTAAATAAATTAACTCCTGTCTCTCAAACGAACATTCTTCCTTAGTGATGCTCCTAACTACCAAGACAAGATTCCTCCCCTTCTTTTCCCTTTATTCAATCTTTCCTTTTGCCTCCTTACCCATTCTCCTATACTTTGTTATGGTATACCATATAAGCATGATCTGTTCTTGATAAAACCTTGCTTGCTTTTTGTGATCACTACATTGTTTTCTAAATGTTCACTAACTCTTTTAAAATAATATGTTCTTGAATTTCCCAGGAGTCAAAGTCAAGGTTGCTGACCTATAGTTTGCAAATTAAATTAACTTGTCTATTGTGAAAATTGGTGCATTTGCTATTCTCCAGTCTTATAGCACCTGTTCTATTCTCCAAGAGATTCAAAGCTCAGTGACATTGATCATTCAGCAAACATATCTGCTTTCTTTTAGTATCCCAAGAGGTATTTCAGCTTGAACTCATTAAGGAAAATGTCTTGATCACTTTTACTGTCTTTATTCATCTTGGTTATCAACTTCCAATTAGTCATTTTCATTTTGTCCTTTCTAATCCAAAGATCATTCTTTTTTGTGGGGAAGAGATATGTAGAGTAAAAAATTGAGCTTGTTCCATTATCTCTCCATTATCCATTATCATCTTCCTATTTCTTCTTTACTCATTCTTTTTCCCCCAGTATAACATTAAAAAACAAACCCAGAACAACCCTGTTTTTCATCTTTAGCAAGGAAAATTCTGAGCTTTAGCACTCCTGACACTGTTCTACAGAATTGTACCATTCTTTTGTGCTCAGTCACCATTTGCCCTTGTTTCCATCTTCTGTACAAGTCCTGTTAAAATCTAAGTTAGTTGATGAACTAACCTCCACAGTGATCTCTGCCTCTTTTCCTCCTTATGTGTCTCTGTTTTCAGAATTTCATTCTGGGTGTTTTCTGTCTCTCCTGAGTTGACTTCCACTGTAGAATTTTAATTGGTGGATCCTATCTATTCTTTCTCTGAGCTCTTTGAAAGTTTATCTTCCAAAATCTAGGATGCATATCAGACTGTGTTAAGATACAACTATATAATAAACCAAGGGGATAGATTCTAAGAGACTGAACTAAGATGGTGGCATTGGAGGTAGTAACAAGGGAAAAGATTTGAGTGAGATTGTAAAGAAAGAATTCACAGAACTGATCAGCAGATTGAATAGAGGAGAAGGTGTGAAGGGAAGCAACAAAAATGATGTCTATATTCCAAGCCTGGGGGTGGAAAAATGGAAATGCTTGTGTGTCACATGATTTTAATAAATAAACTATTTTTCAAATCTTTTGTTTGTTTTAAGGAGCGTTTCTAGAAAAATGAGCTTTCTGTTAATTGTGACATGAACATAGGTCCGAAATCAGATACAATTTCTACTTCAGTCTAGCATGCTCAAGGAGAAGACAGCCTTGGAGGAGAACTTAGGTGAAGGGATTCCTTTCCTCTAGACTCCTTTAAGATTTCATTCCCAACCAATCTTCCTTGCAGTATTTCATATTTCTCTTTGGATATATCAAGTTAAATTCCAGTTCATTTGCTCAATGGCTAAAAGAATCTTGGAAGCTTTTTACACCATTGACCGACCTGTGCTCCTGGATATAGGCCCTTTGCTACCTTGACCTCCATGAAACTGCCCAGTTCTACTTATCTGATGATATTTACTCCTTTGTTGCAGCCATCATTCATTTATCTTATGCTTCCTAAGCATGGAATGTCCTCCAAGACTATGTCCTGAGCCTACCTCCCTTTTCTCTAACTTTATTAATGATCTTTGCTAATTCTTTTTCTTAGTAACCAGGGCTAATCTGCCCTCAGCTATAGTCCATCATTATGAAATGCCTGCCTTACATTTCCACATGAATGTGTCATTAATACTGGATCATAAAAAGACCTCAGAAGCCATTTAGTCTAGCCACATTATTTTACAGATGAAGAAACTGAGGCCTAAAGAAGTTAAGTGACTTTCACAAAACCACAAAGTTAGGAAGTGTCTGAGGTAGGATTGGAACCCTAGGAACCAGTATCATATTGCATCCACATTTCAAATAAACATTTTAACAATAGAAATCAACATTTCACCTCCCTATGCATGCCCTTCACACTTCCCTGTTTCTATTAATGGAACTGCCACCTTCCCAGTCAACAAGATTTATAAAACTGGAGCCATCCTTGATTGTACCCTCTCCCAGACCCCTAATCTCCAGTTACTTCTCAAAGCTTGTTAATTTTGCTTCCACAGTATCTCTTATATCCCATTCATTCTCTCTCTTTTCACAACCATTATTTTTATTTAGGTCCTTATCATTTCCTGCCTAGACTTTTGTGACAGCCATCTAATTGGTCTCTCTGTTTCCTATTTCTCATTTCCCTCTCCAAACTGTCCTCTACAATCTACCAAAATTGATATTTCTAAGGCATAGGCCTGGCCATGTCAGAACCTTTCTTGAAAACTTTGAATGGATCTCTGTTGCCTTTAGGATAAAAATGAGTCTCCAATCTGGAATGTAAAGCAATCCATACTCATTCAATCTGCTTTTCTAGAATTATTTCACATTTTCACCCTTCATATTCACTAGCCAAGGAAGGGAACAAGGAGTAGAGGGAAATTCCAGAATAAGAAGGTTAAATGGAAAGATGAGATATACTCCAGGGAAGGAAGGAAGGAAGGAAGGAAGGAAGGAAGGAAGGAAGGAAGGAAGGAAGGAAGGAAGGAAGGAAGGAAGGAAGGAAGGAAGGAAGGAAGGAAGGAAAACAGTCTTAATAAGCACTTACTATGTGTCAAGTAATTGCTTTTAAAATATCTTATTTGATCCTCACAACCCTGGGACATGGATGCTATTATTATCCCTATTTTATAGTTGAAAAAACTGAGGCAAAAAAGTTGTGTCACACAGTCAGAGTCACACAGCTAGTAAGTATCACAGGCTGGATTTGAACTCAGGTCTCCCTGATTACAGGACTAGTTCTCTATCTACTGGGTCATCTAGCTACCTCAGGAGGATGGGAAGCATATTCCAGGGTGTGAAGGCTTCTGGGATGTGATAGAGAACTTTGAGGACTCAGAAGCAAAACCCAGAAAAAAGTGAAGGCCATCCATAGGGCTTGAATATTCTTGCATATTGCTTTGCTAAGGTTGTTAGATCTTCTGGTTAGGGTAGTGAAATTAAGTGTGCTTTTTTAACAACTTCCCCTGTGTGCTTGTGTTTCAGTTTGTGTTTAAGTCACTATTAGATGTAGTGATTAATTTTAGAATTTTGATGGGGGGCTTTAACATGAAAACTAGTTCTGTGTCCCCTTACCCATCTCTATTCCTTCCCTGACAAAAAGAACAGCCTTTTTTCCTAACTTTGTTACTAAAATAAACTTTGACATCCTAGGATTTAAAACTGGATGAAACTTTAGATTACTTAGTCTAATTCCCTCCTTTTTCAGAAGAAGAAACTGAAGACTGAAAACAGATCCATAGCTAGGAATTCTTTTACCCTGGACAAAAATAGAGGGGTCTTTTTGTAGGGAGAAGTTGGGGGAGGGGGGTGACCAGCCCAAGGCCACACGTACTGTCAGAACTGTAGTCCCTTGACCCTATTCACTAAACTAAAATCTTAATTTCAAGAATATGTACAATTGTAAAGTCACTCTAAGAAAATGTCCACTGAACTTGGAGAATCTTGGGATCTGATACTGATATCATATGCATATCCCTTCCCTATTAATTCTGCTGGATTAGAGTGCTCAGCTCTCCCTGTTGTGTATGTCTTGACTAAACTTAAGAACCATGTCATGTCTGGCAACAATCAATACTTTGCAAGCCTCAACAAACACTGTTTAGATTAGAATGCATTAATAGCCCCTAATAGGGACAACAGCCTACAGTTCCATAAACCACTAGCTTGCAAACAAATAGGTCTACTCAAACATAATCAACTAATTTGTTGTTATTGATTTTTTTTAGCTGATGTCTCCAACAGAAATTACTACTAGGGCAAGATGCAATTGCAAATTCAAGGACTGTATATTTTTGAGTCCTTAGCTTTTGGGGCTCTTATCTCCATTTTCCACTTAAGTCCTCTTCTGATATCTCATTATTGAATAGAAGTAACCCTGGGCCTTCTAAGAGCTTTGCCAACAGAGCATGATCTCTGGTAGATCTTTAATTTTCCCCTTCTTCCCCTCTCCCCAAAGGAAAAAAAAATACAAGTCTATGAAATGACTATCCAATTGCATAATATAGCCTCAACAATAAGGAATTTTTCATCCACTTGGCTTTTCTTATGTGGATAGTGGGAAGAGAAATTTTACCAATAATTATAGACCTCATTAAGAGCTTCTTCAATATTCTGGTGCTTAATGCAATCAACATGGTATCATTCATAAGCAAGAACGTTTGGGAGACCTTTTCATGTGCCAGAAAAACCTCTCCCATTTTTGTTAGCCCTTCTATATATCTCTGTTGCTATGACCTTTCTGTGTGCATGGGACACACTTTGTTGAAGGACAGCCTTTATGATTGGATTTTATTCTATGATGTTTCCACTGTGCTTATTGTTTATAGTCAACAAATTAGAAGCACAGTGGACTCTTTTTTTTCTTTTAAAGGAATCAGGGTTAAGTAACTTGCTCAAGGTTACACGGCCAGTTATTTCTGGGTGTGGTGCTGAGTATCTGAGCCCGGATTTGATCTCCAGGTCTTCTCAACACTAGAGCCAGTGCTCTTACTTGCTGAGACACCTGGCCACCCCTAAGCAATTGGGGTTAAGTAACTTGCTCAAGGTTACACAGCCAGGTGTTTCTGGGTGGGTGCTAAGTGTCTGAGCCCGGGATTCGATCTCCAGGTCTTCTCAACACTGAAGCCAGTGCTCTTACTCGCTGTGCTACCTGGCCGCCCCAGCACAGTAGACTCTTGTTATTCTCTGCACTTTTCAGTCATTTGTGTTACTATAAATACAGGGTATGCTGTAGATGATTGTGAAAGCCTGCCTATTCTCTTCTCACATTTTCATCAGTGATCCCCTTAATATAAAAGGGGCCATTAGTGAATGTTAGACTAAAGAGGTGCCTATTAGTTGGATAATGTTAAACAAATTATGGAGTATTAATGTAAAAGAATATCATTGTACAGTAAGAAATGATGAAAAATGGAGTTTCAGAGAAACCTGGGCACACTTGTATGAACTATTATAGAGTGAAGTGAATAGAACCAAGAGAACAATTTATATGATAATATGCAGAAAAACAATTTTGATTAAGAACCCTGCCATGACCAGCTATGATGCCAAAGGACTGGTGACGAAGCATACTTCCCCTCCTACCAACCTAGAGGCAATAGATAAGACTCAAGATACATACATTTTTAGACATGCATATCTGTTATGAGAAGTTTGTTTTTCTTTTTTTTCTTTCCATTTTGGAGTTGATAGTAGAGAAGAGGTTAGGGATAAAGAAGGTAGCAAAAGAGAAAAAAACAAAGAGACATTTGAGGCATCTTAAAAAAAATTATATATAGAAGAGAACTGAAGAAAGGCCAGAAAAAATCACAGAGAAGTAACACAGCTTTGGATTTGCTATATATTTCAAAAGAAAATAGGCTAAATATAATAGAAATAGAAAATAGGCTGAATTATAATAGAAATCTGCTTTCATGTACAGTCTTCTTTTTTGTTCTCTTATGTTTATAGAAATGATCATTTTATATGATGTTTGTTAAGTTCAGAATTTTTTTGAATAAAGACATTTTTAAAAAGAAAACTGTTGCTGCAGCTACTGTGGCTTCTGTAAGAAGGTAATACTAATCTAACCTAATTTCTTTTTTTGTCAAGGTTACTAGACTGGTAAATTAGGAGAATACTATGGATATCATTTGCTTAGGCAACATCTTTCATAACTATTCTTGTGAACAAGGTGGTACAGCGTCAGACTAGTAACAGGTGAACTTGGAAGTAGTTGTGTGATTGAACAAAAAGATTTGTCATTAATGGTTTTCATGATACCGTGTTTCCCCGATAATAAGACCTATTCTGAAAATAAGCCCTCCCCTTACTGTGTAAGATTCCTCTAAAATAAGCCCTCCCCAAAAAATAAGCCCTATTGAGATTGCTACTGTAGTGAAGGTGATCCCCTACACTACACGCTACATTACGGTACCCTCTGTATGCACCGTCGTGTCCCCCCCCCCGTGAAATGCACACCGCGCTCCGAGCTGCATCCAATCAGAGCTGCAGCAGTGAGCGCGTCATCCTGTTCTTCCCCAGTGATTTGCTTATTGAATAAAGGTACATTTTTTTGTTCACATTTACCTGTTTATTAAAATTGCTGTCAATGTTCATTAAAATAAGCCCTCCCCTGAAAATAAGCCCTCTGGTGTTTTTCTGTCCAAAAAAAATAATAAGACAGTGTCTTATTATCGGGGAAACATGGTAGTTTGGAAGGAGGTCTCAAGAGGAGTGTCCCCCAGGGACCTGTCCTTGACCATGCACTGTTTAACATAGATAAAAGTATAGATGACATAATTAACAATGCAAAGTGGGTAGAAATAAATAACATACTGGATGACAGAATAAGTATTTTTAAAGATTTTCACATTATAACATTGGACTGAATCAAGTAAAATAAAATTTAATAACCAGTCAACAAATCAACTTCAGAAGTATTAGATGACTGTTCACTTTGTAAAAAAGAAAAACATTTGACTTATACATTCAGTGTACCATAGGTTAAATATGAGTATACAGACAAGACAGCCAAATGAATCCCCTCCTCCAATTACTGAGTCTGTATTTTGTATTTATTTGTTCTTTTTCCAAGTCCCATAGAATATGTTACTCCTAGGGGAGGCACTGGGGTTTATTGTTTTTGGTTTTTTTGTTTCTGGAAATTAGCATATGCTTGGCACATAGTAGGTCCTTTGTAAATGCTTGTTGAATTGAACTGAATCCTTTCTAGACCGGGATTGGGAGCCTGCTAAAACATCCCAAAGACCCTGCTTCCCCACTCTTGCTGTGATTTCTCCCTTTCCCTATCCAAACTTCTTGCTATGTCTTTTTCTCTCAACATAAAAAACACTCTTTCCTTCTAGCCAACCGAACAATGACATTGCTTTTCAAAGTGCCATCAGAGCTTTGTCTGGATTGTCTTTGGGGAAAGGAAAAACATCTTGGACTCTAAGATGGTGGTTCTCTTTGCAGAGAAGACGATTGGGGATAGAACTATTGGGGAGGAGGGCTATTCAAGCCTACTTTCTCCTTAGTGGCTCAAATGATAATGAACTCTTGGAAGCATGTCAATGAAAGGTAGCTGCAGCTGATGACTCTGGGTCAATGGTTCCATGTACCACATCCATTGTGTCGGAAATAGTGCCACTGTGGGTACATGTCCAGAGAACTGTGGAAGAGGGTTGTGAGAAAGGGAAGAGGATGACTCATTCCCATGCAAACAAATATCCGAGAGAGTGACAGAGAGGAAGGGAGAGGGAGAGAGAGAGAGAGAGAGAGAGAGAGAGACAGAGAGAGAG